>NC_069711.1:30270738-30589072 GCF_027358585.1 Pangasianodon hypophthalmus | reverse complement strand
TGTTGGGCTGTTTTAATTGCATGCAGCCAAAGTGCTGTAAAATGAAAGATGACAGACTTTCAAAACAGGTTTTGTGATCACAATTAGACTACAAAGCGCAAACCTTCTCTTTTCTACTTCAGAGGCGGAGTGGACATGCTAATTTTGGGGCCTGGTCCCTTAATTATTTCTTTGACGGAAGGTTGTTTGTTACAGAGAATAAGGAGCAACACTTGCTTGCTCTTCCTTCGCACGGAGTACAATGAGCTGGGGAAACTTTCAGGACACTTTAGCGACTCTGTTTTGTGGTGCTCTTGTCGGAGGCGGCCGAACAAGCAAATTGCTTTCATTTAAGTTTTAAATAATTTCACATGGACGGGGGGAGAAAAGGCTGCAGTGATATCCTTACATGTTTTCAGTTTAATGTCGCTCCTTTGTGAATCTAATCAAATAAATACCAGCTTGTGAATTTACAATTTCTAACAAACATTGTAGCAAATTAAATCATTAAGAATGCAGATTTGGGTTTGTATAATGAATCCCAAGGGAGGGGGTTTAAAGGTTTTGAGCTTAATTACAGATTAAAACACGCTCAGCAATATGATGCCCTTTATAGGGATGTGTTTGCTGACTTCCCTTTCCCTAACCCCTTGGCGTTTTTTTTTTTTTTTTTTCTCATAATCAAATCATTAATTTGTCCTTCTTCGCCTCACAAATCCAAACAGCTTTAATTGACCTGTCTCCCAAGCTAAATTAAAAATAAGTTTATCCAGGCAAATCAAGGCCACAGCATTTTGGATCAGAGGTTTTTCTTATTCCACTGACTCACAAAACTTCCTTGATCACTTTTTTTTCCCTATCCATGGCTCACTATTGCAAATATCTATAGTAGGGCTGTAAAACAATGACACTGTTTGTCATCTGTTAGTGCTCCAAATATCCGTATCTTATTTGGATTGAAACCTGAAGTGGGTGTGGCTTAAACTGGAAGGAATTTTCTTTCTTTCTTTTTCTTTCTTTCTTGCTTGCTTGTAAATATGACCCATATACCCCCAGAAACACTGAAAAACTCTGCACCAGAGGTAGAAATGCATTCTAGCTGTATGGATTCTGACTCTGACAGTTTCTCATCCTCAGCTACATCACTCGAGTTTGTAATTGGTCTCAACTAGAGATGTGCACCCAACTATTTTTTTTTATCTTGCTTGTGCAGCATGTTATTTTTGCCTGTACCTGCTCACAATATATTCTAAAAAATTTAGTTTAGGTTCTATTTCCCAAAACGTCAACAAACTCATTTAAACCACTGAAACCCTGCAACCATTTTTTTTTGCATCCCTCTGGATCCCAACCCTCATGCACACCTTTAGTTTCAACCAGATGCCCTGTGAATCTTCTGACAAGCTTTCTACATAAAAAGTACTCCTCCTATTTGTATCTGTTTAGTAGACATTACCTGTTCAATTTAATGATGTATTTGTATTCAGTTACATCCCTAATCTTTAGAGTGGACAGGTATTTGAAGCAGAATTTCAGCTGCACAGAGAGCGCATCATCCAGATCAGTGTTAGATCACAGATCCACAGATTTTGCTCCAGATTTTATTCCCTGCCCAAATGTAAGTAACATTTTTAGAAAGAAAAAAAAAAAGTTGCTGCACCTCCAATTTGCTTTAATAGACCAGTACCAAGGCATGATGTAAAATAACTCAATGACACGCCTGTGTGCTATATGCAAAACTTCCTCTCCCGTGCAAATATATTCACTGCACTTGAAGGTGTGCAGCACTTGTCCAAAAGAGCCAAACGACTGCTTCCCATTAGAGACTGAGAGATTTGTCATTATTTGGCCTCTGCTGCTCACGCTTCAAGTGCGCTGTTCAAGTGATTGGGCACGGACTCGCATGCAGACACCCATTTCTATTTCCCATTCTGACTGCCATTCTCTCTCCTCAAATAGTAATTTCATACATGGGACCACGCTTGTGCGTGCAAGTTTTTTTTTTCCCTGCTGGTTTGCAAAGGCCAGTGAAGGATCGTGTTCCTGCCTTGACATGCTGGAAGGTGAGAAAGTACAAGAAAGCCGCCGTTTCCTCTCAACACCCTCGCTGACTTTTGATTAGTGCTGAAACAAGGCTGCTGAATTATTATCAAAAGCCAGGACACCTCAGGAGGTGAAAAGAAGACGGGGGGAAAAAGAGAATTGCTCTCTCTGTCTTTCTCTCTCTCCCATGCTATGTCGTCTAGTTAAATTGAAATGTCTTCAGGTATAAGCAGCCATTAAATAAAAGGCAATCTGTGTGAGGATAAGTTGTGCTGTTAGGCATGGCTGAACGTGCCCAGGTTGCAATTTTAAAATCTGTGTCTTATGGACATTTTAGTTAAATATATGCATTAACATAATTAACCACAGTTGTCTTTAATATCATAATTGATTGATACTATTATTAAAATGTTACATTGCGGTGGCTGTTGGCAGCATCACGCTATACCCAGAAAAAAGACATAACAGGATATAATTCTAATTCAACACTGTGACTGATTTATAATATAAAATTAGCTGAAAAAAAGGATTAGCTGTACTGCTCTACCTTCTGCTCCACCGAAACATATTTAACAATATGTGATGCGCTCACAATGCAGTTTTTTCGAGTCTGCCGTGGCAAAGCAGCAATGCGATCTCTATTTATTTCCCTGTTCTGCATGCCAGCTGAAAGAACTGTGGTAATTTGTCAGGGAATGAAGAGGGGGGGAAAAAATCACCTCTGTGTGTTTGTTGCCAGGAATGCTAATTAAAAAGGGACCGGCTGAAAGTTAGAATATTTATAGATAAGAAATTAAATTTCACAGTTCTCGAATAATGATAATTTGGGCTTTCTGCACAGACTTTTTGGTCAGGAAAAAAAGCAATGTTTTGGCAACATTTCTGCTGAGTCGTGTCAAACCTTCGACCCACCCTCTGTTCACCATACAGGCAACAACCCTCCCTGTTTTTCCTCCTGCTTCGACAAGTGCATGTCAGCTACGCACTCTGGAAATGGAAAACATTAGCAAAATCAAGGTTTGTAATGTGTTATGAATCCTTTAGATAGCTGAAGCCTCCCAACCTCCACACAGCAGACCCTATCCTGAATACAAGAACCAAACAACAACTTCCTAATAAGTATTTTAAGCTCTTCTGGACCAAAAATATTTGCATCCACCAACAGCTGTAGCTCATTATACAAAGTCAATACTGAACACCGACACTCCCGTCATTCACTTTGATGACTATAGGATTTTCAGGGCCAAATCTGGATGTGACTTGTTTGACAAGCCTGATGGAACACTGGAACTGGCCTACAAAATCACCAGACCTAAATTCCATCAAATATTTGGGGGATTATTTGTTCCAGCAGGTGAAGCATCAAGATAGTCAACTCCAGCTGAACTGTCCAAACCAATCCAGTCAGTGAAACCAACCCAGACCCAGGCTTTCCCATGGAGCACCACCTGTCCATAGCACCTACCATTATAGATGGGTTACAGCCAAAATAGTGTTAAATAAACCAACAATCAAACAAACAAGCAAATAAATAAATAGTATCAGGAATGAATGTTAGCCAGTGTGATACAGACTGCTATCAAATGCAGCTTTCAAGGCTAGTTTAGACTAGAAGCCTGTGCCTCTCCAGTAGGTTTGATGAAGTTTCAGTTTCCATTCAATAAAACTGATTGTTTTTGGCTTAGCCTTTGGCTTTCTGTTCAGTAAAACAACTTAGCTTTATTTTTAAATGGAAGTAATTAGGTAGAATAAGGCTAAGATAAAAATCTACTAAGTCTGTCTTTAAAGATCAGTGGACTCAGAAACATGCCATTTCTCACCCAATTGTTGTGCCTTCCCTATTAAAGTACAGTAATAAGTAAGGAATAAAATACTTGAGGATGTGCTGTTATATGAAAATAATCAATAATGGGTTGGCCTGATGCAATCAAAGTTACTGTTACTCCCCCAAAATTGGTTATTTTCCAATAAAACTGTGCTTTATTCTTATCATGCCACAGCAGTTATGCCACAATTATCTTATTATAATTAATAAAGAATAACATGTCATGCTTTTCATCTATTTATGGTTACTTTGGTTACACAACAAGTAAGTTTCTGTTATCACTCACTTTACATCAGCTCGAAACAGATTTTTCTCTCTCGACATTAAAAACAAAAATTCCTCCATCCTGAAGGCTTTCCCGTGGTGGAAATATTACTGACTGTTACGACGCTTACTGTGACTGGAGACTCCTTCCATCAATGTTAAATAAACATCTCCTTACAGAAAGCTTAACCGTATCAACAATTATACATTTGTCTTGGTTAAACAAAAGCATGTTTTAATCTGTTAATTACTAGTTTCAGATTACAAATCCCTGAGAATTAGCTGTTACTATAGAAACAATGCCATTAGAACCGGCACATATAATGTAAACTTTGCAAGTAGAAGTATTGTCTAACAATGGAAATGTTAATGTTCTTCCAACTAAAAATGACACAGCTATGAACCACTAATATATATATATACATATATATATATACACACACACACACACACACATATATATATATATATATATATATATATATATATATATATATATATATATATATATATATATATTAGTGGTTCATAGCTGTGTCATTTTTATATATATATATATATATATATATATATATATATATATATTCACTCAGCACTCAGAAAACTTATTGAATGTTCTTGTGACCAAATGTTGTTCAGATCGTTAGCTGGGATGAAGGCTAACGTGCAAAACCAGTAGCTGAGTCTTTTCAAACTGCACTGTGAGGACACTGCTAACTGCCCCATTCTGTATACATCTAACATGCCAATGATTGTCTGTCATCATCTTAAATACAAAGAGAAGGAACACCGATCTTTTCAACCCAGAGAACAACGCCAGCTATGAATGGATTCAAACTTGACATCTCCTGACAGTTGCACTGTAATATGAATGAATTTTACACGTTTGCCTACTTGTACATTGATGCTTAGAATGTTCTGGATTTCTTCTCTTCAAAATTAATGGGGTTTAAAAAAAATTTGGGGGGGATCATTTTGCTGTCAGAGACAATTACCCCATTCTTCCATTTATTGTTGTCATTCATTGATGACTAAATTGTTTTGACCCATTCCATATGTTTCATTCCCTTGGTTTAGGCCTTACTGTGGCTTTGGGAAGAAATCCACCTAAGAAGTCCATTCCACATTCCAGATACTGAGTCCAGAATCCCAAATATAGCAGGAATGCCAGGCTTTTGTTAACTAATATGGTTTAAAAGGATACAGATGTACCATACCTCTCCTTTTTTATCATTTGTGCTTGTATAGAAAACAGCAAAACTATGATATTCTACTAGAATGATTGATCCATAACATTCAGCGAAATAGCACTCTGAGCTTGGCTTAAATGTATGGATTATAATAAATGTTTGCTGGAAATAAGGTGAAGTCTGATTTAAGGCGTACAATGTGATCTCCAAACGTTAAACTGATACTTTTCATGTGTGTGCTAAGCCACAGATTACTGTTCAGCCTTCCATCAAAGAAAAGCACAGTATAGAAGACGCCATGTAAATGTCTCTGGGTGGATTTGGAACCTATATGTCAAGCTCCATGGTTCCAGGAGACGTTTTTGTGCTTTTTTTTTTATTATTTGAGATCATGAAAGAAACTACATTTGCATCTGTCTTGCTCAATTGAAAGGATCAGACATCTTCTTCTATTCTCCAGCAGTACTGTGACAGTTTGATCATATAGGCTTCCTATATGAAACATGAAAGGAACATATTTGGCTATGTCAGTGGGACATTATGCACCAGAGATCAATGCGGCAGTCAGTCAGTGTTTTCATGGTAACAAAGAAAAATAAAGAGAGAAAAAAAAAAAGAAAGAAAAAAAAATTACCCAACCTCACAGAGAAATAATATAATAAAAATTAAAAAACATGGATTATGTTCGCATTATATAAATAACGCAAGCAGAGCTGGTGGTCTAGCTCCACTGGGGAGGCACGAGGGCACAAGCAAATGCTAAATTGGTAGAAAAAGCAAGCCAGGGGGTCTGGGAGCAAGATGGACACCAATCATGCACAACCTAAGTCTTATGAAAAGCTTGATATAGTAAAAGCTATGTGAGAGATAAGGGTTAAGTGGTGAGATTTTTTATATATATACTGTATAGTCATTAGGCTGATTCTCTTAGCAACTTAGAAAAAAGTGAAAACCCAGCTTATATTCATGTAAACGCTAATGCTGCATTTAGGAAATTAGAAGATATATTCAGACCTTAAAATTATAAGTTGATTAAGATATTTTGACCATCAGTATAGTCAAAACAGAGACAATTTTTCAGCTTGATACAGTATATACATTTGTATTTTATTTCAGACTTTTAAGTAATCCATTCATCCATCCATTCTCTGTACTGCTTATCCTACACAGGGTTGCAGGGAAGCCTGGATCCTATCCCAGAGGACTCGGGGGACAAGGCAGGGGACACCCTGGATGAGGTGCCAACCCATCACAGGGCACAATCACACTCCCGCTCAATTTGGAAATGCCAATCAGCCTACAAGGCATGTCTTTGGACTGGGGGGGGGGAACCCTCGAAGCACGGGGAGAATATATAAACTACCTGCACACAGGACGGAGGCAGGATTCGGACCCCCAACGCCGGAGGTGGGAGGTGCTAACCACTAAGCCACAGTGCCTCCCGCTTTTAAGTAATATTTTGGCTTAAAACCTATCAAATACATTCAGCGGCATGTAAATACCACTAAGCCATTTTTGTTAGGTAACAGTAAGTCATGGGTTTGCATAATCTTTAATATGTTTAATAATCTGAGTTGTTTTTTTTTAACATTTCTGATCCTTCTGATATATTCAGACAGCAATTAAAATAACGTAGAATTATGTTCGTTTCAGTGCAAAGTTTTGCTATACTTAATCATAAAAATGACACTTGTAAAGGCATGTAAACTTTAAATAATGGAAATGAGATGCTTTTCTGCTCACCATGGCTGTAAAGAGGGTCATCAAGGCTCATCAAGGCTTTTCTGCCAGCAGAACTGCTGCTCACGGGATATTTTGTTTGTTTGTTTTTCACACAATTCTGTGTAAACTCTAGAAACTGTTGTGCTTAAAAAAAATCCCAGGAGATCATATGAGTGCATATATGTGTGATGGTCAGGTGTCCACAAACTTTTGGCCAAACAGTGCATCTCTAAGACCCAAAATAGCCTACCACATGAACTTTGTTTTATTTCTCCCACACCTATTTTGAAGAGAACTGCAATTACAAACAACTGATGAACCTCAATCAGTCCTGAGAAATGGCTATATTGAACAACCCATGAGACAGGGAGAGAGAAGGCAGGTCTACAGATCTCACGTTTATTATTCATGCTTAATGACATCACTCGCGTCTCTTTTCAAACCAGTGTAAACCTGATCCCGCCTTCATCATCAACAACGCTATATGGCATTTTTCCAAATGGCGTCTCCATCTAGTGTACTACTGTATATGATATGTTTTGCTATTGACAGCACGTCCTGAATGATTTGATTATGTTTATGTAAAGGCGATTGATAAAATCAATGCGAGAGCACAAATAGCATTAGGACAAATCAGCCATGTGCAGTATCTGATTTATGGGATCTGATCACCACTCAAACTCTGTTCATTAGCAAGCGTAATGCTCTAGTGCAGGCACTGTATTTGTCATAAACAAATCTGTAATAATCTGATGTGCCACCATCCGACTATGCAGCGTAGACTTCCTGTGAACGAAGTCCCTGGTGTAGTGAGCCCAGCGCTCAGTTTGATCATATAACAGACTGATATCCCAAATCTGAGCTGACACGCATCGCTAAAGATGCCAATGGTAATTAATTAGCATAGAGCAGGAGCTCGGTGCTGTTGGCCCTCGGGGCTGCTGGTATCAGGGTCAGAGCGGCGTCCGTCTCTATTCCACGGCCAGTTTGGAAATCGAGACTAGCACTGTCACTCTCTGGCTCTGTGATGGCTCCTTGTAGCCTCTGGCTACCAAAAAAAAAAAAAAAACACAGTCCCAGTTAATGAGTAGAGTGGACGAGAGATAGAAAACACTCTTGCTTCAAGGATTTTATAATAATATTTCAATTGACATGCAGAAACAGACACCAAAATGTATTTGCTGTCAGACAGAAAGCTGAAATATTGAGTTTTTGACTCTCGGTTTTACATCAGCTCAGCTGGAAGAAGCATTTTGTCTGGCTGCTTATTAAACCGGGAATGGCCTGCATCCAGACTGCTGTGTTTATTTCAGGTGTTATCTCTGATTACAGGAGGCATTCTCTGCAGGGAAGAGTCAACCTGTGTCTATTCCACCTCACACTCACACACTGACCCACACACACACACACACGCACACACACACACTAATCCTCTGTCGAACCAGATTTATTCTCTTTGTGTGCTCTGTAGCCTCCCATGTCCAACAATTATGGCCAACAATGATATTGTACACAAACATATCTATACTCACCGGCCACTTTACAAGGACCACCTGTGCACCTGCTCATTCATGTGATTATCCAGTCAGCCAATCATGTGGCAGTAGTGCAATGCATAAAATCCGTGCAGATACAGGTCATGGCATGGGTGTTGGTGTTGGTGCCAGACAGGCTGAGTATTTCAGGACCTGCTGATCTTCTGAGATTTTGACACGCAAGGGTCTCTAGAGTTTGCACAGGATGTTGCAGAAAAAAAAAAACATTCAATGAGCAGTAGTTCTGCAGGCAGAAACTCCTCATTGATGAATGGAGTATGGTCAGACTGGTTAGAGCTTACAGGAATGCTAAGGTAACTCAAATAACCACTCTTTACAGCTGTGGTGAGCAGAAAAGCATAACATGTTAAACCTTGAGGCGAATGGACTACAACAGCAAAACACCACACTGGGTTCCTTTCCTGTAAACCAAAATCAGGAATCTGAGACTACAGTAGGAACAGATTCACTGAAACTGGACAGTTGAGACAAGTTTTATTTTGTATTTAAGAAAAAAAAACAGTAATGATTACCATCTTTATTTCACCCTTTAAATTGTGTTCTTATTTATTTTTTAAAAAAGAGCTTCAGGCCAAAGATTTTGGTGTCCAAGAGAGCCTCTGTCCACAACAAAGTTGAAACAAAGACAAGGGATCATTCATCTAAGCAAAAAAAACCACCTCTCTGCTACACTTTACAAGTTTATTGTTCTCCTCTTTCCTTTACCACAGCCTACGAAAATCCTCCTCAGTTTTATAGACGCTTTATAGATTGAAGACATGCGATGCCAAGGAGTGAGGACACAAAAATTATTAGTGGGCCACACAGTAAGTAAACACTCCCTCTTGCTGGAAGGCGCCATCATTTCTTGGCGCATGCCCAGGTCTATTGTTATTGGCATGTAAAATAACGTGCAAACTTTTACAGAAAACGAAGACGCCACTTTTCTTGTGCTGTACCGGAGCCACTTTTACGAGCACTATCTTGCCTCTCGAAGCTAAAATGACAAATAGAACATTTGGAACGTTTATTGAAATTACAAATGGAACGTTTATTGAGCTTGTTATGTGTTGTGTAATGCACACTTTACGTGAGTTGTGTGTCATGATGGTTACGGTTGTGTTGTGATGTTTCCAGCAGATTTCAGCGGTTGATCTTGGCTCTCAGCCTGGCGTCCTTCAGCGAGGTTCTTTGTTTGAAGCTGATATTCAGAGCATATAGATTTTTGACACTCAGGGGTTTAAACTCACCATATGACAGGTCAGGACATTTGGATAGACTTTGGCAAACACACACATACAGTGTAGGGGTGTAACATAATGACACTATCTGTCTCTGTTTAATATCCAGATCTATATTTGGATTTAAACTCAAAGCAGACATGGTCTAAAATTTTAATTGGTACTATTTCCAAAAAAATGAAAATAACTTCTACCCTAAATTAAACTAAGAATAAATTAATGAATGAATGTTAAAGAATGTGTTTTTTCTTTGTTACACAAGCTTCATATTTGATCACATTTTTTTGAAAGTGTCCCAGTCCCTGTGCACACCTCTAATATCAACCAGAACCTATTTTTTAAAGTTTTTTTAAAAAAAAAAAACCACAACTATTGAAGCAGTCTCCAGTATCAACATGTTGTGAAAGTCCAAGTCTTTTTTACGACAGAACACATAATGCTGCTGTAATGGAAGTGATAACAGGAACAGGAATGTTGTTTCGTGGATGTTTCGGAACATTAAACGTAACTATAAAAGGATAAGAAGTGTGTCATTGATGTATAAAATAAAAAAAAAAAAAGTAATTGTTAGTATAGAGGATTTAAACACTTTGGGATATGATGTCATTGGAAAATTAACAAGTTCAGGATGTAGTAACTCCGCTTTATCACCTCACCCTGTTGTTGATTATTTTCCCATAACAGCACGCCCCATTGCATTTTATTCATTACTTAATTTCCATGAGCGCTCTTTTTTAGTTCTATAAATCACTGGTAGGTTGTTTTCAACTATCATGACTGAATGCACTGTTGCTTAAATTGTGTGTGCGTGTGTTTGTGTTTGTGTTTGTGTGTGTGTGCGTGTGTGTATGAGCATGGAGCATCAGTCCTGGAATGACCTGGCTTCAAATCCCTGCTCTGTTTCATTAGGGATTGTTGCAGGACAGGACCAGAACCAGATCCAGAGGTAATTGTCCTCAACTTTTTTTTCCCCCACAGTGCTGTGTGTGTGTGTGTGTGTGTGTGTGTATTTCAGGTCTCGGGAGAACACTAAAACCCATAATCCCTCTCATCATTTGAACATGTGCCCCCCAGAGTCAAGCAGCAGCCTACTCCTGTTCCAACAGACGCTGGGAGAGAGCAAGAGAGAATGCGAGCAAGAGAGCGCGAGAGCTGGAGAAAGGAGAGGGAGGAGAGCGAGTGTTTCACATTCACAGATGATCCTAATTTGGTGCGGTTTGGAGTGTAATTTAGATCAAACATAGCCATGTAAATGAGTCAGGCTTTCTTAATTAGGTGCCTCTGAAGAGGGAGCAAGAGGGAGGGAGATAGAGAAAAGAAAAAAAAAATTGGGAAGAAAGATGGATGGGGAAAAAAATAAAACAAAGCAAACCACATCAGTAGGTATGGGTGTGGTTGTTGGGGCTGTACGGCTTTTCCAACCACCCTTTCTCATATGTGATAATATGTATCTACTGAAGCAAGCCAACATCAGTGTGGCGAACCCACTCGGTGACACCTTCTCTGATTGGTTAATATCTGCCTATTCCCATGGCACTGAGTAAAGAAATAGGTCAGTTCATTCTGATTTAGCTGTCTGCGTGCAGATCGGTTCCAATAAGCACCAGTTTGCACATACTGCAGGACCTGGGGTGGTGCCAGAGATAGACAGAGCTCACACACTCAAGCTTTAACACATATGGTATGTGCATACACGTGATACCCGCCCACGCAGTATATCTTTCTCTTTAAGTGCACTCTCGATCACGTACACTCACCACCCACATTGATTAGGAACACCTGTACACCTGTGCATTCCTGTAATTATCCAATCAGCCAATCATCAGATACAGGTCAAGAGCTTCAGTTAACATTCACATCAAAGAGAATTGGGAAAGTATGGGATCTTGTTGGTGCCAGACCAGCTGGTTTGAGTATTTCAGAATCTCTTGGATAACAGAGATTTCATGCAGAACAGTCTCTAGAGTTTACACAGAATGGTGCGAAAAGCAAAAAATATCCAGTGAGAGCCAGTTCTGCAGGAGGAAGAGCCTTGTTGATGAGAAAGGTCGCAGGCCAGACTGGTTCAAGCTGACAGGAAGGCTACGATAACTCAAATAACCACGCTTTACAACCGTGGTGAACAGAAAAGCATCTCATAAAACTCAACATGTCAAAGTTTGACAGGAGCCCAAACTGATGAATCTCTTGATAGTAGCGTCAGAATTTGGCATAGACAGCATGAATGTCAACAGTGTCAACAGTTCAGGCTGGTGATGGTGGTGTAGGGGTGTGTTTTCTTAGAACGTGTTGGACACCATATTAATTCAATTCAATTTTATTTGTATAGCGCTTTTAACAATGAACATTGTCTCAAAGCAGCTTTACAGAACATAAGAAACAAAAAGCGTGCAAACCGAAACAAAAAACATGCAACAGTCCTAGATGTTAGACAAAATTATCCCTAGTGAGCAAGCCTGAGGCGACTGAGGCGACTGTGGCAAGGAAAAACTCCCTTAGATGATATGAGGAAGAAACCTTGAGAGGAACCAGACTCAAAAGGGAACCCATCCTCATTTGGGTGACACTGGAGAGTGTGATATGAACAATGTCCTTTCTGCATTTATTTATAGTCACATAGAATTTTATGTGTATATTCATTTGGAGGTTGTTGTCTTCCTCGAAGTCCACGTAGGGTTGGCAGCGTTGCTTTGAACATTACCAATCAAGCATTGTTTGCATAACACCTTGTGTAGTCCATGAGTCAAAAAGCAAAGTATTATTAGTAGGTGTTTCTAATACAGTATCTGGTGAGCGTACTGATCCAAAAAACACACTGTAGACATGTAGACAATCCCATAACACCCTCCATAGACACAAACATATCAAATCTCTTGTTGATCAGGAATTATCACTTGCACATGTGAGGTACAGATTTCATCCATTATCATATTATGAAACTGACTCAAACCCCAATCCCAAGCAACACCGATGCATCCAATCAAACTAATGCACCAACTGGCGTGGTGAGTTAACCAGCATGTTTGTCAGGCATGCCAGAGGGTGCCCTCTGCCCTCTCGATCCTGCTGGGAGACCTGAGCTCTAAAATGAGGAGGAGAGCAGGCTCGAAAGGCCACCTGTGCAGGAGGTAAAGCAGCCTGGTGAGCACGAAAAAGCCCCCCGAGGGACGCCGGGTTAACCACATGGCATGGAGATAGTGCCAATCCTGCCAGGCTGATCGCAGCTCAGGCCTTGAGCCTCATACACCCTGGGGGATTAGTACCCAGATATCGCCCTAGATCATAAAGCAGCATAGAGAGAGACACAGTGAGTAAAAGTTGGATTTTACAAAACATGTTTTTTTTCCTTTCTGAAATGGAGAGTGCTAAATATATTTAAAAAATTATATATATAATTAAATACGCCAATAAATCCTTCAATGTATTGCTTAATAAATACATAAATTAATTAAATTAATATCAAAATGAAAAATAATCCAATCAATAAAAAGACAGGAATATTTTTATTTAATAATGAAACAATTCTTGCCAGATGATGCAGATTTTCAGACTCTAACTCATATACTGTCCAGCCTTTTTTTTAGTTTTATATTTGCAAACTACAGTAGTACTACAGTCTTGTATATACATATGTTAATATTAATACACATGCTTAGCATGTCTACAAAAATAAATGAGGACTGGAGGCTAATTTGACCCTGACGATTCCTACTGAAGTTAAGAAAGTAGACATCGATTAAAACTGAAGAAGTGCAATAATTCCAATTAATATGACTTCTGACAGGAAAAAAATGATGTGGCCCTGAAGGCCTATCGATTATAATGAGGGGAAACGACCCTCCACTGTGCTCTATAATGACACTGACACACATGCTCACACACACACACACACATCACTGAGAAAGTTTTCAACTCTGTCAACCCACATGTAAAGTTACATATAGTTATAAATAGGTGGTGTTAGAGGTTGTCGCTCTTCATACAATTTCAGTGTCTCACACAAAATCTACAAGTGCAGCGCTTCCTAACCATTTCGAATATTTCATATAAATAAGTCTGTAAAAATCCTGTGACATTTAGCCAAAAATGTAAAAATCTTTTAACATAACTGCTTTAACATAACTGCTTTAACAGAACAAGCTTTAACTCAAACTCACACAACATTTCATTTCTGTGTAAATGTGTTTCTGTGTGGAAATTGTTGTATTGCTGATGTTTTTTTTTTTTGAAAGAAACGTTCATTTAGCATTTTTAGAGGGCGTCTCCAGCACTTTGTTTACAGTATGGAGGATTTTGTGCTGTTTTATTTCAACATAAAGATAAAAGAGTGGCTGTTGAGGGAACGACTGTTAAAGCTGCTATAACGTAAGCAGTAAAAGGAACTAACTTGTCTCACTGCGATCCACAACATTAACTGTAGCTATAAATGAACAAAAAGTGTGTGTTGCTCTTTAATAAATAAAAATTGTTAGCATTGGCAAATTGCTGTTGTAGAAGAGGAGTTACACCTGGACGTGCTGTTGTTGGAAAATAATCTTCAGGGTGGTAAAAGTAACTCCTCTTCATGCCACCACGTCATTAATTACTTTCCTATAAAATCACCAAACCAAGTTTTATTCCTTTCTTGAAACAAGTATATGAAGATTTACGCATTTACACATTATTATAAATGTAGTCATAAGAAAAGCTCTAACTACTAACCCTGTCCCTAGCCTAATTTTAACTCTTCATAATATTTCATAAAAGCTATTTCATGCCATTCTGTTGTTAGAGTCACAATACACAGTGTTACAGCACCAGCCTTTATTAGCTAGCCTTTAAGTTGAAATAAAACTTTGCTCATCTGTGCCAGAGTTGTCTAGTTTATGATTCTGAATGTTCATTCAACTGCTTAAGATTTGAGGGCCGCTATATTGTGTAAAGAATAATTCAGCAGTAAACTACATCATAGAAGCTCCAATAAATGGGTTTTGTGAATTAATGCGGCCACAAGCGCACTCAGTTCGCCAGTGCCAGCAAAAGAGAATGAAACACAAAGATATATCTGTGTAGAGAGAAACCAAGCGGGCTTTTTCATTTTTCCAAAAAAAAAAAAAAAAACTTCACACCATCGCATTAGGCTTTTGGCATTGTTCCCCCTTTATTTAAGCTTTCTAAATTTCATATTAACCGAAATAATAATTGGCCAGCCCGCATGTTGTTATAAGAATGCTAAATAATTTAACGTGTCAATGGAGGATGCCGAAATTGCCAAACGTGTCTGGCAGGGAGGAACGAAGAAACGTTTGTGATTAGAAGAACCGGAATAGCGTCAGGAGGTGACGGAGAAACACAGGCAGGTCTTTGCGTAAGGAGCGCATTCTCATTTAGAGCGATTTGCCCGAGGGAGCTGTATTCGTGCTGGATTGCAGCCTTAAACAGGTGTAACATAGCATAATGCGATGCTAATCAGAGTTCCACCTACGCAGGAATTCAGGAAAGACTCACCACACGTTCATTAAAGTCACAGCCAGGGATTTGTAAAGCATCGAACATGATGGTTAATGAAGATGTCCCTGAAGCGTCTTTTTCCTAAAGTTTCCCCACATTTATTACAATCTATTAGAAATATTATTGTAAAAGATCAATGCAAGATTTAAACTGTTTGCACACATTAGAAATGTTTCTTTAAGTTATCACCTCTTAGCTTTTTCATGCATTCACATCTGAGATATATAGAAATATAACATATATAGAAATATGTGAGGTTAATAAAATGAGATAATGCTGCAGGAAGTGTTACCAAGACACCAAAAAAACCCAAAGCCCTCCATCCTAAACACTTTCTTGTATTGGAAATCTGAAAGGAACAGCTTTCTCTGACTGTTACAAAGCACTAACACTGGAGACTCCTTCCAAAAATACCAAATAAATGTTCAACATTGCTGTGGTGTAAATGTAGTTAAAATGGTGGTTTCATCTGTAAAATTGTTGGCAGCCCACAATTGATATTTGGTGAATCCTGAGCACTGAGCCTCTTCATGTAATGGCTAATAAAGTGTGAGACACTTCTAGAGATACTTGGATCCTCTTTTTTGTTGTGACGTGCAGTTCGAGGCAGGAGACGAGTGCATAAACTTAGTGTCATATTGAATTTTTGGGAAATCCCATCATCATCATCATCATCATCATCATAGTCCAAAGCAGGCGTCAAACTGCATAACACACTTGGCAAGACTTCGCTAAGAGGAATGGAGAGAACAGGGTATAAATAACCAAACTAATCAAGCACTGAACACAGAACAGGTGCACACATTAGGAAAACAAACCAATAATAAGATAACGCCATGGAGAGGACTGGAGCATAAACAATGGCACATGGCCATAACACAGACAGCACATGGACTACAGCAAACATTATTCACAATGGGCCTCATTTATGAAGCTTGATACGAATGAATTTATGCTTGAATCGTTCACACAAGCATTTACACAAGAGATTTGGTGTTAATGAAAATCCTGTAAATTCAGAAAAACATACGTATTCTACTCCTGCTCCAGAGAGCGTGTAAAGTTATGCAAACCACAACTAACTAATGCCAATCCTATCATTAGCATGGATTCCTGTACTTTTATATCTGGAATATACTGTCAAGTTTAACTTACAAGTTTTACTTACAAGTTTGACTTGTAGAAGTGCTTTGGAGTCTCAATCTAAAACATCCTCATGCTAGTTCACTGGGTCAGGGCCTAAGAGTACTATAGGGAAAGCTTTGTGAAAACCAGATGATTTATATTATTGGCATTAATTAAAGAATATGAAAAGTAAAGAAAGTGAGTAAACACAAACCCATGAATTAAGACAAATAAAACTAATCGTTCAATTATGATAAAAGAACTGGCACTATATAAACGGAGGATGGACTGGTCTGTCTCGGCATAGCTGTACGCCGTAAACAAATGCCTCAGGTGATGGAAGACTTACCGCTTGCTTATTAATATTAATATTATATATTATTAAATATTTTTATTGGCATAGTAGTGAGTCAAAATAATTTCTACTTCTGTTGTTCAGGCTTTACTCGGATCGATCGTTTTGTGCTCACAGCAGTTTGTTCACTTGAACTTACGGGTGATTGAAATTCATCAGCATACACAGGCAAGTACGAAGAAAATCAGCATTTCCGAAACTTTTGTAAATCCGGCAGAAATTTTTATGATTTACGCAAACATTTACACACAAATTTAGTAAAAAGATTGATTAGTAGAAAGATTGAACATTTCAAATTCCTTTAATTAGGTTTGTGCATGTTTTAGTTCAGATGACAAATTAGCTCCTGACAGGAAGTCACTATTGGGTCCTTGATGAAAGCTCTTAACCCTCAATTGCTGATAATTCCAAACTGGAGAACCTATTCAGAGTTAAACAGCAGCACTAATGGCAAAGTGTTCACTAATTTAGTAATACCTTTATATCAACAAAGCCTTGTGGTGCAACCTGAGCTTCAGGCAACAACATTGTGTGTGTGTGTATGTGTGTGTGTGTGATATTCAACCTCAGCCTCATCTTGTGATACTGACTCATTGCTCCTGTGACTTTCAAAGCAATACACAGAGAACTCAAAACAAAAGAGCAAGGATTTGAGAACCGCCAGTTTATAGACTTGGAGTTAATTAGTTTCATCCTAATCAGGAGATGTGGTGATAAAAGCAAAAAAAAAAAAAAGTATACAAATATGCACGTGGTGGTGCTTGGTGACATGTCATTACGCCATGATGCATGATCCTGGTGAGCACAAGTTCTCTATAATGCCTCTGTAGGAAAGGTCAGCATTAAAGAGGCAGAAAAGGAGGATAAGATGAAGGGAAAATGTTTATGGGATATTTCAGGACAGTATGTTAGGATGTTGCTGTTATATCTAGGAAAAAAAAAAACCCTTTAAATCCTAAAAGATAGCAGAGAAAGCTGTCAGTACCCTTCTTTGCTTTTGAATCATCGGGGGTGCGCTCTAATCCCCACCGCGCTACCTGATATGATTAGGGCTCATGGAGAGGGAGGGAGCAGACAGCAGCAGACTAATCGAGACGAGGTTTTAAAGTAGTTACCTGCCCCGCGTGCAGATTTATCAACATCATCTTAGCACCCGAGACCTGTACGACTAACAGCTTCCTAGCGCACAAAGGGCATCGTCATGAATTATTGTTTTGCAGCTAGGTGGAAAATTGTGCTTTTCTCGTGAGCGGGCGAGGGCGATCAATCACGACGGCTTCTTCGCCCACTTCGAGGTGCTGAGTGTTAGGAGTTTTAACACAATACTGTTTACTCATCTCATCCAGTCCAGCCAGTACACAGGTCATTTTTTTTCCCAGTGGGAAATTAGATAGATATGTTTTCGACATGGCTTAGTGAAAGTTTCTTTGGAACATAACAAGATAAAGAGACTCCAGACATCATGCCTTCACAGCGCAAGACCTTCACATCCAATTAATGCACATTTACAGTATAAACACACTGCTATTAAAGGCTTCATGAGTGTGAATCACTGAATTGCATAAGGCTTTCAAAAGTGTACCAAACCCTCTGCATTCACTTGATCCTCTGCCATGTTGCTCAGTCATACAGTAAAGATGGATGAGTCAGACATCGGAGAGCGCAGGAAGCTTCCGTGAGCCAAATTTATTCTCATCTATCTGATATTGGACGAATATGTACAATTCATACAATTTTTTTTTTGTTGTTGTTGTTGCTTTGGAAATAATATGTTGAATTTTTCCAAATATGCTTCAGAAACTGTTCACGTTCATATATTGGTACATGTATTTATTTGCCAGATGCTTTTAGCCAAAGCCACTTACAAGCAAGATACAATAAAATTAAATTATATAAAATAAAATAAATATTCATTTTGGGTTAAGTGGTAGATGTATTTATGCCAAGCCACTTACAAGCAATGCTAAAAAAATAATAATTAAAAAAAAAAGAAATAAAATAAAATAAAAATATTTTTGTGAGTTAAGTGGTACATGCTTTTATCATAAGCCACTTACAAAGTAAAAATAAATAAATAAATAAATAAAAATATTTTAGTAGTAGATACTTTTTCTAAAGCCACTTACCATAAAAATACTAAATAAAATAAAATAAAATATTTCTTTTAAATTAGATGTTTTGCTCAAAGGCCTAAAAGTGGCTCTCTGGCAGGGGATTTGAACTTACAACCTTCCACAGTCTATAGCACATTGCTCAGCTATTATTATTATTATTATTATTATTAAGTGCTTTTAGAAATACATGTATCATAACAGTACTAGTAACACTTCCTATTGATCCTGCCTTCATAATCTATTATAAATGCATTTATGATACATTATTGTATATAGGATTCATAATACTTTATAATGCAGTATACCTTATAGTAAATGTCATACTTTTTTTTATCCATTTATAGTTACATTTAATATTGTAAAACAAGCTGGTTCCTGTTATGACTCACGTGTATATTACAGCAGCTATAATGTAACCAGCCTCATTTTTTACTCTCTATTGAAGTTAACAAGGTAAAAAATGCAGCTTGTCATTTTACTGAAAAACCATAAAGCTCTGTCCTAAAGATTATATGTATAAAAAACGCTTTATGTCTGACTGTTACAAAGCGGTGACGCTGGAGACTCGCGTCTCCCAGCTACCACAGAGTGGATAATGGTTGTGTTTATCTGCCTTCACACCACGTGCACAGATCAATTCATTAAACATGCACTCTGTTCAACTCAGGTATGCCTTACACACAATGCCTGTGTTATGCATTTATGTGTGAGATTGTGTGTGTGTGTATGTGTGTATTCCCCCGAGTAGCAGGTTCTATTCAGGAATCTGAGTGCTTTAAAGGCTGGGATAAAAGTGAGAGGGAAGGTGCTATAGAGAGGGGGAAACACTAGGGGGGTATTTGTTAGCGCTATCTGATGAAGGATAACATTCGAACATTATTTTCTGTTATCTTTGCTGTTCCAAAGAATGAAAGGTGAAGACCACATGCTCTATCCAAGGCCAGATCTTGGGCTGTAGTAATGTGTGTCCGTGTGTGTGTGTCCGTGTGTGTGTGTGTGTGTGTGAAGGCATAAAGATAAGAAGGCGTGTAGATGGGTGTACATGTGCTGTGCATGTAAACACCGCATTACTGAATGACCAAAGTATGTTCTATTCAACTGGCATCTGCTTTTATCCAGAGCTAGCTGGAAAACGATCAGAACATCCAAGCTGAGCAGTTAAACGTGAAGCACTGGTCCAGAAACCGTTCTGTAAATGTGTCTAACACCCATAAATTGTTTTATTAATGGTTGGTTTTTTGATTAACGTTGCTATTAATGAATTGTTATATTGAAATCTAACATATTGATTTATACTTTGTCTAATTAATTTTTTTATGTGACACATAAGATATACACAAACTATATAAACAAAAATTATTATTATTATTGCAATTTCTTTCATCAAAAGAGTTTCTCTCCATCTTCAAGTGGTATTCAGATATTAAAATTCTCTCCTTTAACTCTTTTCTATATACTGTATTTTGGTGCTTTGTAACACAGCACTGAATCCACAGTTTTATGTACATTAAGGCCCTAACTTTCTACAATCCCAAATATCACATACACATTTGTGTGTTGAATTGGTTAGTGGGTGTGTTTTGGGTGATTTACAAAGAATAATTGCATGAATGATGCAGAAAGCAATATGCAAATGAGATTTTTGCTTGTATTTGTATGAAAGAGTTCAAGTGAAGCTGAAACTCAGGTATAAGGTCAAGTAATGTGCATCACCAAATTTTCAAAATATAATATGAAAATAAAACCAAAGCATGTATGCATTGGTGTTTTGTTTTTAAGCTAAATGTAAATGTAATTTCAAGTGATCTGTTTACACGCTGAATGTAAACCCAATATCTAATATGAAACCTTTCTGGCACAATAATATCTAATCATTTTGACAAACATTGTGATTGTTTTTAGACACTAAAGCATAGTTTAGACCAACTTCCTCATTATTGAAACATAGTTTAATTTTGTCTTAATCTGTTGAAAACAGGCTTCCTCAAATTTAATACTTGCCTTTCACTCATACTAATTTGCTAACTTGAATTTCAGGCTCAGTAAATCAGATTAAAATGTATTGGTTTGCTTAATGTCAGGTGGCAGAAACAGTTGCAAGTGCAGGTAAACTGCAGATAAACCAGACAGACAAATCTAAAATGTGACCCTAAAAACAGAGGAAAAAAAAAAAACAGTTTAAGGTCAGGCGATCAGCGGAGTTACAAGCGACAAATTAAGAATCAGAGACAGAAATCAGAATGAGACCAAGAACCAGTGAATAGCAAACACTGACTCAAAAGGCTTGGTGCATCAAGAGATAAAACTCCAGGTATACGTGAGTCTGGGTTATTTATGTTCTGTGAGCGTGATCGAGTTCAGGTGTGTGTAGTTTAGAAATCAGGTGATCTTGAATGTGGAAGTAAGTGTGCATGCTGGGAAGTGCAGTCTGGGGTGGCCATGTTTGGATGCTGTGAGGGATTCGGGAAATTGTAGTTTATGACATGACACACAAACACCATTCTTATTTGGAGCCTAAGATACAAATGCCCTAAAATACTTATTCAATAAACACACAGAATGGTGTGTTTTTTGTCCAAATGAAAGATAAGTATTCTCAAAGGACCCTGTTAGTAAGTCAGTTTAGACCTTTTTTGCAGATGTTATCAAGTTTGCTGAACCTTCAGTAAATCAGGGGCAAAGGCTATTGTTGTTTTGTTTCGCACTTTCACACTATTGTGTGTCCAGATTGCTATCAGGTTTGCTAGTTAGATCTGGTTAACTTAACTAGTATCCTATACTATGTGGCCAAAAGTATTTGGACATCTGACCATCATACCCATGTGGTTCTTCCCCAAACTGTTGCCACAAAGTTGGAAGCACAAAATTGTATAGAATGTATTTGTATGCTGTAGCATTTCAATTTCCTTTCACTGGAACTAAAGGGCACAAATCAGTTCCAGCATGACAATACCCCCGTGCACAAAGCGAGCTCCATGAAGACATGGTTTGCCAAGGATGGAATGGAAGAACTCGAGTGTCCTGCACAGAGCCCTGAACTCAACCCCACTGAACACCCCAGACCTCCTCACCAACATCAGTGCCTGACCTCGCTAATGCTCTTGTAGCTGAATGATCACAAATCCCCACAGCCTCGCTCCAAAATCTAGTGGAAAGCCTTCCCAGAAGAGTGGAGCTTATTATAACAGCAAAGGGGGAATAAATCTATGGTCAGTTGTCCACAATCTTTTGGCCATATAGTGTAGCAAGTCATGCAGTAGTGTTGCGGATATAGGTACTTCCAGAACCAAAACAAAAACAGTCACATTTCATACACATTAGCCTGGAATTTTTATAAAATTTGCAACTAAGGTGTGTGTATGTGGTTGACTAGCAAGCCCTTTTTTTTTTTACTCAGAGACCTCTAATAGTACAAGGGTTGACTGCTTCCTTCAGGTATTTCAGTGTAACAGCACAGTACTGCCTCTGCCTCTCTGCCGTGCTTCATCATCCTCATAATCACTGCTCATATTAGAGCTGCATTAATATTAATCTCCAGCCGCTGATTGATATAAAAGCTTCAGCGCACCTTGTAGAGAGAAACGGAGATGAAGAGAGAGAGTGAGATTACCTTGCTGCAGGTGTCTGCTTCGATTATTCACAGATGAAAGGCTCGGCAAACTGCTGCTGCTACATTTACTCTGCCGGTGTCAGTACCTATAAAGAAATGATCCTAGCACAAGACAGCTATATTCACTTTACGCTAATAGCGGTGTGAAGTAACAGAGCAAGGGCAAAGCTGTGTGGTGAAACTAAACGCTCTGAGACTGAATCTGCTACAAAGAAATTCTTTTATTTATCATTTCCCAAAAAAAGAATGTTTGTTCTTTTTTTTTTTCTAATAAAAGTCAAAAAACTGATTGTATTTGAATAAAACATGGTGTATAAACATTTTAAATGCAAATGCTGTGTCTTTGGGTGCTGTGTCTTACTTTTTAAACTGCTATACTGCATGCTCTAAGTTTTGTGTATGTTGAATGTTACACCAGTTTTTTTAATTTTCATTGGTACAATGAAATTATTTTATTGATCATTTCCCAAAAAAAATGGGTTTTTTTTCTAATAAAAGTCAAAAAGCAATTTTATTGCACCCGCCTATCATTTTTTCCTGTGCTCAAACCTGCGCTGGTTTCTACACAGCTTTGATGAATGGCCAGCGCGTCCCGATACGCATTCATAAATGTTTGTTGCAGAATCAGCCGTTTGCGACTTTTTCCTTTCTTGTTCTTCAGCCACCATCATTTCCCATGATGGAGGTTACTTTCTCCGCTAAAACAAGGCCACAGAGAGGAGAGATGGAGTAGTGGAGGAGAGACAAAGGACAGAGAGAATGTCTCATCTTGTAATTTAAAAAGGTTTCAGCTACCAAGGAGCAGCCCATAAGAAGCCATTAGAGGCTTCAGCCAGTTTATATGCATCAAGTGAAATGATTCCGCTCTTAAAGTGCTGCTGCACGAGTCTAAACAGATTTCATGAAAGTAGCACACGCAGTCTTGTACTTTTTCTCCAAGTTGCATGCATTATGTAGAGAGGAAGAGGGTGATGCTTTTTTTTCATAATGGCTCTTGCGACAGGAGAAAATGAGTGTGTCTGCTTTCGTAATGGACAATAATTACAGGAACACCATTGGGTCATGTTGCAACACCATTTCTAATCATTTACCATCAAAACACTCGGAGGAAGAGGAAATCTGATGGCCTATGGTAAAGAAAATGTGTGTGTGCATATGTGTGTGTGTGTGTGTGTGTGTGAGAGAGAGAGAGAGAGAGAGAGAGAGAGGTGTTTGGCTGCAAAATGCATGCTCATCTGTCTTCCTTGAGGGAACAGAGGGTGACCCTTGACCTTGGGGAAAACACTAACATCCATCATGGCAGCTTTGGGTAATGTGGTTAAATACCTACTTCCAATGTCAGTGTGTGTGTGTAGTGCATGTGTGCAGGGGGAGAAGTCTGTTCCATGCTACATTTGCTGCAGAAATAAAATTTTATATAGAACACAGCCCAAAATGGAGACTGCTGATTGGTCCGGGAGAAACTATTTAATAATGAAATGCTCATAGCTTTTATTATGTAAGGAATAAAACACAATGGGACAATGGGGCGTGTTGTTATAGGAAAATAATTAACCATGGGATCAGGTGATACAGCGGAGTTACTTTTACCACCCTGAAGTGGATTACTGTCTAAAAACAGCATGTCTCAGTGTGTTATTCCTCTCATACAACAGCAATTTGTCAATGATTGCAATTATCTATTAATCAAAGAATGACGCATCATACTTATTATCCATTCGTTGTTACATATAATGTTGAGGAATGTCTGCAAAACAGGTGATTTCCTGTTATCACTTAGGCTACAGCAAATATAAAGAGTCGTTCCCTCTCCTGCCTCTCTTTTTTTTAACTCTAATAAGACAAAAACGCATCTTGTCACATTACAGAGAAAGAGAAGACTTTCCTGTGGCGGAAAACTTACTGACTGTTAGAAAGCTCTGACACTGGAGACTCCTTCTTAAAAAGCTACATAAACAATAGTTATACATTTACTTTGTTAAATAACAAACATCTTTTTAATCTGTTTATTATTTTGTTGCTATAGAAATGATAACACATTAATACGAGTGCATTAATATACACCTGTGATTTGAATTATAGCTGGAACTACTGCTAGAGCTGCTGTTATAGAAAATTAATCAACACCTTCTGACCAATGAGAATCAAGAATTCAAAAGCGCTGTGGTGCTAAAACAGTGGATTTTTCATGCAAACACAGACCCATTAAAGATATTATTCTTGCTATTAAAATGGATGTTGGGAATCTGAATATTTTTACTTCAATGAGCTCATTGAAAGAACATTTGAAACACACACATACCCACATACACACACACACACACACACACACAAATACAAGCACCTGAAAGAGTGTGTACTTGGAGAAAGAGAACAAATTACATTTACTCAGCACTACACACACACACAAACACACACACACAGAGTGAGGATAATAGAATAAAAGAGTAATGTGTAATAGTGAGGTACAGGCTGCGTTCTATAAGAGTGTGTGTGTTGAGACTGTGTGAGAGAGCGAGTGTGTTTCAGCCGCTGTGGTTCTAATGGACTCTCGTAAGTAGTGCTGAGGGACCTGTAGTTACCCACTTAAGAGTCGGCCTGTAACCCACAGGTCACACACTTCCACTCTGTATTGAACTGCCTTTGCAGCATCCTGATTGGTTAAGACAAGTTGATTTCAAAATGTTCCTTTTTCCCCAGATGTTTGAGCCTTTTCACCAGATGTTCTTGGTGCATTTTTATATTTTATATTATTATTATTATTATTATTATTATTATTATTTTAAAGGGTACACACCCAGGCTTGATTTCTACCAGTCCTGTTGAATCTAAACATGTCTTAAATAGCAGTATATAAAGTAAGCTAAAGTAAGCAGCACCCTATGCTGACAAAAACAGAAGTAATCAGCAAGGGGTAAATACTTTTTCACAGTTCTATGGGTGATTCTTCTTAAATGATCTATTATTGAATCTTCTTTACCCTCTTTTTCTATCTTCTCGATTTATTTTCTTAATGTATTTTTCTCTTTTTCCAGATGTATTGGATGTTTTCGATTTTTTTCTACATGATATAATTCTTCTTTTCCGAGATCTTACTTGTATTAATATATTTTCTGGATAATCTGGATAATTTCTTTAGTTTGTCTAGTTTTCTTCTCCTAGATAATCCTTTCTGCCTGTGATGTCCTCTAAACCGGATGCTCTAGAACGTATTTTCCGAGCTCATTTTGCTGCTTGGTGATGGGGCGTTGATGATATTCTCAGTCTGATTGCTCCTGGTCACTTCTGGTCATTTGTGTTTGCTCCTGTTTGTTCTCTGAGGGGCAGTTGGGTGCAGGCAGATGGAGAACAGACACAGGTGGTGGGGGGGGGTTACAGTGCACTTCTGCCTGGCAAAGCATCGATATACACACATACAGTCAGTGACACACACACACACACACACACACACACACACACACACGCACATACACACATGCTCATTAGGATGCCAGGATAATGGCCAACTAGATCTCCTGGTGCCACCCCATTGCCTGGCCACTGAGCTCTCCAACCTCGACAGATGTCGACAATAACCCTCCACTCCACTCCTCACACACACACACACACCCACACACACACCTCTGCAGGCCTGGTGCTCCTGGTTTGGCTGGAGCAGGATGGAGTTTTCCCATAGTGGGCGGCAGAGATGGAGCAGAAGAGGCACAATGTGGGCACAACGTGGACGTCCGTCCGCCACAGCAGTCATGCCAGCTGCCAGAAGCCATGGGACACTTCTGTCTCTCTCTCACGCTGTCTCTCTCTTTCACACACACACACACACACACACACACACACACACACACGTCCCATCTCTGTCTCCGTCAGCTAGACATTTTTTTTCCAATTTCACAAATTGACCCTGCACTTTTAATGTCTTGCACGACCCACATAAGGAAAGTCACGAAGCATTAAGTTTAAGGCAGTTTCAGCGGCCAACATTTTTCTCACAACTCCGTCGCAACTAATTTGCCCTTGCTCGTTATACTTCCTGTGAAATCTTTGTGAGATTGGCTTGATTGGCTTGAGTAAGCATCGTTATTAGAAGGGCTGAGCGAAAGCACCGAGTGGAGAAAAGGTTGAGGGTTGGGCTTTAAGCAGTCTATCCTGACCTGTCAAGGTTTTATCTTTTACTAACACACTTCCCAAATTGTTTGCATGGGATTAAACTAAAGATTTTAATTGCTTTCACTTCATGGTTGAGCATGGTGCATAGTTTAACCCTCTGGGGTTTGAGGTGAGGAATTTTGGTGGCTGTGCCATGATGCAACATTTCAGCACAAGTCATATAGGAACAGTCTTAGAAAAAGAGAACCATTCAAGGGCTTCTCAAGGGTTCTTTGGATAATCAAGGTTTCGTAGCTTCCTAAAAGTGCTGGCTTTGATTTTGATGGGAAAACACTCTATATAGAACCTTTTAAGGGGTTCCACTAGAGGAACAACCTGTAAGTACTGTATAGATCATATTTAATCTCTTTATACCACAACACTGTTGAATGCCCAGTTCTGATTGGTCAGAAGGTGTTGCATTTGTTCTAATACGTTATGGTTTACACATCTTACACAGGGACTTGTATGCTGGATGTGCAAATGTTGATATTGTTTTGATTCTTCTGTGAGGAGACTTCTTCTTTAGCCTTTATGGAAGGAGTCTCCAGTTCCAGTTTCTCTGTAACACGACAAGCAGCCATTGTTTTATTATTATTATTATATTTATTTTTTTCTTTCACCTTGTTTCATGGATGTTCTACAAACAGATCCCATCTAGAACACTTAATGGTTCTTTGGCCTGTCATTCTGGGGAAAGGTTTAAAGGTTGTGTGAGGACCCTACAAAAGAGTTTCCCCTTTCATAGAGGGTTTCTAATAAAGGGTGAAGGGTCCCTTTAAGTAGCAAACTTTTAAGAAAGTAGCATTTTTACCGAGGAGCAATTTCGGAAATATCAGGCTTCATTTCATTTACATAAACAGTTCACTCTTAAAATTACTGGTTCCGCTTGGGTTATAATATCAGTGGGTCCAGACTCACATTCCTGACTCATGGAAGTGCACTTTTTAAGAGGGTAATGTTCCAGCTTTCTAAGCAAGGTTTTAAATGGATCCTTTTTAATGGATCCACCCAAGGGACAAACTGAAGAACTTTCTAAAGAACTGAAGAACTCAAGTTTAATGGAACTGTTTCTTTTTGAAGATTGTAGTTGCAAGACACTAATAATACAGAGTGTCCCAAAAGTCTACATGCATAGGGGGAATTAACACTTTTTTAGCAAAATGTCTCCCAAAATATTTCATATTTAGTTTATATTATCTATTTTTTCAGATAGCCTTTAAGAATGCCTTTGACAAAAGAACAGCGTATTGAAATCATTGTCATGGCTGGACTGAGAAGCTGTCGCAAGGTTGCGATGGACTTTAACAGGAAACATGGCAAGCACATCACACACGATGTTGTTGCTAAACTTATTAACAAATTCAAAAAGACTGGACCAACCCAGAAATGGACATCTACGAACATCCACTGACGAACTCACAACCAACGTGGTGCTGGCAAACATAGTCTCCTATGTATGGAGACTTTTGGGACACACTGTATTACAATGATGTTATGCAACTGTGTAAATGATCAGCTCTGATTGGTCCATCTCAAGTATCACTGCTCCTCTATTTTTACTCCCTCATTCCCTGTCTCTCTGTCACAGTCTGATACCATTGCTTAAAATCACCTCAAACTCACGCACGATGAGCCACAAACACGGTACTTAAGAAGCCTCCTGCTTTTTAATCCTCTCATTTGAATATGGACGGTGTGACCTCCCTCTTGCGTTGTTCCCTGAACCCCGTCCAGATTTCTGGCCAGGAGGAAATTGTTCTACATTTCCTGACAAATTGAGTTAAGCGGACATTAAGTGGAGCTTTAAGAAAACAAATGGCTCCTTTTATCACAGGTGGACACTGATGGCGTAATGGGGCCTGGGCTGATGCTATCGCTGCTAATGGCTTGACAGGAAACATTAGGGCTTTTGTAGACAGGGCTGGCAACGGCCTGGCTAGTCACACACATGCTCTCTCTCTCTCTCTCTCTCTCCCCCTCTCTCTCTCACTCTCACTCACTCACTCACTCTCTCTCTTTCTCTTTCTGAGGCCCGTCATGCTCTCGTTCTCCCTCTTCGCGTGGGAGGCAGATGTTTGTATGTATACGGTGAGCTTGGCAGGAGCAGTGTAGCAGATGCCCATTTCGGTGCCAGGGTGGCGCAGACATGTTGGGCATCAGCAACGGGAGCTGCCCTCCTGCCATAGGTGCTTCTCAGTGCTGTCTGCCAGGGCGCGCTCCACTTACTGACTTATTTATCTCTGCCTTCATCCACGCTCCCTGTTTTTACAGTCTGTCTGTCAGTACAATCTGCCCTGTCCACAGCGCACAGGAACCACACTGAGTAATTGGGGAAGGAGCAGTTTATGGGGGGGGGTGAGAAAAAACAAAGCATGTTTTCAAAGGGATGTTTAGCGGGAAAGGCACAGATGAGTGCGATGGGAACACGCTTTCATTTAGCCCACAAAGAGTGGGAACCTGGATTAATATCTGTTCGACATCATGTTGCGTTATTAAACACAGCACAACGGCTTTCGGTCTAATTCTCTCATCTGGTAAACAAATGCATTCCAACAGTAATGAATTTTATTACCGTGTCAGTCAACCACAAAGCACTGGGAACTGAGACGGAGAGTTAAACACGATTTCATTTGAGTGTGTGTGCGTGTGTGTGTGTTTGAGCTACGGATCATACCAGAATATAGCCAAAAGAAAGCTAGTCCAATGACCAGTCAAATTGAAACCACTTTTCAAAGAGAAAAAAAGAAAGAAAAGACAAGCCAATTCTCAAAATCTGACCCTCCCAAACAGCAGTAAACTCCAAAATCATGACTACCATTGCTGAATATATTTAAGCAATATCGCACAATTGAGAGTGCAGTTACACTGAATATTGATATTCATTATAACCGCACAATTGCGAGTGTGATAATGCTTTTATACAACTGTTCAATAAGCAAGAAACTAATATTGAGTAACTGACATTTTAGACACAATATGGCCAAATGTTCTGTTTATTTTTGGTCCGCTAGCAGAAATAGATCCGGAAGAAGCCACGCTCACTTTATAGCATGTGGGCTAGCTGGCTAGCTAGCTCAAATTATTTTGTGGACTCCTGTTAAAGGTGCTTCCGGGAAAATTGGCATCCCTTCTTCTATTTCAACTTCATCTAACAAGGTTTTATATTTTAAGTTAAAATCATATTCCTGAAAAATGTATCATTTACTATGTCTGCTGATGATGTCGCTAACACTACTGTAGTAATTGTTTTGAAAGAGGAAGTGGAATTTCACAGATGATTGGAGTGGGATATAAGCTCTCGACCAATCAAATTAGTGAACCGGAACTAAATGTTGTATAATGTAACATATTTAAACTGTAACATCATATGATATAATTTATTTCGTGAAACACTGTTAAAAGTACACCATTAAGGCAACTTAATTTCAAAAGTTATGTCGATATTTATCAAGGGAAAGCTTGTATTCAGAGTTGGGTTACACAGCTGTTTAAATAATCAAGCTCATGGAATTGTAATGTGTGTGTGTGCAATAAACTATTCTACTGCACTTTTAATTTGCTATTCTCCTGTACAGAAAACATGCCAGCATTTTGAAGGATAAGCTGACCAAGCACTCAACTTCTAAAAATGTCTCCTCCTGTGTACTAAACATTTTTTGTGAACTTTAAAGGGATGATACTTTAAATTAATTAATAGTGTTATAAGTTGTAAGTTCTACTGTTTTTTTTTTTTTTTGAGGTTGCCCGTTGAAGGAAAACTTAAAGTGTCACAGCAGAGTGTTTCACTAGTAGAAAAGAAGTCAACCTAGAACCCTTATAGGAAACCAAGAACCCTTAACTAAAACAACTACTTGTTTTCTAAGAGGGTATGCAGTTTCCCTAAGCAGTGTTCAACAAGGTAAAATGGTCTTGTGTTATCAACTGTATTGTAACCAATCTGAACAAATCAACAAATATACACATGCAAAACACTCTTTCATTTAGGTACTTACTGTACAGTATTTCTACTAATAAACCATTTCAGTTATTAATTAACTACATTTTATTCATAACCACACCCCATGAATATGTCATGAATTCCCTCTCTCAGTCTCTGCCTAATGTAGGGAGAACTAGTTTTTGCTAGTTTTGTTTTCTATGTTTTGCTATTTGTTATGGTTTTGATCCTGTCTCTGTCCCTGTCTCATCACTGGTTTGTTACTGATTGTGTTCACCTGTTCTGTGTTTTACTTTGATTTTTTTTGTGTGTATTTATACCCACTTGTTTCTTTGTCTTATCACGAAGGCTTGTCAGATGTAATCAAGTGTGTTTGAGTGTTGTTTCTCTCATTGTGATTTCAGGTTTTCCAAATTGTCCAAAACATTTATGTATCTTCCATTTCAGGTGTATTGCCCTCTGCTTTGAACCATGATGGTGAATTTGCACACTTGCTTCCTGCTTCTAACTGCATATTACAATATGTAATACAATGGCATGAAAAAATATGTGAACACTTTGGAATTACCTGGTTTGATCTTCATCTAAGTTACACTGATCAACAAACACAAACTATTAACACACAAACTACTGCATTGTTCTTGTAAATATACATATATCATTCATATATTCACAATATAGGTTGGAAAAATTATGTAAAACCCCAGGCTAATGAATTCAACAAAAGCTAATTATAGTTTGAAGTTGGAAGTTGCAAACCTGGTGTTCAATTAATGAGACAAGATTGGAGATGTGTGTTAGAGCTAGTTTGACTCACAAAAAGCACTCAGTTTGAGTTTGCTATTCACAAGAAACATCTGCTGATGTGAACCATGCTTCGCAAAAAAGAGATCTCAGAAGACCTACAATCAAGCATTTTTGACTTTCATAATGCTCAAAAGGGTTATGCAGTTATCTCAAAGAGCTTAGATATTCATCTGTCCACTGTTAGACAAATTGTCTATAAATTGAGATGATTGACTCTGGCTACTTGGCCTAGAAGGGGCCATCCAGTCAAGATGACTCAAAGGGCACACCTCAGAATTCTCAGTGAGGTAAAAAGAACCCTAGAGTGGCAGCTAAAGACTTGAAGAAATCATTGGAACTGTTTAATATCTCTGTTCATGAGTCTACTATACAGAAAACATTACACAGGCATGATGTCCATGGCAAGACACCATGAAGAAAGCTGCCGCGTTCCAAAAAAACCCATTGCTGCATGCCTGAAGTTTGCCAAAGACCACCTGGACAATCCACAATGCTACTGGGAAAATGTTTTGTGGATTGATGCAACTGGGTTTCAGTTGTTTGGGGCGAATACGCAGTACTACATATGCTGTAGAAAGGGGACCACATACCAACATGAAAACATCATCCGAACAGCTAAGTATGGTGGAGGGAGCATCATGACTTGGGGCTGCTTTGCTGCTTCAGGGTCTGGACCACTTGCCGTCATTGAGGAAAAAAAAAGAATTCCCAAGATTATCAAGATATCCTACAGGATAGAATCAGAGTGGCTGTGCACCTGCTGAAGCTCAGTAGAAGTTGAGTGATGCAGCAGGACAATGATCCTAAACATTAAAGTATATTCACTATAGAATGGCTTCAAAAAAAGAAAATCCACCTTTTGGAGTGGCCCAGTCAGAGTCCAGACCTTAGCCTCATAGAGATGCTGTGGATTGACCTCAAGAGAGCTGTTCACACCAGACATCCTAAGAATATGGCTGAGCTGAAGCAGTTCTGTAAGGAACAGTGATCCAAAATTCCTTCTGAACGTTGTGCAGGTCTAATCCACAGTTAGCGGAACTGCTTGGTTGAGGTTATTGCTGCCAAAGGAGGATCAACCAGCTATTAAATCCAAGTGTTCACTTACTTTTTCCCCAGCACTGTGAATGTTTAATGGGATGTGTTCAATAAAAACACGAAAGATTATAATTGTTTGTGTCTTGTTAGCTTGAGCATATTGTGTTTGTCTATACTTGTGACTTTGATGAAGATGAGATCACATTTTATGACCAATTAACACAGAAAACCAACTAATTCCAAAGGGTCCACATTCTTTTCCTTGCCAATGTAGACTATGAATGATTTTGTCTTATTGTTCCATTTCTGCTTGAAGCTTTTGCACATGTAACAACAGTTGTAGATGATCCTACATGCATACCCTAAAATTTCACTTCTCAAAAACAGTTTATAACAAAGACCTTTTAAGAACTGCTGCTGTTATCATAAATCCTGTTCTGTGCACATCATATTGCTCACACTGAACATCCTTTCAACACATGTACAGTATGTCTAGTATGTTTGTGTTTTCTCTTCTACACCTGTATACTGTAATGATTTATAATCACACTGTCGGGTGTCACTCAAAAACAGGTCAAGGAGTCTGAGCTGAGGGAGTCATCTCAGGGAGCTTTTCTTTCAGCTGTCATCTCTTGCTTGCTCGTTATGGATCTAAATCTGCATCCAAAGTTCTGTAAAGCTGCTTTGTGACAAAGTCTGTTGATAAAATTTAATTGAATCGAAGCAGATAACCCTACTTTTCTCCTTTTCTAGCAAATTGGTCTATGTTAGTGGAAGGGACGTTGCCTGGCCAAGGTGTATCTTGTTTTATTAACTCAGGCGTACCTTGGGGAAATGCTCATGATCAAATTGTGCGCTAATTAAAATGAAGCGTGCTTGAAAACTTTGGGACTGTTTAATATGTACCGAGTGGCCCAGACTGTACAAACGGCTTTGTTGCTTGGTTAATATGGATATTACGGCTCTGCTGAGATCTCCACACACACACACACACACACACACACACACACAAAGTTGAATGGTAAGGAGGGTATTAACATACTGTAGCTGTCAGCCAGGAAGCATTTCATTCTCCACTTCAGGACAAAAGGAACAGGAGTGAATGAACTACTGATTACTCTGCTAAAGGCAATATCAGCTACATTAAAGTATGCTTAAAGCAAAGTATCAGTGAGTTACTGAAAGCTTTGTAGCACAGCAGAGAAAGAGTCATTTTAAACACTCTTTTTAATAGTTCAAATTTCAGCTTATAATTTCGTTATTCATTTTAAATCCTTTGATTTATTAACTACTATGAATTTTCCAATGAACTAATATGAGAGGCAAGACGTTACAAGACAGAAATGTACAAACCCACTTTCTTTCTTTCTTTCTTTGTAAGAAACAGGAGGAATTGAAAATCTCACAGTACTAATATTAAGTTAGTACTGATCATGTGACAGGCAAATATTATTGCATCATAAATCAATTTATCTATCTATCTATCTATCTATCTATCTATCTATTCACATGAAGTAGGAGGAAATTGAAAATCTTGCATTATTAAATCTCACAATACTAATCTTGAGTTACTATTGATCAAGTGACTAATAAAAAAAAAATAAATAAATAAATAAATTTGGTTTTCCTACGTGGTTTATGTTGTCTTAATATATTTTATATTTTGTATTTTTATTTTATTTTGTTATTATTTTTTTTATTTGCTCATAGGGATCAAGAGAAATGAAAAATTTCATTGGAAAATCTTTGACTACTAATCTGGAGTTAGTATTGATCATGGGACTGTCATGTTATAGCAGCTTTTATTTATTTATTTATTTATTTACATTGTTCAGACAAATATATATTTTCATTTTTATTGTACGTTTATTTATTTTATGTTTCTTTAGTTTGCTTGTAAGAAACAGAAGGAATTGGAAATCTTACTAGAAAATCTCTCAGTACTAATCTTGAGTTGAGATCATGTGACTTGCAAGTGTTATTGCATCATCAATTATAAGGGCCAACTGTCTTTAAGTATGCAAATGTGCTCAATTTGATAGGAAAAGAATGCAGGTGCATGTATATTTTTATATTCTGTATTTATTCTAGAGTCTAGATTTCTCAATGAAGGTAAAAGTGTGGCTGCTTTTTTGCCATCTTCTGTCATCTGATGATTTTTAAACAACCATGTCAAGCAATTTATTATTTATTTGGTTTTTGGTCAAACTATTCCATTTAAACTCCCAGGAGCCATCTACCAGACTTACATTCCTCTAGGTTCATAGTAGTTACTTAATAATTTATGGTATTATTTAAGATGAAAATTGCAATATCTTAACCCGACACACAACCCTACACACAAAGCAGAGACAAGATCAACACACAATGTTCTGATTACAAATGCCTTACTAATATGCCAGGGAAGTCACATGTCAATTTGTTTGACATTCTAACAGTTTCAGCCTATTTTGTTAGCTTTCATATGGATGCAGATGTAACAAAATCTAGAACCTCGCACACCACCTTTTCACCTTCCATTAACAGAGTACCACTTTTAGTACATGATGGCTTGTGTGAATTGTGAATTTTAGTAGGTAGAGAATGGTGAAAATGGATACTGAAGATTCCTGTCTGTAGCAGGAGGGCTGAAATCTCCCCCATCGCCTGCACCTCCTCCTCTCCCTCGCTCCCCTGCTGGGTGAGCTGGGCTGAGAGTCTGCTGTGTCTGGAGCTCCCTCTGTTCCCTTTCTGGCCTTCCTGATCCTTCACACACAGGCACTTATAAAGCAGCCAGAGAAAGGGTGCTCAGCCAAGGTGGTTTTGGTGGCCATCACTATAAACTGGAATGACTGAGATCAATAGACAAATGTCTCTATAACTATGAAAGAAGAAGAATTTGTATTCCCTATGTATTCCCTACACTTTGTTTATTCATTACTTAACGCCTTAAACTGTCACCATATTACTGTTATACAGCCTTATTATTGTTATATAAATATAACAATAATATTTTGTGAAATTTTTCACATATTATCTCACAAACTTCATAATTTGATTCCGAGATAAACATGAGTCTTGGCTCAAATACATCAAAACTTCTCCCTGTTCTGTGAGAGTTTGAGCTTATTTAGGAGTACCCGTCAGTCTTAATGAGAGCAATTATGTGGCCCAGAAGATGTGGCATTGGCTAGTAGCTCATTAGCACACTTCTATTCCATGGTCTTGGTGTGAGTTTGTGTAAGTGCATGTGTGTGTGTACTTGCACTGTGAGAATGATTAATAGCTGTTTTCCATTGGGCGGTGGAAGGGGCAGGCCTGCCTGGTTGAGACAGGGCCTTTTCTCTCTTGGGCATTGTCACTGGATAGTCCACTTCCTTCAGTCATTGTGTGGATGTTATGAAATAGCATGGCAAAATGTTCAAATGCTAATCCTGTCACCTTTACCTTTATAACTTTTAATTGAAGGAACTGATATGAATTTAGAACCATAAGACAAGTTTGATTTCACCGTGATAATAGGTTGAAAAAATCTTTTGTTTCATCATTTTAGAAAAGAATCAATTAAATTCAATGTGTTTAAAGTGTTTAAGGGGGAAAAAAACAACTATAATGCATGTCACATCCCCTGTCTTGTTCTTCGAATCTCCCATTAACCACATCCACTCAAACTCGCATCATTTACAGCCTACACGTCACCTTCATGTCGGCTTTTTAAAAAGGTGAGAATGCAGGGGATTCGAATTCAATCTAATGGTGCGCATGGATCAATAGAATAAATCCTACCTTGAAGTGAGTTTAGGAATAGCTGAGAAGCTGTGAGACATTAAAAAAGAAATGTGTAAACTTGCCACCCATGTCACTTCTGCACTCTGTTAATAAAGATATCAGTTAGGACATTTACCAGGGTCACAATTCATTTGCATAACATTTTACAACAGATTTAGTCACTTCGCATTCATAAAGCACCATCCCGCTTCTAGATCACGATTGGTAGCGAGATCATTTCAGTTTTGAGCCACAACACATCACTTAGTGGGTCCAATATAGAAAATCACAATAATTTATCCTGTATCTTTTATAGTTTTAACTGTTTTCTGGTTTATAGGCTTTCTCTGTCTGTCTCTGGCCGAAACAGGTACCCTGCACTCCATTAAGTCGGCTCCATGGCCCCTCTCTTTTATTTGACATTTTATTTGGCGGAGACAAACGAGCAGCAGTTGGATTATAACATAATTTGTCTTGTCTTTATTACCGGCACAAAGGACACCGCTCATTAATTATTCCGCCGTTGCAGCTCAACACAAACTGGAAAAGGTCCCTCTCTGGACAGATGGCGAGGACATTGTTATTTATATCAATCAGCCCAAAATGTTCAGCAAGGATTACTATGCCTTGGACCCATCTGATTTATTTCTCTCTCACCCTCTCCCTCTCTCTTTTTTTCCTCTCTCTCTCTCTCTCTCTCTCTCTCTTTCTGTATTCACCCCAGTCCCTGCCGTAGGGCCACTATTCCGGCTTTTTTAATGGAAACCAAATAGAGACTGCAGAGACACAAGGCCAGTGAGTGTTCCAACATTTTTATTCTGGGGCCAAGTATTTTTTATTTTTTTTTTCGTGTTCAGGTGAAGCGTTCAGCAGGGAAGGCTGGTGCCCTCCAGCCTATAGTGCTCCACTCAAACCCTCTTTACTGAAAGCCACAGAGGTCGATGTGGTTCAAGCCTGAACACAATTCTCCCTAGTTTAGTGATCAGCACCTGTGATCCTGTGTGCTCTAGCCTCCAGACAGCAGAGACTAACACGGCCCATACTTCCTATTCCTCAAGCTCCAGCCACTAATTCACATCAGCATGGCTTCCTCATGGAACTGCATAAAAGGTTTTTTTGCTGTATTTAAGTATCTCACTTCATGATTCTGACAATCTCTTCGTGTCATGCTACATAGCAGAAAACATCATGGATGTCAACTGCTCCAGCTAACCTAGTAATCATGAGTTTATTTTGTGTTTACATTCACAAAATAGTTGATGTTATAGATTTAACCAAGAAATGTGTCTGTGTTTATTGATCTAAAATAAAACTATTACAAACTCACTTAAATGGCTGAAGTTATATGTTGTTGGGTGGGTGCATTTGTTGATTTGATGGCATAAGTTGAACCTTGGGTTGAAGAAGCCAATTCCAAATTGAAGGGACATTTTCTTTGTTTTTTTTCCTAGTCAGATGTCGGAAATACAAAGTTATGAGCTTAAGTCCAGCTAATATTAACTAACTAACCCGACTCTGAATAGAAGTAAGTTTCCCAGTGACAATACTGACATGTTTGTTCATGTTATTAACTAAATTATTGAAAAAAATGTAATGTGAGTGAGGATGTTTAAACTGGTAAAAAACGGAAAGGTTTATATTCATATCCTTGAAAAAACGTCTCTTGCAAAATTCAATTTTCTTTTCACAAAAACAACTACAAATAAGTAAAATCTTCAGTCCCACCAAAAAGCCTTCGATGTTAACTGGAACTCACAAAGTTATTAAATTCAAATAAACTGTTTTCATAAGTGTCTCATATGGATTTGCTGTCCTGTCAAATCCAATATTAGCAAAAAATGCAAATACTGATGCAGGTTGTGATTAAGATTTTAACTCTGCCTTTTTGCAGCTTTTAGCTAATGAAAAACAAAGTCTTGGAGGATCTAAGTCTTAATTTATTAAACATGAATAGGTCCTTGATGAAATATAGAAATGGGATACGTTTTGCATTTCAAAGAATCCAGCTTATGACTTACTCACATGTAAATTAGGTCAGGATTTGTAAAAAAATACTTGAAGGAGTTTTTCATGTTTGAATCCAGTAAAATAAAGTACAATGAAATGGCACCTAGTGAAGATAAGAGCTGTTGGCTTCTGTAAGTCCTTGAATTTGTCTCTGCAACTGTGAAATATCCTTCACTTTGAAGAGTGTCCAATGAAGCAGTGGCCTTATGTATGAGCTGGACACTTTCATTCTTTCTTTCTTTCCTGTTAATAATGCTTTAATTGGTTCATAAAGCTATACAAACATGAGAGCGACAATGAAACTAAAATTGAAGTGATACATACAGTAATGATTAAAACACTCGTGTATGCAACCTGACATAAGGTGGAATTACTATTACCACCTCAAAGTTAATTATTTTCCAATAAAAGCACAAAAAAACACACATCTTGTCATATTACAGCAAAACTGCAAAGCCCTTTGCATTGAAGGCTTTCCTATGTCAACAAAGCTAAAATTACAGCTTTACCATTAACTGTTATAAACCATAACACTGGAGAGTATAATGCTAAATACATGTCTCCTCACAGAAAAAATAATTATGTGTTGAAACAATATAATGTCAATAAACTGCAACATGACCATAAGCTGAGAAAGTCATATGAATTTCAATGAACAAGGATCATGTCATTGGATTTTATTGAAGCTTGGCAAAGAAAACCTTTGAAATAAAGTTGAAAGAAAAGATACAAAAGCTAACCTCTGCCTTAACCTGTGTACCTTTTCGTATTCTATCTTTCCGCATCGTAGTCTTGCAAATATTTACAATTTGTAGGACTTTCAGTGAAATATGAATTTAAATGAACTAGGATCATGTAGTTGGATTTCGTTGAAGCTTCATAATGAAAACTTTTGAAATAAAGTCGCAAGAAAGAATATGAATGCTAACCCTAAACCCTTGTATCTTTTCACATTGCATCTTTTCATAACGTATTTTCATATATTTATGAATTGACTCATGCGAATAGTTGTAATGTTGTCAAAATAAAACTTATAACAAACATAATATCCACTATATTGTTGAAACGATACATAATTTACAATATACTATTGTAGCAATATGTATATAAACCTGCAACCTGATCACAATTTCAGAAACTCGTACGAATTTAAATAAACGAGGAGGTGTAGATGGATTTCGTTAAGGCTTCAGACCCATGAAATGAAGTGACTACTAAAGATATGAATGGTTAATCTCCTGCCACAACTCTCGCATCTTTCCACTGTATATTTTTCGGAATAACATTTCCTTATCTTTTCGAAATTGAGTGTTGCTAATAGTTACAATGTTGTCAAATTGAAACTTATAACAAACATCATATACACTACATTATTAAAAAAATACTATGTGAGTAAACTGCAAACTGAACATAAGCTGGAAAATTTGTATGAAATTCAATGAACAAGGACAGCGTAGTTGGATTTCCTCAAAGCTTCATAGTAAAACCTTTAGAAATCAAGTCGCAAGAAAATATATGAATGCTGACCCGTGCCTCAACCCTCATACGTTTTCACGTTGTACATTTTCGTATATACAAATAATATAATGTTATACTAAATCTAATACCAAACACACCTAATATACACTATATAATCGAAACAACACAATGTCAGTAAACTGCAACTTGATGATAATCGGAAATTCGCACAACTTTAAATGAACAAGGATGGTGGAGCTTTGGAATGAAAACATTTAAAATGAAGTCACTAGAAACGATATGAATGCTAACCCCTTGCCCCAAGAGTCAAAACTTTTCACATCATATCTTCACATTAACAATGTCGTTAAATAAAAACTAATAACATACATAATATACAAATGAAAACTAATAACATAATACCCAATACAACACTACAACATGAGTAAACTGCAGCCTGACCTGCAACATCCTGAGAAATTCGTACAAAACGAACAACGCATGGTGGAGGTGAATTCCACTGAAGCTTTGTAAAGAAATAAAGTTTTAAAGCAAGAAAAGAAATGAACGCTAACCCCTGTGCCAACCCTTGAATCCGGTCGTTTTGTATTGAAATTTGGTCTTTAATAATGGTGAGTCTTTGAATGTGACTCCTCGAGGACTTTCTTTCTTTGGCAACTGGCAAACATTTCTTTTATAACCACATGAAATATATTCCATTTCCACACCACTAATAATCTCATATGTTTTTTATTGGCTGAAGCATTTTCTTTGTATTGTGCTTTGTATTTTTTTAATTTTATTTTATTTTTTTTTTACATTTGGAATCATTTAGGAGTTTGCCAGGTCTAGTAAACCGTATCCCCCTTTTGTCTGTGAGCTAACTCCATGTATTCCCTCAAGCTCTTTAATGTCTTTTCCCTCGTTAGGGATCTTCAGTTGCCTGACAGTTTGATTTACCTGCTTGGGACAGAACATCTCTCACCCAATACAATTTACAGAGTAATTACTACACTGCAGACTCCAAGTCAAGATTAAAGTAAAATCTTAATGAATTATAAATGGAGTCATACATTTTCGTGTGCTTATTGTGGTCGCTGTTGTGTTAACACACCTTTCATTATGAAGAATGGAGACGACTTTGGAAAGGAAGAATGCAATTTGAGGTAAACTATGTTAACTAATGTATTTTATTTGTTAAAAGGCACATGCCTGTGCATATACACTGTGCATATCCATTTTCTCCCAACCCTTCTTCATTCAGTCCTGATTGGATGCTCTCTGTCTCTCTCTCTCTCTCTCTCTCTCTCTCATAGAACAGATTAACATTCCAAATTCTTCCAAACTATTTCCTCACCCTCTCGTCCTCCCTCCTGTTCTCCCTCTCCCTCTCTCGGGCCGGCGTCCATGGCTCCGAGTGAGACCGTTAGTTAGCGGCACTCATAAAAAAACTCAATTCATCAGCAGCGAGCATCATTTGGTGCGAGCAGGAAAGCGCACAAAAGGGGTGAAGCTTGTCAGCGAGACAGGTGGCATGAGATCTGGCTCGCAGAGTGAGCAATATGAATAATAGATTCTGCTAAATGTACGCCAGTAAACACAGCTGCCTCCGCTCGCATCCAAAAGAACAGCTTGGCAGGACGGAGAGAGAGAACGGAGACGGAAAGGAGCCTGTCCTCCCAGCCCACCCCCACCGCCACCACCTCCACCTGAGGGCCGTGGCCGATTAACTAATCACACAGGGCCCCTTAAATACGAGGTGAGACATGAGAAAGACAGAGGCAGACAAAGGAAGAGGCAGAATGCGTACTCATTTGCAAGTCTGAAGGCCTAATCACTGGAACGAGAGGATGATGGTTCGAGAGAGAGAGACTGAGGACTGTCTCATGATTTCGTAAGAATTTATACAGCACAACACAATTTGCATCATGATAAGGAATAATATCATTCTCTTGTATCAGAATTCTGTTGAATGTTGATTTATTCAGCATTCTTCTTTCATATGCATTATGTAAAAAAAAAATAAACCAAAAAATTCCGAAAATAAAAATTCAAACTTATCACAGGTGACAAGGCGTATAATATATATTAAGTATTTAACTATTTAATGAAGTAAAAAAAAACAAGACAGGACATGCTGTTGTAGGAAAATAATCAACAACAAGATGCAATCTGTTGATTAGTTTCCAATAACAGCATGTCCGGAAGTGTTTTACTTATACCACAGCAATTTGCCAACAACTACATTTATTTATTAATTAAAAAAAAAGAATAATGTGTCATTATTTTATGGATTTATTACTACATTTAATTTAAGTTGTGAAGCATCTGTAAAACAAGTTAATTCCTGTTATTACTTACACTATAGTAGCTATAAGTAGCTGTTACGAAACGCTGACACTGGAGACTCCTTTCATAAATGTTAAATAAATGCCTCCCTATGAAAAAAAAAAAAACATCAATGATGGAGTGTTTTTCATTATACATGATACTAAATGATAACATACAAATCAAGCATATTAATATATACCCATGATTTGACTTGCGGCCGGAACTACGGTCAGAGAAAACGAATACCTTCTGACCGATCAGAGTTGAGAATTCAGGAGTGCTATACGGAAGTGGTATAAGGAAACTGAATTCATAGCAATAATATATTTAATGTGTTAGGTTTCACAAATGTTCCCTCATTATTCCAAGTAATAAAAATGTTCAAATAGGGTAAGTTATGATATTAATTGTTAAAAAATCTTCCCTTTGTATTTTCCCTTTTTATGTGCTAAATAATCTCTAATGTCTTGCATGTCCACTGTTTATAACCTGTCTTCTGTCACAAATCCCCCCTCAGCTGCTTGGGATAGCTATTACACTGAATCCACATATTTAAATTAATGGCAGAATTTCCACTTAAGTACAACTTCAACAAAAAGCAAATAGGTAAATATTGACAGGGTTATGTTCAACTCATTAAATAGAAATATGCACATATATGAACTTCATTTATTGTAGTAACAAGGACATTATTTCTATATGTAAAAGCTAGATAAAGAGTGTATGTGTCATTTAGTCCCATTTCTCTATATGCTTTTGTCATTGTTTTCTCTTCCCCCTGTTCATTGGTCTGCACACATGCTCATTCATGCAATTCAGCCAATCAGGTGGCAGTAGCGCAATGCAAAAAGTCACACAGATACAAGTCAAGTGCTTCAGTTAATGTTCATATCAAACTTCAGAAAAGGGAAAGAAATGTGTATGCTGTCTGCCTCGAGGTTTAATGCGTGCATTCTGACATGCTTTTCTGAACACCATGGCTGTACAGAGTGGTTATTTGTCTTCATATAGCCTTTCTTCAGCAAGAATCTATCAGACTATTCTCCTCTGAGCAGAACTGATGCTTACTGGATTTTTTTTGTTTATTTTGCGCCATTCTATGTAAACTCTAGAGACTATTTGAGTGAAAATCCCACGACATCATCAATTTCTGAAATATAGAAACCAACCCATCTAATACCAACAACCATGACATGTCAAAATTATTGTTTTTTCTTGCCCCTGTACACTGGTCTGCACACTTGCTCATTCATGCATTCAATTTCAGAAAAGGGAAAGAAATGTGTATGCTGTCCACCTCGAGGTTTGATGCGTGCATTCTGACATGCTTTTCTGCACCCCATGGTTGTAAAGAGTGGTTATTTGACTTCCCATAGCCTATGTGTCAGCAATAATCTATCAGACTATTCTCCTCTGAACAGAACTACTGCTTACTGGATGTTTCTTTGTGCCATTCTATGTAAACTCTAGAGATTGTTGTGAGTAAAAATCCCAGGAGATCATGAATTTTTGAAATATTGAAACCAGCCCATCTAATACCAACAACCATGCCATGTCAAAATCACTGAGATCACATTTTCCCCCATATTGATCCTGATGACAACTTTTTTCATTCTTTTTGTATATATATTTTTTTTTTCTTTACACACTTGTAAACATATCAAAATGATACACATGTTGATGGAGTTTAAAATCAGCATTACTCTCACAGGTAATTTAGTAAAGATTTAGAAGTATAGCAAATGTGGCTGCTTCACCTACATGAATAAAATAAACTAGATACTGTAGGTATTGTTAGTGAAGTAGTTAAGGTTCCATGCTAATGCCCTTAAACCTCAACTGCTCAAGTGTGAGCAGTAGGATTGCAGTCTTCCTTACTTCTAGTTCACTTTGGATTAAATAAATAAATGCAAATAGATCTTATTAGCATTTATTTAAACACAATGATTAAGCTGTTGGTAAAACGGGCAATTTAATTGTAAAATGGTACTGCTTATGAATTTCTGAAATAAGAAGGCAGTCGTGCCAAATCTTCAAGCTCAAATGAGCCTGCAGTCATCATCTGATGATGTCATCATTCCTCGCCGGACCGGACGGAAGAAAAGGTGGCCGATTTGTCAGCACCCACCCCATCACCCCTCCTTACCAGTTTCTCTGTCTGATGGCTCCCCTGTTGTAGTTTAGGAAGATTTTGCCTAGCAGAAGGTAATTAATTCTTCAATTAAAATGTTGTTAAACATTTTTAATGAGCAGGAGGCACGCGGGAATAGGATATGAAAGTATGTTTAACCAGAGAAAGAAAACATGGCCATTTGAAAGTTAGTTTCAGGGAAAAAAAATAAAAAAATGTAAAAAAAAAAAAATGTGCTTGGTGACCCACTTTCAAATGCAGCAACTCGTAATAAGAAATATAAATAAAAAATCAAATGGTGTCTCACTCTCTCAGGGCTCCGAGGATGTGTCCCTTATCTCAGGTGATTATGGCAGGCGCTTTTATCAGCCCCAAATTAGGCCAGTGTCACTTTCCAAACAACTCATACCCCCCTCTGCTTGTATGCGCACAGGCAAATCAACGTATTCCCAATATAACCCATTTAATTAATAGCATTGAGAAAAATATCTAACAGAGGTTGGAGAGGAGAGAAAAAAAGTGTGCTAAATTACAATCCGGATGCTGACTTCCAATCAGCAATTCCATCAAGGCTCCATAATTAAAGTGTGACAAAACAAGTTTGCTCGACTCTCTAAACGACACAATGCTACATCTTGATCTTCTTTCCTCCCTCTAAACAGTGCTTAGGATTTTCTAAAAGAGCTCTGTGTGCATGTAGAACATTAGGATCTTGGTGTAGTAACCTCCTAGGTAATCCTTTAAGCGCTTGTGACTGTGGGCATTGCTGTGGGAGTGTGCCGTAGATTCCTGGCATCCGAGTTGCAATTAGAAACGTGTAAATGTGTTTTTTTGCCTAATCACCCCAAAACCGGCCCCTAGGACTCTCCCTAATGCAAAGCCCATTAACTCGGGCCATCAAAACAAAGATCTTGCTCCTAATGACAGTAATTCCTCTAGTTGCTCACACCAGCACACCAGAGCTCGGGCCTAAACCAGACATGATGGATGGAGCCAATGCAGAGAGTCAGACACCTGCAGTACTGCCGAGAAAGAGAGAGTGGGGAGAGGGGAAAGCAAATTCATTAACCCTACATTTCCTCACTTTAAATTCTCTGTGAATTAGGACACAATCTCAGATGGAGTGAGCGAGAGAGAGCGAGAGAGACTCTGAAAGCCCTGGCCTATACAAACATCATCATTAACACAATTAATGCTCATTTCCTGCTCCCCCCTCCGGCTATGAAACTTTGGCCCACTAGTGACTCCTTAAGGGAGTGTTTGGGCCGTACCATTTTCAGTTACAGAAAGCGAAGGGAAGCCTAGGCGCTCACAAGCGACATATTACCCTTTAGCCCAGCTGTCACACTTTTGGAGGCTAAACACAAGCTGGAGCTGTGCATAGTGCAGCGTGTTGTAGTCTCTGTAGTTCACACAAGCCTATTCGTATGAAGAAATTAGAAGAGTTAGGACGAGAGACGGAGTTAGTGAAAACAAAAACATTCAAAACTAGCTCAAAGACCAGCACAATGGCCAATGCAACCAATTCCAGTCCTCCCACAACTCTGTATTAATATGTTTAACTTCAAGAGAAGAAAAAAGCAATAACACAAACTAACTTGTTCCCACACCACTATACATAACTATAAACGGATAAAAAGTATGATGTGTTATCCTTTCATTGATAAAACAAATGTAATCGCTGAAAAATTGCTGTCATACAATATGACTAATTGTGACATCTAAATAATAATGACCAGTTTAGCTTTTTTCATTTTTGTGTACACGTTTTCCATTTTTTGACCATTGTATACAATTGTTTTCCTTTTTTCTTATTAAAGTTTTTCAATTTTTTTCATTATTTAACTATTTTAAATGTTTTTATTATTATTATTATTATTATTATTATTATTGTTATCATTATTATTATTTAATCCATTTCCTCTCCTATGTTTTCCATTCATCATATGAGGAAATGATTTTGTTTAGGATATAAGACTGTGTTTTTTTTTTTTTTTTTTTTTTTTTTTTAAATTAAATATTAATATTAAAAAATATAAGTTTCATTCCTAAGCCATGTATCTGTCAGGTGGCAGAGACAGATGCAGAGAATGATTTCATTAAAAAAAAGACAGACAAAAAGATCATGTAGTGAAGTGAAAATAGTGAAATCGTGAAGTGAAATAAGAGACAAAAGGACAAGTGATCAGAAAATAGACGAGACAGAGGAAAAAAAAAACAGAATCCAAAAATAAGAAGACAAAAACAAGATCATGAAACAGACACTCGTGCACGAGAAACAAGGCTCGGTAGATCAGGCGAAAGACACTGAGCAATACTTTGCGTGGAGTGATGCTTTGTTTGTGTGTGTATGTATATATACTGTAGGTGTTGTGTAATTGAGTGCAGGTGTGTGCAATCAGAAGTCGAGCGCTCTAGAGTGTGGTAGTGAGTGTGTGTTGGGAAGTGTAGTCAATGTCGGCCATGTTTGTAGGCCGTGGTGCAGCTTGGGAATTGGAGTGCGACTCCGATTCCAACACTGTCATGACAATATTAATATAACTAACTGATTTTTTAAAAAGAATTTCAAACTTAGACTTGTGAGGAGATGACTGTTTATAGATTCTGTTTCCAATTGTTTTATCTCTCTTTTTATTAAATTTTCTCAAAATGTTTTTCGTTTTTTTTTCCCCAATATTTATTTTCCCTATTTCCTCTGCTACATTTTTTTTCCAAACTTTTTTTTTAATAATAATAAAAAAATCACTTTATATATTTTTTTTCTAACAATGAAAAGACCACAGCCATTTTTGTTTTTTTTTCTTTGGCTCCCACTTCCAAGATTTGCAAATTTGCATGGTCAAAGTTCACCTCGATGAACTATGCGTAAACCGAAATTACCCTTTTACCCCAAATTAATTCCTCCTTTGTGTCCCACTTCCTTTTCCCATTCAACTGAACTTGCTTTCGGTGAATTTTATTAGTGTTTGGTGTTCGGCGTTTAACCCTAACCATCTGTAATTTCTCTTCTGTGTGAAGTATTACACATTTTCAATCACTGAAGAGCAGAGTTTATTTTCTGTCTCCCTTCATCAAGGGAAACTAAAAATATACTACAATAAAAACATACACACTAATCCTGATACTGTCTCTCCATGTGAGGGAATTCTAGTTATATAATAACCATGTGATTAGTTTTCATTGGATATCGTTGTTTAATCTATAGCTGTCTAGTGACTGCGCTATTGAGGTGACTGAGCAACCTTAATAATATATTAATTATATAAGGATAATGAATTCCCATGACTGTTCTATATTTAATATTAAGCGAGCAACATCTCTTTCTGTCTGTCTTTCTCTCTATGTGTCTCACTCTCTCCGTGCACACAGCAGATTTGTTAGGTAACACAGCATCTGTCTGAGTAGCACATGGTAATTGAAACGCACTCGCCTTGACAGGTAATGGCACGTTTTTTAAGTGCCGCAGTGAAGTGAATGCGTGCCTGATTTCATTAGGCATAAATAATTTGGCCGCTTGGGTATGATGCGTTCGCAATTACTTATTCTTTTTGTATTCCAAATTACCTATTCTTTCAGATGTTTCTTTAATGTGATTAGCAAGCTATGCAAACTAGCCAGTGGGTTTTTTTTTTTTTTTTTTTTTTTAATCACAGCTTTTGTTTTGGTGCACTGAGATCCAGAAATGTGACAAAATATTTGTTTTATTATATCATTTCATTGCATCTTCCTTTGTATTGAGAAATGTATTTATTTATTTATTTATTAAGATTTGTGACAGAATTGGGGGTATTTATTTCTGCAGCAAACATTTTTCCTAATATAATACTTTTCTAGGTTGGAAAAAGTCAGCCTCGTTTGGCTACAACTGTGATTTATTTTCAAGAAATACAGAGTTTCCTTAATTTCTTGCCTGCATTTTGTCGAAGCAACACTCTAATCTCTCTAGCTAGCATACCTATCCAATGTTTGAGGAGCTAGCGACAAGCGAGTGGAAAGTTTCCTGTACATTATAGCTCAATCTGTTAAGTTTTCTGGGAATTTTTTTTAAAAAAAAAACGTTCCTGCAATGTTTTTACAAGATGAATGGTAGCTTTTTAGATCTTTGCTGAAAAGTTTTTTTAAAGTTCTTTCGATGTGTCATTCTGATACCAGTTTTTATCTGGTTAGCTAGCTAAGTTATAAGTAGCACTAGATCATGCATGTACAAGTTAGCAAAAGTGTAAATGTTCCTAACTACAGTGACGGGAAATACGATGAGCTGAATTTTTGCCAGAGAATTGTATTTTTGTTTCATCTGAACAGAGAATATTGTTCCAAAAATGTTCTGATTTGTTTAAAAGCTTTTAGATGTGCATCTCTGTGCTTCTTTTTTAGCAAAGGAGTTTTGCGTAGGAAGTAAGAATGGACACGTACAGTATATTGCTCTTTTTGCTTATTGCTCTCTGTGTAACTGTTGTTTCTGCTGCTTTCAGGTCGTCCTGCAACTCTTTTTGAGAGACTGCTGGCTTCTCTCTTACCTTCCTTATCATTAGTCTGACAGCTTGTTGCGTAGCGCACCTGCCTGGAGAAGCAAGTTATGATTCTATGAGCTTTCCATCTCAATATTATCAGACCAGTTGCACTGACAAGGATGTTTACGGTCTTTGCTATGGCACTGTAGCTTTCTTTGCATTCAAGTGTTGTTTAACTCTTTTTATGAGGCCAAAAAATAGAATTTCCACCTGTTTTGGGGTGCCCATCTTCAGCACTGAATTTATTTGTGATGTCACACTTCACAGTAGTGGTTAAACACTCATATGAAAGTAGACACTAAGGGCTTTAAAAATTTTTTTCCATTATTATTATTTTTTTTTTTTTTTACCTAGCCTACTAGGTTTAAATTTTGGAATTTTATTGTGGCAGTTGTAAATGGTATTTTACTATCAAAAAAGCTTTAACTGTCCTGTCTGTTTTATCGCTGTACCATTGTTATTGTGGAGAGGTGTGAATTATTTGCCCAATAAGGGCCTCACACCCCTCCACTTTCCCATCGCCCTGCTCACCAGCAGCTAAACACAGAGTCATGATACTCTACACACAGAAACCCAACAGTGTCCTGACTGATCTTTTACCAGACTTGCGGAAATAAAGTAATTCATTTGTTGATACTGATTGAAAATATCCAATAAGTCGATTTCCATTCAGTCGGCAGAATGGAACGCCAGTGTACTGCGGGAAAGGGTTAATAATGTCGTCCCTGATAATAATGAAAGGCATGTGTAAATTTCATCTGGATATACATGTATGATCTGGAAGCTTGTTAGATAACAAAAACAAAAGTGTCTGAATACTGATTTCCCCTCATTATAACAGTGTTGCAGCTGTGTTATAGGAGTGTTTATTAAAAAGTTACATTCTCAGAATGCCCATGAAACATGACGGATTTAATCTTCTTGGAACAAAACATGAACAGAAATCTAACACATTCTGACCAATCAGATTCGAGAATTCTGCAGAAAGTTATTATAAAGTGTTACCAAAATATCTAATGTTTTCTGTAGATAAACAATGACTTCACCTATCTCTACAAATTAGCAGAAATCACTGAAAGCTGATAAGACGCATCTACTCAGGGAGTCAGGCAACTGTGGTGGCGGCTTCAGCAGTGCACACTATATGTGTATCTACGGTCAAATCCCAATCAGTGCAGTAGGGAAAGTGCCATTAACTCCGATTTGATTAGTGGAGATTTCCTAATGCCGTTCAACTTATTATCTCTCAACATGTAGCATAATGGGTCACAGCGATTATTGTGATTAATGAGAGATTACGAGGGAGCCTATAGCAGGAGCTTCAGCTGAATCTTCCCGAGATAAACACTGAATAGAGTCACTAATGACCAGTGATTATTTTATATTTGTATTTCTGATGTAATCATTACTCAAATGATTGCTGACCATCAACAATACAATGACTGCCAATCTTTCTCTCTCTCTCTCTCTGTTTCTCTCTCTCTCTTTTTGTTTTTTTAATAATAAAACCATATCTATGATGATTCCTGTCTATATGTGTGATTGTGAGTTTGGGTAAAGGTCTGTATGTGGAGCTAATTACCATGTCCTTTCTCATTAGTGGCCGATTGGCCTGTGTGTTTTGGACATTTAGTTTGTCCCTGGCAGAGCGACACGAGGCCAAATTTAGACGTGTGTGTCACTGGTTTCTCGCCCATCACATGGACCGTAGCAACGCGACAAAAAAACTGGGGCAGCCGTTCGTCCCTATGGTCCACGGCCCGCTGCTCCAACACACTCACTCTCTCACACTCGCACACACAGATGGCCAAAGAGCAGTTCCATTTCTAGTAACTAGTACTAGAGTATGTATGTGTGCTGATGCTGTAAGCCAGACTGGGTTTTTCTGAGATCATATGAGTTTGATGGACAGACGTCATAGGAAGGAGATTTAGCGTAGGAGATCTGCACAGAGAAGCACTGAGCTGAGCATCTGTGCCGAGTTTGAGCACCGAACGAGACCCTCTCTGGCATGTGCATCCCCTCAGCACCCCCTCCTCTGAGAGAGAGAGAGAGAGAGAGAGAGAGAGATTTGGACAGTTGGACATTTCTCTGGCTAAATGTAACGTGTAACTGTCAAATCCCAATCACAGTGCAGAAGGGATAGCACCATTAACTCAGATTAGATGACTCTAGTTTTCCTTCTGTCATTCAAATTATTAATATCACTCAACATTTAGACCTCATTAAAGGCTGGTAATATTCTGCATTGCATTCCAAAAAAAAGTATTTTTTCCCCATATTTACTTTACTTGCTTTACTAATCAGCATTTCACTAAATGTATGAATTGAGGTCTTGGAATTTGCCAAACAAATTCCTAAAAAAATCTTTATTTCTAATATTATTACATGGGAGAAATAGACTGGAATTGTATATATGTGTGGCAGCCTGGGAAAACACTTCACATGGGGAAATTTTGACTTATAGCTCCTAAAACTACAGACTTTTCTAAACTGATAAAAATGTTTCACTTTTGCACACATATGTACAGTTATGCGAGGCATGAAACACTTCAGGGAGTGCTGTTAAAGGAAAAGGACAATATGGTGCTCAATGTGAAGCAGAGTTACCTTTACCGTCCAGAAGTAGATTATTTTCCAATAACAGAATATCCTGAAGTGTTTTATCTCTCTTTTCTAAACAAACCACAGCAATTTGCCAACAATTGTATCACTTAAAGATTAGCATATTGTTTTTTTATCCATTTGTAGTTACTTTTACTGCCGTGGAAAATGTCTGCGACACACATATTAGTTCCTGTTATCACTTATGTTATAGTAGCTATAAACGGTCGTTCTGTCACCAGCCTATCGTGTTATGAAGACAAAATACATTACATAGCTTGTCATCTTGAAGACTTTCCCATGGTGGAAAACCTTCCTTTAATGTCCTCACAGAAAATGTCACCATATCAATGATTTTTCTTTCTTAAATAACACTTATCTGCAATCCATTTATTAGTATTTTTAGATTATGTAGAGCATCCACTTTGCAAGTGCCTGTGAATTAGAGGTTACTACAGAAACGATAACGATATAAACCTGTGATTTGGCTTGCAGTTGGAACTACATTCAGAGCTGCTGTATAAGGACTTGTGACATTCTCAGCGCAGAGACATTCAGTCTCACGTAGTAGCAGGCCGGCCTCGGTTTAGACATGTGTGTGTGATAATCCCCGATCCTGCAGAGCACCGAGAGCACCCGGCTCCGTGTGACTGCGGGCGAGAGTGCCGGTCGAGCTGATAGTTCTGCTGGATTTGAGCACTCGCCGCACGCTGGTCATGGAACGTGTGCTGGGCACTTTACATATTTAGAAAATGTAAAATGTGTGGTTTCTCTCTCTCTCTCTCTCTCTCTCTCAGACTGGGGTTTCTGTGCCTGCCTCCACCTCCACCTCCACCCCCACCCCCACCCCGATGCCTTGAAGTTCTAATATTTCTAGAGGTGTAATATTGCACAAATATCGAACGTAAACAGGATTAGTATTATCACGGGTGCACGAGGGGCCTAGCGTGCATATTCAGAGTAATGCAGATAAATACATGAATATGTAAAACGGAAAGAAGGGGGGGGGGGGGGGGGGGGATTCTTTTGAAGATGGTAGCGCTTCCAGTTCTGCACTTAAGGAAACAATGATATTCACATAGGCCACTTTAATCAAAGCGGATATAGCCTTCGAAACTTTTGGCATGTAGGAATAAAGTTTTTTCTTTTTTTATTTGAGAAATGCTCGTATTTCTTCGTGATTACCCGCAATATTATAAACTATCTGAGATGCATTATGTGCCCTTGAATCTGAGCAGATGATGATGGTGACTCTAATGCTGCGTTGATAGAAAACAGAGAGCCCCCAAACAGTTTGTTCGCGGAAATGCATTTTTTTTTTTTCGTTCGACACAATGAAGAGAAAATGAGTATATTTGTCAGCGGAGGCGCGGGTGAAGAATGAAAAATAATTTTCTAAGAGATGGCCCCCTTTCACCCGCCCTGCTCTGAATATGGCATATCGGAGGCAGTTATTTGATCTCTGCCGTACAGATGGCCTCCGCTGCTCATATCGCAGTGACACGAGCATCGGCAAATACCAGGATCTTGATTTATCGGTAGTGCCGAGGAAGTTAATTGTGGTGCACAAGTTCCAATCAGTCTTTTGGGAGGGATCCGGGGACATGGCGCACCAACGCACGCACGCGCTCGCGCAAACACTCATATTTCACATGTTGGTTTGTTTATTTATGTTTACGGATCTCCGAGATTGCACAATGTCGCCGAGAAATTGCCCTCCTTTCAGGATTCAATAAGCACGCAGAGAAACATTGTCAACATGACGCCGTCTGTTTGTTTACGCCATATTGGAATCCGTCTTAAGGAGCTGGAGTGGGTTATAGCGCTGTGATATACATTTTCATCTCGCTCTTCATCTGACTGTGCCGAGGCGTAAATAGGCGTCTTTGTAAACGATCCTCCACGTGTTTAGCAACATTCATCTCGGTTCGAGACGCAAGGATGAAAAGCAGAAGGGAAACACCGCTCAGATGTTTCGGAAAACATAGAAATGAAGAGCGGGGAAATGAAAGAAGGTCAGGAGAGGAACGACAGAAAAGGAATGCCATATTGCAGTGTGTATGGGTTTGTCGCTACAGTATATATGTGTGTGTGTGTGTGTGTGTGTGTTCAGTAACTGGAAGTAGTCTTCAATGTCAGCCATGTGTACTATGCCTCCTAATGGAGCGGAATGGAAAAGACAGACAGACAGACACACACACACACACACATATTTTTAAATATACACAGTTATCATACGCATATTTAAAAGGTATGTGTTTTATTCCTTTAATATTATAATTGCTGTAATTGTCACTTTATTGCCACTAAATAATTTATCTAATGCACACTCCAAATAAAATAAATGTTTTTTTTTTTCTTAAATAAATATTCTAGAGTTTTTCAACATGTTTCCTTGTACTGAGAGAAAAATGGAAGTCTATGGGCAGCTATTGGAGCTTTGGGATGCTTATGCATATGCACATATTTTTGTAAAACACCTTTGTGAATTCTTCAGTCAAAGATAGTGATATGATCTATATAATATTCAATTCAAATGAACAAAATTTTATTGTATTTATTTTGTTTTATTTGTATAGCGGTTTTAGCAATAGACAAAGCAGAAAGGAGATTATTTGTCCTTTTAGAAATGGGAGTATTTTTTATTTCAGGGAAGAATTCATTACTCTTATAGATGGTGGATACTACACAACTTTGTTTGTTGAAAGTGATTGTTTTTTACCGTATTGCTCCAGTATTAGAAAGCTGAATAATACTTTTTTCCTCACATATCTACAATATCTCATATTAAAACCTTTATTAGAGTGTTTTGCCTGTAATTTTAATGTAATATTATATAATATACAGTATATGTGAGGAATAAACAAACAACAGAGGTCACAGTCATTCAGTGTTTTTCTTCTCTCTCATTGAATCAAGTCAATAAGACAAAAAAAATGCAGCTTGTCATGAAGCATGTTACTGAGAAACAGGAACGAGTAGAATTCTCTGTCCTGAAGACTTTTCTGTGACAGGAAACAAGTTACAGAAACATGTTACAGCTTTACCTCTGACTGTTACGAAGCACTGACACTGGAGACTCCTTCCCCAAATACTGAATAAGAAACATAAAATTTCACCATTTTATCCATTATAAAAAAAGCTGTTACTATAGAAACAATGACAATACCGATAATGAGGGCATCAATATAAACCTGCGAGTAGCCAGGCTAATGTTAGAGCTGTTATTGTTAAAATTAACTAACAGCTTCCGACCAATCAGATTCAAGAATTCAACTGTGCTGTATTTATAATGTGACATTTCTCGATAACGTTCAGCAGTTTATTAAAGACTTCCATTGTAAGTGAGTTGAGAAAACCTATTTCCAAGATATATATTAAATAAATAAATAAATAAATAAATCAAATTTTCCCAGTTTCCAGTGTCTTAAAAAATAAGCCACAGATGAAAAAATGGTTCTTCTATTCTCTTTTCTTGTTCACTCAATGTTTATTGCTTTATAAATACTTATTAGTGTTTAATTTTAAAGAAGAAGATTTAAACTCAAATGAAAATAATATATATATATATATATCCAATGTGCCTAGGGTCATTTTTTAACTATTAATACATTTTCGCATCAGGTTGTGTGTGTGTGTGTGTGTGTATGTGTGTGTGTTAGAGAGACAGGGAGGAGGAGTATGGCTGAAATAAACAGCTCGTCTCCTCCTCGCCCGAGCTGAAGTGAACCATCTTGAGCTCGGCGGTGCCAACATGGCGTCCCTGCCTCCTCCTGGCTGCCGTCCAACTTCCTCCCGTCTACTGGGAAAACACGAGGAGAAATGGAACAACTGGTTTTAATGAAACAATTACAAGACACTAATTATTATGTTAATGTTTGCCTACTATCATCAGCAATTGCTAACAGCCTTCTGTACCTAGAGGTTTAACATCAGGGGTTTTTTCTTCGCTCTCTGTTCCTTCCACGTATTTCAGCGGAGATGCTTCGACAGTAGATCAGTGCACTGTGTTTATGAGGAGATAGAAGAATGACGGTAGAGTAAATGTACGCTAAAAGATAGTTTAAGGTTGAATTTTTTTATGCAGCAGGTAGAGACAAATTCTCCTGATGAGTAGCAGAGTGATGGGGGACACAGAGGACAAAGAGGATAGATTGGACAGGGGGCTTTGAGAACATACGCCCAGCATGACAGAAATGTGGAGGAAAAGAGAAACGAGAAAGGTGACACGGACCTCAGAAAAATACGCCGGCTCTGAAGGTCTTTGTTTGAACAGGATGACAAAAACCTGGCTATGTGACGTGATTATAGATGTCTTATGACCTTATATGAAGCTCAATGGATAACACTTCACTCAGCATTTATAAGCCTTCATGACTCTACTGAGTTAAGGGAGAGAGAAAATATACGTGTTATTAAAGTGGAATGATAGTCCCTATCACTACATTCACAATGTTATTATGGTGTTATAATGTATCATAACAGAAGCTTATATTCACAAAAATCTATTACAGGCTTATTACAGGAAATAACCCTTGATTCATGTTTATATATCTTTATGGCTGCCATAAAGGGCTGCCATAAAGGGCTTATGCCATGTCTTGGCTTATAGCCATCTCTTGGAATAAGTCTTTATAAATGCTCGGCGTTTTCCAGACATAAGTATGCATAGACATTTATAAAAGCTTATTCCAAAACACAGCAATTGTCACAAACCCTTTATGACAGCTGACATAAAGACAACTGACATTTATGCATAAATGAATCAAATCAGCTTACTTAAATCAGCTGTTTATAAAGGGCTTATGACAACTGCCATCTGCTGAAATAAGCCTTATAAATGTTTAGAGCCAGCTGTTATAAAGGGATTATGACAACTGCCATCTCTTGGAATGAACTTTTATAAATGAGTAGGCATATTTGTTCTTTCCCCAATTTTCCTGAGATAAATGTACATAAACATTTATTAAAAAATACAAGCAAGCAAAAAAAAAAACTTCCAAAAGACAGTAATTGTCACAAACCCTTTATGACACCTGACATAGTTACAGCTGACATTCATTCATGCTTATGTAGGCTGTCATAAAGGGTTTATATGGCAATGTTATGAAACCATGTTATGACAGTTACTTTTTTTATAATCCTTTAGGAAACTGAGTTCTATATTTTTGTATATTTCTATTAAAATATTGTGATAAGATATACACACGTTATAACATATGTCTGACATACCAGTAGAACACTGCACTACAAATATTTTGTAAGTGTTATAACACACCCTTGTGTCAACAAAAAACTTTCATTCAACCCAAGTTTTCATGACAAAACTTGACAAAAGCAGCCTTTATGACACATGCTGACTGTTGGAATAATCCGTTATAATCAGTAGGAAATGTCACTGATGATGTATTTGATTAATACTATAAATATGGCAACGATATTTTCCTTTTCTTTACCATCCCCATGCCGTGAAAAAAAAAAAAAAAAGGCGCAGTCAGGGAGGCCAAATGCAGCGCTGCCCAAAACCCCTTAATTTCATTACATGGTATTAACACACACTGAGTTGCTCCGAATGGGCCAGATCGCAGCTCCCAGTGCTCAGACAATGCAGCCGAGCAGCCAGGGGCCACAGAGCCGTTTTCATAATCCTGAAGTCTGTCAAATATTTTGATATGTCCCACACACCACGACGCAGCCCCTCCTGAGCTCACGAACAATCATGCCCTTTCCTCTCGCTCGCATCGGCCGAGCCACCACTTCCTGCTGGAGCTTTCATGAGCGGGAGATAGCTGTCGCCCCTGCAGATGTGAAGGTTCCCATGAAGGGTACCCACAATGCACTGCTGCTCAGTGGAGTCTAAGAAATTAAAAAGGAGACATGACAGCACCGATCAAACAAATTAGAATTAATTAAATTGATTAAAATAATAAAAAAATAATGTTTATAATATTGTATGCATTACCAGTTTAAAATGAAATGATATATATATATATGTACACACACACACACACATATATATATTATTCCCTTAATGAGACAGTATTTCCATCTAAAAAATATTATATCGGAATATAAATACATAATATATTTTTTATATATTAAACATTTTATAAATGTTTTGTTTCGAACTAGTTTCACTTCCTCCAGCCTTAGAAGCTCTTTGCTTGCACAGCCAATGAAGGTCTTTTGTCAGAAATGTGCTGTTTCTTTAGAAACATTGTGTAATATGCTTAATTTTTACTACATCTACTATATATACACACTGGCCACTTTAATAGGAACACTGGCATACCAGCTCATTCACGTTATTACCCAATAAGCCAGGGGTTCAAAAGCTTCAGGTAATGTTCATAACAAACGTCAGAACAGGGAAAAAAATCTCAGTGATCTCAGTGATTTTGAACATGGCATGGTTGTTGGTGCCAGATGGACTAGTTTGAATATTTCAGAAACTGATGATCTCCTTTAAAGCTTATTCAGAGTGGTGTGGGGGAAAAAATCCAGTTCTGTGGATAGAAATGCCTTGTTGATGAGAGAGGTCACAGGAGAATGGCAAGACTAGTTCTAGCTGACATGAAGGCAACAATAACTCAACCACTCTTTACAACCGTGGTGAGCAGAAAAGCATCTCAGAATGCATGAAAACATGAAGAGGATGGGCTACAACAGCAGAAAACTACATCAGGTTCCACTCCTGTAAGCCAAGAACAGGAATCTGAGGCTACAGTGGGCAGAGGCTCCCCAAAACTAAATATATAAATATACTCAGTAGACAGTATATACAAATTAGTGGTTAAATAAAAATAATTTACATAATTTAGATAAAGATAATAGGACAAATAGGACAAAAACATTGAGCAAATGTTACTAGGGATATCAATTTTATGAATTTATCCATCTAGAAAATTCCTTAAAAATCAACTCAATATCTAACAGATTGTCCATTTATGTACTTCCTGACATTAATGTTCAAAATCTCAGATTAAAATATCAATAAACAATCCTCAACTATAAAAATATTCACTCTAAGAATAAGCCAACATATGAGATATTTTACATATTTGAGTAGCATGAAACTTTAATATAATAAAGAAGTGAGGGGAAAAAGTGAAAAGTCAGACCTCATAGTCAGAGATGAGGTCGAATGTACCATGACGGTAACTTTGAGAACTTCATATTGGATGGATATGAATATTTATGGGAAAATTAGCCTGGGTTTATTTAGAGCTAGCTGGCCTGGGCCTGAGATGAAAGAGGCTGGATCTGTCTCTCTCATTCTCTCTGCCTTTCTCTGCCCCTCTCTCTCTCTCTCTCTGCCTTTCTCTCTCTCTGCCTTTCTCTCTCTCTCTATTTCCACCGTGCTTTGGGACACAATAGCCAACCAGCCATTCAATTAGCACGCCATCTTCAGCTGAGTGCTTGACAGGTCCAGCTAATTGTTAATCCTGCCATAACTGTTGCTCCGTGCAATTAATCATATAGTTGAAGCTCCGGCAAGGAATGAAGGTGGGACCCCATTACAATAAACATTTTGGAGGGGAAAAAAAAACCCTCCTCCTGCAGTCAGCAGGTTAGGGTTGCATTTAATCTTCATTTATCTGCGTTAGCATGAGCACTGATTTGAGGACAGTGAACAGCGAGAGCAGTGAACGCGGAGTTTAAATGCCAAGCTGACCCCAGAGCGTGCGGAAATATCGGAAATAATCTGGAGCCCCGAGCGTCTCAGTGGAAGAACAGTCTTGTGGGTCAAGCACCATTCATCATTATGTGAAGAGGCATTCTGCGTGCCTCACACAGCAGCTGGCAGAGAGAGAGAGAGACAGACAGACCGAAAGAGAGAGAGAAAGACAGAAAGGTATTCTTTGAAAGAACACAGAACCCAGCAGCACAATCAGTCCTGTGAGATGGAGAAAAAGAAAAAAGGGAAGCCTAAGAACACAAGGTGCCACTGTCAGGGCCAAGATGCATGTCAAGGCGGTGATGTCATCGTTCCCTGACCTCCAGAGTCACAAGACTAGCCAGTGTTCCTGGGAAGGAGCGATTGCGTACAAAGGAACGGCCTGTGTCGGCAAAACGCATTATTCAGCCGTGACCCCCGAAATGAATTTTTTTGTGCGTGTCCAAATTATGATTAATATGTTTTCTATCTGGTAGTTGAGGAGATGGCGTGGCTAACAAGAGCATCCCTTGTTAGCTTGAAAGGGAGCCTCAGGCTACAGCCATTCATGAGGCCAAATTAGATGATTTGGGAAAATGGATGCAAGCCCGGGATTTTTTTTTTTTTTTTTACTCCTTTTCAGGAAGAGACAGATAGTTCGGAATGCTCTTTCATGACATAGAGATATATTCTGGCCTAAAATTCCATTAGGGATTGTTTTTGCATGTGTTAACAACTTTCGGTGTGGTTCGTTAGCAAGTGAATGGAAGTGGCTCAAAATAACACCTGTATTTTTAATCCTGATCTCATGTGAAATCAATAAGAATTGATAAGAACTATGTGATTTTGTACAAATTAAAAGTAAACGCCATCCTTTAACACATTAAATAAGTTTATTATACTGAAATATTTGTGATGTGCTTTGTGCTTCTGGTGCTAATTTGTTGGTTGATCTTGTATTTTCGTTATTCCTGGGAGAAGTTATCATTTTGTGGACTATTGTCATTGTTATACAATAGTGTTTAGTGGTAGACAAAATTGTGCAATGGTGTTAGCAGCAGTATTAGCATGACAGTTGAAGTTTTGGAAGATTATCCGATTGAGCCGAGTGTACAGATGAGGAGGTGAGAGAGCTGGAATACTAAAGCACTGCTGCATCGCTCTCTTTAGCTATGAAGCGAGGGCTAAATCCAACAAGAACCACTATCAGCAGGTAGTCGAGTGCCATGTAGAAAAGTGTTAACCAACGTGAAAATAGACCAACATGACAATGAAAGACGTTTGAACTCAGAATTTCATTATGAAATAAAAATACCAGACTTAAGATCACGTTAAATATATGCGAGTTGTTCAGGGTAGATTTTTCCGTAAACAAACGTAAGCAAGTGCCACCCCCAGCCCTGGTATTAACCCTTGTATCCATTGTAACAATAAATCAGGTGGAAAACTTTACATCAGAATTTCTGGCAACTGTCATGATTAGGGCTGGGTATTGTTAAAAAAAATAAAATATTGTTGAAAATAATGGACATTTTCTATATCAATACCAGTCACTCGGAAGTTGTTTGCGTACTTTCTCCATTATGAAGACTTTTCGGTTGTTGGTGCCAGACAGGAAGGTACTCGGTAATACCTACATGTTTTGTTCAGTGCCTTTTGGGGACCAATTTGTGGTACTCAGCCCTAGTTGTGATTGACATTGGTACAGCTTGTGTAGGACAATTTAAAGTGAACACAAGTACTGTAAACACAAAGCCCATCCAGACTGCCTGTCCTTTCCAACATTCTCACACGCACACACATGTACTTCTTTTGCAACCCCCACACACTAAAGGCCCCATCAGCGGGACTCCTTCCCTAATTTGACTTGCTCCACAGGTGGGCAGCAGCTGCAGGCGTGTAGGTCTCGTCAGGCTTTGAGCGCTCCATCGCCCAGCAGGCGCTCCGGCGGACACAATAGCACAGGACGGCCAGGTCTGAGGCGCGCAGCACTCGGCCTTTCTGCCATGGCCTGGAGCTAGCAGGGCAACACACACTGCTCCTTTTGTCTGCCTGTCTCTGCGTTTGAGATGGGGGGCTATCAAAAATCCCACCTCCCTGCTCACATGATTCACAGAAAAGCCTTGTGTGTGTCACCAGGTTTTTTTTTTTTTTTAACTTGGAACAGGGAACAGCCAACATGCCTCTTTTCCACAGTCATAGTCCGTGGTAAATAACATCATTCATAAAGCCAAATTGTCACGCAGCTTCTGGTTATATTTATACACGCCGAAGTCTGTGTCTCAGACTCTGTCTGGGGTCTGAAAACAGAAATAATGCCATAATGAACTCCTTCATCAGTTTTTAGAAAACGGGCTGAAAGACAAACACAGACACGATGTTCATATTCAGTGGTGAACAAGTCCTACTGTGAAGAAAGCGATGAAAAATCGCCGAAACGTAAGTGGAGATCGGATTCATCTTTTTTTTTTTTTTTTTCGAATACCAGCTATGTTGGGTTTAAGATTCTTCGCACTTGTTATAATTATGAATATTTTTCAAAACAGTAAAATTAAAAAAAGGGAAAATGTAGAAAAATATCACACAATGTTGCATTTCTCAATGTAAACAATGTAAGGTGCAAAATACAGGAGTGGGGAATTTTGCCTCAAATAGAAGTAGAGACCAAAAGTGTGTGTTTCTCAGTCTGGGATCCATTGCTGAGGTGCCGATATTTTCAAGCATGTTTGATTTTCTCTGCGATGAATCTTTTGATTTGAACCCCTCTACAAGAACTAGCAACAACAGCACTGAGAAACAGCCAATAAGAGTCTAAAAGGAAATCAAATTCATCTGTTGTTATGCGCAGCAGATCCCTGAATCCAGTTTAACATCCATTTTTTGTGTGGAAAGTTGGGGGTAAAATGTATGCACAATAAATAAAACCTCTAAGAAATGATTTGGCATGCCATACCCAAATGGTTGTTAGCAACAACAAAAATAATACCAAACATGACAGGATTCCTGGACAGCACAGTATAGAAATACTTGTTCAGTTCTCTTTGCAGAACAGTCACTCAATCTACACAACCAGATTTCCTCAATATTTTTCTCTTATTTTTTTTTCTGTAAAACATAGTGAAAAAGTTACAAAGTCACATGATAGACAGCTGTCACATTTATCTCTGTATTGTGTAGTGTTTGGTTGTGTAGTGTGCACACTCCTACAAATACTAAACAACTGATCGCAAACTATTAAAGTCACATAGTTTGAGCGGGACAGCGATTCTGAGATTTTAAAAGTGTATTATTAGCAAATATCACACACACCAATCGCCAATCCAAGTACCAGTTTGGATTTTGGGGGGTGGGAGGAATCCGAATAACCTGGAGTAAACTCACATGGAAAAGGTGAGAACATGCGAATCTCCATGCAAACGTAACCTGAGAAAAAAGAATGAGACAAATTGAAACATAAAGAGTCATGCGTTAAAAAATACAGTTCAATGTCTACAGTGTCTCTAAAAGATTTCAGCAGTGATCCCATCATGCCTGTGGTGACCTTTGACCTCTCATGCAGGTCAAAAATCACACAGCATCATTCTCTTTTTGGAATGCAACAGTAGCTATTAGTTTTATACGAAATCAAGCTCAGCCTGTCTGATGGTTTTGGCATTCCAATCTTATTTAATCTCCTTTAATGTGCCACTCTAACAGATTTTGATTGCGGCATTGAGGCTTGGTGACATGCGTAACTGTGACAGACAGCAAGAGGCTGGAGGCAATTTCATTTCAGCTATTGTTGTTTATATTAACCGCCGCTGATTAGCCTTGACGAGTGGCTCGTAAATATATTTAAGAAAGAATGAGCAACTGAACAGTGGATGGTGAGGTAAAAATGTATATCTGCCTGTTAATTAGCTTACTTATTTCTCCTATGTCAACAATTCATTTTTTTAATTAATTAAAGAAAAACACCTCATACTTTTATCCATGTGTAGTTACATTTAACGTTGTGCAACATCCATGAAACAAGTTAGTTCCTGTTTTCACTTACACTATAGCAACTATGAACAGTTGTTTACTCAAAAGCTTTTCTTTTTTTTCTCTCTTGAAGGTAATTAGAAAAAAAAAACACGCAGCTTGTCATGTTACAGAGAAACTCGAAAGTGCTCACTGTCTGTTTCAAAGCACTGACACTGGAGACTCCTTCCACAAATGCTAAATAAACACCTCCTAAAATAAACATCTCCTTCAATATATCAATGTTTACATGTTTCCTTTGAAATTAACACATTTTTTAATCTGCTTATTATTTTGTTACTATAAAGGGTGTCCCAAAAGTGCTGGGACTATGTTTTCCAGCACCACGTCGGTTGTGCCTTCGTCAGTGGATGTTCGTGGACATCCAGTTCTCGGTTGGTCTGCAACACTTCCAGACTTTTTGGCTAGAAGCTATCTGAAAAAATATATATAATATAAACTAAGTATGACAAATTTTGGAAGACATTTTACTAAAAAGTGTTAATTTCCCCTATTTATGGAGACTTTTGGGACACTGTACAAATAACAATGTAGTAGTATAATATACAGCAATTTGCTTTACACTGGAAACTGGTATATAGAAAGTTAGAGAAAATTGATCAACACCTTCTGACCAGTCAGATTTGATAATTCCACGGGACTATGCTATAATTGTAAATTTCAGATAAAAATGGTAGCAAATTTCAACACACGTGAAATAGTATTATTAATTTTATCCTCGACCTAGTTTTCATGGCAACTGTACTGGACTATTTTAAAAAAATTTTTTTGTACTTATTTATTTATTTATTTATTTTATAGTGATATTCCTGTGAATGCCAAAAAGGTCATACAAAAACAAAGAGTTGGTTGTTGATGCTTTTCAAACATCCTTGTTTGTCATCCATAAAACATTTCAAACTGCTCTCATGTTGAGCAAATTTATCACAGGACCAGGTTGGATCTTTGCCCGCATGAGTGTATGCACTTGTGCACGTGTGTATATTTGTGTGTGTTTGTTTGACAAAGACATGAGGGTTATGGAATGTTCACTGCCATTTACTAATACGTCCTGTTTTGCGTAGCTGCCGTCTTTGTTCAGCCGAGACCTTCGCGGAACAAACAGCAGCTAAGACAAACAATGAAAAACAGTTGTGTGCCGGGGTGATTTCATCCGAAAATCATGGATGGAATTGTTTGAAACTTTGGGATGCCTTTTCACTCGCAGATGAGTGGGTTCATTGCCAGTTGAGTTTGGAAGGACTCGTGCCTTGGTGACCCTGGTGGCAGAATCTCCCTTTGGCTGAACACGCTTTCTACAGCAACACAAGCTCATTGCAATTAGCTTTTGGCAGAGCTTTTAGTCACTGCGTGTTTGTTTTTTATGGATTCCATACATACTAATATGTCATTTTGCACCTGATTTGCCAGAAAGAATTAGCAAAATTAGGAAAAGGGACAGCTGTTTAAGATGCTTGCCTCTCAACTTTTTCTCCTGACACTTGAGAAAGTGCTTGGAAAAAAGTATAATAGTGTACTTTTCAGATGATAGCATTTGTGCGGTTACTGAAGAGAAGTACATTAGCGTATTTTTGATATGCTGGTATAAGTACTTGGAGAAAAGTACACTATTGTACATTTTATTTTATATGCTAGTATTTTAAAGCATACGTGAAGAGAAGTACTTTAGTGAACTTTTTATATGCAAGCATTTGTACATATATTTGAATAGATGTACGCTAGCATATTATTATTATGCTAGTTTAAGTATTTAGAGGAAAGTACACTAGTGTACTTTTTACATGGTAGCATTTGTATGGATATTTGAAGAGAAGTACACTAGTGTATTTTTGAAATGCTAAACTACTTGTAGAAAAGTACACTAGTATGCTTATTATATGCTGGCATTCGTTAACATATTGAAGAGAAGTACACTAGAGTATTTTTGAAATGCTAGTTTAAGTACTTGTAGAAAAGTACACTAGCATGCTACTTATATGCTAGCATTTGTAAACATATTGAAGAGAAGTACACTAGAGTATTTTTGAAATGCTAGTTTAAGTACTTGTAGAAAAGTACACTAGCATGCTACTTATATGCTTGCATTTGTAAACATATTGAAGAGAAGTACACTAGAGTATTTTTATACGCTAGTTTAGACACTTCTAGTGCTCTAGTGTGCTTTTTATATGCTAGTATTTGTACATATACTTGAAAAGAAGTACACTAGCACATTCTTGATATGCTAGGTAAAGAAAAGTACATTACTGTTCTTTTTATATGCTAGCATTCATATATCGCTATTTTGTCCATCCCAGTTATCCTTAAGGAATTGAGAATCACTATAAAATCTCCCGAGATATCAACAAGAAACTTTTAAGCAAAGAAAAATTTCCTTTGGGTTAGCAAAGTTTGTTTTGATACAGGAAGAACTTTGACTTAGCTGTGAAGCTACAACTGGATTCACAGTGAAGGGAGAAGTGTTAACTACCCAATTATGAATATAAAACATCTCAGCAATGTTGCATCACCTTTAAAAGGGATTCATTTTATCTCTGAAAAAATATATGTGTATTTTCCCTCATGTTAGCATAGAAGCAGCTGGAGAAGAGCAGGTGTTTATTTGTGCTTCTCTGCCCTACATATTTCACCCACGCTGAAGTAAAAGTTGCCACAAATTGCTCACTAAAGCCATCCGTCACATCCGTGTATGTAAACAACCGCTGTCAGAAAGGATGCCGAGTTACCTGTGGCACCACTCAACACACACGCTTCCTTATCTCCCCTGATGTTTTGATGTCATGTCGCTCCTCTCCAGGCACAAAGCTGTTGTTAGCAAACCTAATCAAGCCTTTTTGAAGTAGTCATCTCTGCGCTAGTCTGTCTACCTTAATGCTAAATAATTAGCCGAGCACGCCGGCTCATCAGGGCTCTCACCTCAGGGTCCGACTTGCTTTTCCTGCTTTGATCATTACGTTAATTAAATCTGTCTCTGGTGACAGGCTGGCGGGGGAGAAACTGAGAGAAAATCAGGTAGCACCTCGGTGAGGAATAAACACCTGGCTAGTCATCGATCTGTCATGAACGGCTAGTGTAAGAGATTAGCGCAAGTATCAGGGGTTCTCAACGTTTTTACAGCCAGATATATTATTAACTAATTTATTATTTATATTATTTATATTTAATTATTAATGTAATTATTATTAATATTAATATTATTATTATTATTATTAATATTAATATGACACAAAACTCAGCGCCATGCTAGCTCAGAATGCCTGTAGCGGTGAGCCGTCACATTGGCGAGACCTCTGTGTCAATCAAAGTTGTGACAGGGGCCCGGGGACGAATTAAACACACCGAGCAGGAGATGTGTCAAAAGAGCTCTCAGTCTTCATCACACACATATACATACGCGATCAGAAGCAACCAGCCAAGGTGAGGTCACTGAGGCGAGGACGTAAAAAGAGAAAAAATTCTCTAGGTGTCAATTAAGGTTGGACTATTATAATGCAAAAAAAAAAAAAAACACAGCTCTATGGTGCTGCTCATGAAATGTTAACAGGGAGGATTTTGATACTGCGTTCCACTCAATGAGTCGTCGCTGTAATGGCTCTCAATCTCCATTACATTTCAGTGGAAGAGATCGACGCTAGTTTAGACGTTAGAAATTCCTCAGGCTTCCTGAAGTTAATAATACTTACAGATAAGTGTTATTAATATTTCACCGTACTCTTTAGCAGAAGGTAAGTGAACACGGCGGCCCGTTTAAACACAGCCGGTGATGGATTCGATTTTAAGTGGTGCTGTTTCATTTCTAAGCGGCTGCAGTCAAACAGTGGGCTTAGCAGACACGTCTGGAGAAGCTCACACTCCGGCATTAAAGCAGATTAATGCCGCTTACAGCTACTATATTACGTATATATATATATATAATATATACGTAATATAGTGTGTGTGTGTATATATATATATATATATATATATATATATATATATATATATATATATATATATATATATATAAAATCCATGAAGCTGTTTTCTTTAGGAGCACCACATTTTAACTTCGGCGCATGGTGATACAAGTTATCAGTTAAAAATACAGCAAAAGGGCAATCTTCTTTTTTCCCCCAATCAAATCTCCAAATAAGTGGCGGATGAGCCGAATGACAATCTGGAATGTTTGTCAGTTGTTAACTAAGTTAACATTAAACAAGTATGTAGTTAACATCAGTTATGAATTTCATGTACCCCAAATCCAAATCTCAAAAATCTCTAAAAATAAAGATTTTATGTAAATCAGGCCAAAGGTGTGGTATCTGGAAATCCCAGGGAAAAGTAGACACATTCAGAGATGTCGAATGCTGAATTTATTTATACAATCGCAGTCTTTTGTCCATGATCATGAAATGAAGAGAAGGAATGTGGAGGCACAATGGAAGACATGAACCATAAGTGCAATTATAGTTTTTAGATTCTACTGAATTAGCTCAATTCCTACTAAACAGTTAATATTTGCCAGCAAGATAACTTTATTGTATCTTAACTAGCTGGAAAGTTTAACAACACTGTAGAAAACTAGCTAGAACTGGCTGAGTAGAACATAAAAACATTTTAATTTGTTCTGAAAATGTCTACTTACCCTGGAAATCCCAAATACTTCATATTTGGCCAACATATAATCTGTTTTGTTTGTTTGTTTGTTTGTTTGTTTGTGTTTTTCTTTGTTTGTTTGTTTGTTTGTTTAAGATTTGAATTTTACGATTTGTATTTAGGTTTCTGATTTTTTTTATTTTTTAGATGTCAAAACCATAACCTGTAATTTCAAAATATATGTTTTTAAAGGCAGATCTTACCCTTAGCAAGTTCAAAACAAAGAAAAAGCACTGGCAAATCTGTAAATGTATTAAATACTCCACAGGAAAAAAAAAATATGTATATATAATTCAAATATACTACAACATTCATATTCCTATAATTTTATCATAGAAATAAAGTTTCATAACATGTTTTTTGGCCAAATTAGAAAAAAACTTTTTACTTTTTTTTTAATTAATTAGACTAACAATGAAGTGTCAAATAGTTTTAATGGTAATAATAAGTAGTTAATGGTAACGATAAAAAAATAACAGCCACATGGAACCATTTCACGGTTTCTATGAAGGTTAAGTAAACAATCGAACAAATATTGAAAATGTACTGTTATGTCTTTTTACTATTCACTGCATTCGTAGAGACTTTTTTTGTTCCTTTAAAAAGTTTTGCAACTACAGGATTTTCTTACTGTTCTTGCGGTGAGACCAAAACCACAAGGGTTATTTGACTTCATAGCTTTTTATTAGCTTCCATTTGATCTCTGCCTCTTTTTTTTTCTCAGGAGATTAACCAATTTTCCTATGAATGCAAAAGTAAATAAGAAGACAGGCCAAGAGAAAGCAGGACAGAGCAAAAGAAAGAAAGAAAGAAAGAAAGAAAGAAAGAAAGGGTAGTTGAAATGCAGAATCATTTTTCTCTCTGATTCGCATCATTAACAGTTTTTTGGAAGCTAAACTTGACATCAGGCCGAGTTCTGCGCTTGGACTTGGCGTCCAGCTGGATGTGGTTCTATGTGTCGGAAGTTGAAGATGTTATGAAAATTGCATCGATTATAGTGTTCATGTGCCATTGGCGTTTTCGGATCCAAAAAGCGAGCGGTCCAGTAAAAGTTGGCGAGGAACTGGACATCTTTTCATTGACCACATGGTTCTCTTCAGATCTGAGGCATTTTATTATCATGGAAATTAACTGCAATGCATTTATTTTTCAGAAACCTTTTTTTTTTTCTAGAATAATTTTGTTTTTAGCTTCTTTATTTCTTAACTAAATTTAATAATCAAGGGGATTTTGGGGTTTTATTGATGGGAGTATCCCTCTCTAAATCAGTCAAACACGAATGAGTCATTTTGGAACAAAATGTGCAACAGCACACTCTTTGTGAAGCTGAAAAACACTACACTTTATTAGAGAAAGACAGGTGCATTAAAAAAATATTCAAAACTATATAATGTGCACTATTCTAGTACACATTATGGTAAACATTTTTCCACAGTAAAACACTTTTGTTTTTATTTTAAGAACGACTTAAAATAAAATTTTAAATAAAAAATTAATTATTTTGTATTATTTTAGTGGGTGTTTTGGGGTTACACAATGGAATAGCCCAATTCAATGGAAATTGAATATTTGAATATTTTTTTCAGCCATTGATGAAATGGACACCTTGAATTTTGAATATTTAACTTTCTGCATGTTTTTGTGTGTGTGCGCATTTTTATTTTTATTTTGTTTGGTTAAATGGAATTTGCTTTCTTTCTAAATGAATCACCTCCTTCTCATTGAAATATAAGATAGTCATATTTTAATTTAGAAATGACCACTGAAGATTCCTCAATCACATACATGTCTTGTGTGTATGGAGAAGGCACCAACCAGGAAAAGTCAAAAAAGCTGCTAAACTAGTGCATGACAAGGACTTGAAACGTATCAGAAATTTCATGTAAGGAAAGGGTGATCGCTGAAAGACTAAGAAATTTGATAAGCTGATTCTTAGCCCCTGCTGTGGGAGACATGATACTTGTTGAGGTCCTTCTCCAGTTACAGCAACTTCTCCCAAGTGCTGTTTAAAGCTATGATTGGACAGCGGTTGCATTTCAGTTCGGCGTGACTGCAACACACTACTTAAATATAATACGACAGGGAATTACAATTGTTTCTGACAAGTCAGTCTTCAATTCTTAAAAAAAAAGCAACTCCTTGCTGATTGTTTATCACTGAAGAAAACAACAACATAAGAGCAATGCAATGGAGATTTTGCTTTTCATTGGGGAACGTTTTCTGCATGTCACTAATGAAAAGCCTATGCATTGTATTTCATGTTACTCCCCCAGTGCAATTGCTTTTCTGCTTACAACTAAAGCCAGCCTACTTTAAAAAGGCCAATTAGTGAACAGGTTTTCTTAAAATGCTCATAACATCCAGATAAATGGAGGGTTAATGAATCTTTTGAAAAGTTCTAAATGTATAACAGTGGGGTGAGGAAAGGGCTTAGCGGTTGTGGGGCTTCTTATGACTTCATTCATACAAAATCCAGTGAAACTACCCTCTCTCTGTCTTTATAATCCTTATTAATTTTTCCTTTCAATTGCCCAGCGCCATTTGATCCGTACGCAGTCTGCATGCTGACTCCATATGCAGACCTCGTTGCCGTTTCTGTGCCAATGAAAGATCATCTCCAGAGATGCGACCATGATAAAATAAGACACCCTGTTGCAAGTCATGTGGCAGGAGCGCTTCATCGCAGTCCAGCGCCCACTTCAAACGACAGCACAATGCCGGCTGGGGCTTAATGAAAACGTTTTGGTGCAGGAAGCAAAGCAGGCCCAGTTTAGAGCTGAGGTAGCTTTGCCAGAGCCGATTCCAGAGAGGCGTCTCACCTCTTTCAGCCTTGAAACAATCCAGTCACAAAAAAAAGCTTTTTTGGAAATCACGAGATAGTAATTTCCGTTCTGGAGAAGAGGACATTCCACTCGGGTCTTCCTGTCATCTGCAGGCCATGAATGTGCAGGGTTATTTATAGCGCCGAGCCAGCTCTTCACCACAGGAAGCTCAGGCTTTTGATGGGCATCCAAAGAAGCTCAGGTGATTCTGATTAAGGATGGCTCTGGCCTGCAGGACGTCACACATTACAGATAAGCAGTGCTTTAGATCAGGGCTTCTCAAACTTTTTGCAGCTTTAATTGTAAAAGAAATTCCATTGACTTGCACTCCTTGACTACAGAATGTAGTTCCAACAATAGGCTCAATGTGCGTATATATTCAACAATATTTTGGTAATTTATTGGAGCTAGAGACCTTTATATTGTTGAAAACTCCACCAAGAAAACACATTAGGACAAAGTTGACATTATTTGTACGCCTACTTGTTTTTGAGTTATGGAGGCTTGGATTGAATGCTTCAATTCTAGTGACCAATCAAATAGGACAATAAATTTAAGAACTCAATAAAAAGTATACTCTCTGGCTGTGCTTCATAGACCCCACTTTAAAATCACAGCTTTAGATTTTCGTTTGAATACAAGAGGCACCATACAAGAGGGTGTTTGGATTAAATTGAATTTAAAAAAAAAAAAATGAATAGAAAATAATTGAATGTGAAGTCACTTTAAATGCACAACCCTGTTACTAGAAATTCTTTGATTACAATTTTTCTTCAAATAACATTTACAGTAAATAATTAGAATGTCCATAAAGGCCTCATGCCATTAAATTGGATGCTAGTTAAATATAGTTTGCAAATTTGCTAATTCTAGTCTAAAAACTTTCAATTTTATTTAAGCGCAAAACGCAGTCATTGTTAGCAATGAAACCTGAGAGGTTCTTATCTGAGGTGGGTTAACTCTTTTTTTTCTTTGATTCAATTCTAAAAAAGATTCAATTGAAGAGTTACAGGAGCTAAATGGGACTATTATCCTGGAATCATCATAGTGTGAAGGGAAAAAGGCAAATAAAGGAGGGATTAGTGTATTTAAAAGGAAAAAGGGTTGCCGGAAGAAGATACTCAGACATGTTTGACATTTTCCAGCTTGTGCTTAAGCGTACTAAAATACACATATAAATATAGCTTAATACTGCTTGCCTAATATCTAGAGGAACATGACAAGAAACCTGATCCTCGATGAACCAAAAAAAAAAAAAAAACAGAGAGAAGAGATAAAAAGAAAAGAGATACTTGAATTGAATATTCAGCTTGATTAGAGATTAGATGCGCATGCCGTGGTTGGTGGCTGACCTACTTGAATGTTATTAAATGCAATCTCATGTTTTATCGGTTTAATAAACAAGAATTTTTTTTTTTTTTCTGTGATGAGCCTCTTCAGAAAGGCACAGTGCTGATATGCAAACACGTCTGAGTATATGTGTGTTTGTGTGTGTGTGTGTGTGTTTGAGAGTGAGATGTTTTTGTGTCATATGCTTTATACAGTAACGTGAAAATACAGTTATGTCAATGTTTACACTTGGAAAGTTCTTTGTATTCAGAGTTATACACATGTTTAAGTCGATTTTCTGGAAGGCACAATCAGATTATGAAAATCATCTGCGTGTAGTTTATGCCACTGAGGTTGCCAGATTTTTCTCGAGTAGAAGCGTTCGAGAAGAGGTTTTTCGATAGTGTCTAGACCACTGTCTTTAAATACAAGCACTTGGTTTTATATCTGAAAGCATCGTAGGATAGAAAATGCAGACTGAAGAAGCAGATCCAGTTATATATCAAAAAAATGATAATAATATAATGATATGTAAACAAGAAGATGGCAAGCATTTAAATAAAACTAAAAGGAATCTAGTATATTGTCAATACATCACTGCATGAATAGTCCTAGTTGTAATTAAAATAGCACTTGATCCAGCACTTCATACTGTAATTACATCTCAGGCACAATTTAAGCACAATGCAATAATAATACAATGATATATAAACAGGATGCTGGAAAGCATTTAAATAAAACTAACAGAAGTCTAGTATATTGTCAATACATCGCTGCATGAATAGTCCTGTTAGTAATTAACAAAATGGCTTCCACTCTTATTACTCAGCAGCTTATGAAATAGCACTTGATCCAGCACTTCATTCTGTAGTTACATATGAGGCTCAATTTCATTATTAATTCCTCGCTACATGCACGTACTGTAATACTGAATACTGTCTAATATGATTTAAGGTGAATAATTGCCTCCTTTGTTCAAATTTGTTCACCTTTCTCATGAGATTAGGTTGCCTGGGGCATGTGCGATAATCTAAATATTCACATACATTACAAGATCAAAAATCTGTATATCTTTCATAAAACAGCTAGATTTCACAGATGTAAGGAAGAAGAGATGTGGTGCACGTGTACCCTCTAAACTGTCATGCTGCACATTTTACAGCTTCGTTCAGGTTTGTACAGAGGATTATCACGCCGTATGGCCGTGTTTGTTATGAACCATAGAGAAACACATTCTTTCAGGTCCCAGTAATTTTCACCAACGATAAGTAATTGTCCTGTGCAAACATTCAACTAAAAACCGCCAAAGGAATCTATTGCACAAACATATAATTCAAACTCATTTTCAGGGGCGACGTAAACAGTTTGTAAGAGCTACAGACTGGCTCGGGAATCAAAGAGAGGGATTTATAATGAAAAAGTGTGTTAGTGTGGGGTCAGCCACACTTAGCCTGGCAGGCTGAAGAAAAGCCTGGGAAAGCAGCGAGCACGCATACATACGCATAGTTTTAAAGCCAACAACCTCGGCTCTAATTTAAACACACATCGGAACCTGGGACAAAGTCCTGTCAAACAACAAAACGTCAACAGAAGAGCGAAAAATAAGAAAAGCATCTGGTGAAGGTTGAAACAGGGAGGGAGCTCTGAAAAAGAAGAGAGGTTTAGAACTACACACTCTGAAAAAATAATAAACAAAAAAATGTTACAAAATGTAGCTTTATAGACAGAGTTATAAAGATTTTATTTGATTTTAAGGGAATGAAGTCATAAGAAAAAGCCACAACAGTGAACCTCACCCCAAACCCAAATCACAACCATTCAAAACTCATCCACTACAGTACATGAAGGCCCTCATGTACCACCTTAAAAATGTGCCATCTAGCACCCTAAAAGGTTTGTCAGTTTGGGGAAGAATTTCCTATATACAGTAGAACCGATTGTTTCCCTTTGAGAAATAGTCCAAACTATGACCTCTCTAGAAAACTAGATCCATTAATTATTCAGAGAACCTGTGAGGATCTAATAGGTCATACTAAAACATTGTTTGGTTGGTTTGTTGGTTGAGTGGGGAGTTAGGTGATTGGGTGGGAAGTTGGGTGGTTGGGTGGGAAGTTGGGTGGTTGGATGGGAGGCTGTTTGGTTGGTTGGGTGGGTGGGAGGATGTGTGGTTGGGTGGGAGGTTGGTTGGATGGGTGATTGTGCACTTTATTGATCTCCAAATCTTTTAGAAAAGGTCACACAGAGAACCCCATTTATAAACCTAGAACCATTAAAGCACCTGTAAGGTACATTTTATTCTAAGAATGTAGAACTGTCAACTATCTAAAGACCTCTTGAATAAGTAAAACTATTAACAATTCAAGGAATGTTTCAGGATTTTATTTACTCCTAAGTGTATAGTTGATCATACATACTAGAACCAACAACAGAGATGTTTTCTTTTAGAAAAAAAAAGTCCTAGGTAGAACCCTTATAGAAGATTAGAACTATTAACCAAAGAACCTTTGAGCAACTGTTTTTCAAGGGATACACCTAATAAGCCTTACACAATTATAAAATGGTTAGTCTTAAAGGTTCTATGTTCAGTAAAAGCCTACTACAGAGGTGTTTTCCTTTAGAAAAGGTCCCAGGTAGAACCTCTTTTTAAAGCGAGAACCAGAAGAACTCTTGAGTGATGGTTATGCTAAGAGTATAAGCCATTAATTATCCAAAGAACCATTGAGTCATATACGCTTATGAAGAACTTAGAACTTTTGAGAAATCTAGAGAAGGTTTTTTGGCTTGTCCCTCTGGCAGAACCCTTAAAGCTTTAATGCAAAACAGTTGGTTTCCCTTTCAGAAAAAAAAATCTTGAGTAAAACACCTTTAGAATGCTAGAACTATTAACCTTCCAAAGAACTCTTGAGAGACAAATTATACTAAGATTGTAGAACTATCAACCATCCAATGAATCCTTGAGGAACCTTTTATTTTAAGAGTATAGACCTATCAACCATCCAACACACCTTTGATCAGTCCTTTTGTATAGTAGTTCATACCCTCTTAGGAAAAGGTTGAATCTAGGACTGTTTGATTCCTCTATGAGTAACCCTTTTAGGTTCTATGTACAAGAGCATGTTTCCCTTTCAGAAAAGATCTTTAGTAGAAACTAGTTAGAATTCTACAATACTAGAAGACTAGCTCTGTCCTTCTAGGAGCACCTCTTAAAGGTTCTATGTACAACAGGAGATTTCCCTTCCAGAGAAGGCTTTAAGTAAAACTCTTTAGAAAACTAGAACCATTAACCATCCAAAGAACCATACAACTATCAACCATCCAAAGAACCTTTTGAGGATTTTTTTTTTTTATCTTAAGGGTGTGGTAGTTCATACAGTCTTACGAAAATTTTAAATCTAGAACACAGAAGTGTTGTTTTGTTTTGTCCCACTGAGAGAACTCTTCCAGCTTCAGAAAGTGGTTTTCCATTTCAGATCTTTTAATATCTAAAGAGTGTTAAACCATTAACCGCTCAGAGAACCTTTGAGAAACCCTTTGGTGTGGTAGGTCATACCTGAAAGCTCTTATAAAAAGGTTAAATATAGAACTCTAAAGGGTTTTGCGGGTTGTCCCTGTGGGAGAATTCTTAAACCCTCAAAGTACATGTTTCCCTTTCAGAAAAGATCAGAAAAGGACAATTAACCAACCAAAGAACCCTCAAAGAACTTTTTTTTTTGCTAAAAGTGTACATCTTGGTTTTTTTTCATCTATTGCTATCATAATATATGCAATATGTTTTAAATATTTAAATATATTAATTGAGGAAACTGTACCTTTTTTTTAATTATCTATTTTTGGGGTCCGCAGTGACATTAATATCATCAGTGTATCCTCAGATACACTGCATAACAGAGAAAGGTGAGCAATCCACAGACACGTCAAGCCAAAGATTTCGCTTGAGCAGCGACCTCGAAACTGTCGGCGCCCCATTTCTGATTCCAGGTCAGCGTGTGCTTATAGGTTTCCTCTCCGCCTCCAGCCATAGGCCTCGCCCCAGTTATAGGTGTGAGCCTATGGAAACGCACACTACCCTTTCAATCTCTAGGGAACATCAATCGCTCATTGGTGGTTTATGGAGCTGAAAGCTTATTTGAGGATAAAATGTGATGGGATGGTTGCTATCTCTTTTTATTGTATTTTATAGTAATACAGTTTTGTGATGTTTGAAATATGCGCCAATGTATCACATTATCATGTGTATATAGAAAGGATGCTTTTTTTGTTTTTAAATTTGTTTCAGATCATTTTATAACACATTATTTCACCTTTCACATAATGTCTACAACAGACTGGTGGCTCTTGATTCCACGGTACCTTGAATGTGAACCAAAAGCACATTTTAAAATCTTTATGTACAGAATATTTTGATTTGTATCATTCTTTTAAAAAGGCAAATGAAATTTCCAGTGGCTGTATGCCTGTTTTGCAATTTTGGTGGCATATTCTTTAGTCTTGGTCAGTTTTTTTTTACTAGTTATTGTTACTGACAGGCAACTTCTTTCTCATAAATAAGTAACAGGGTTTAGATGGTTAGCGTTGGATTAGCAAATATGCAAAATGTGGTTAACTAGCATCCATGCTAATGGCATGAGAACATTGCAGACATTTGGATTTCCCTAAAACAGATTTTTGTTTTTAATTAATGCTTTGCTTTCAAAATATCATTTGGGTTGAAACATTGTACTTTCAAAGTCACCTCATCAGTCAATATCATAGTATCATTAAAAATACACAAGAAAAAAGGGACAATATGTAATTTTCTTCTTCCCATGATTTTTCAGAAATTTGGGTGATGCAAACCCCTGCTGAAAAATTCCACATATTTCACACATTTCATAAGCTATAATGGATGATACAGGGAAAACCATGTCTTAAGCATGAGATTAAATGGATTCACAAATAATATGACTTTTACAGTATTTGAATGATTATATTGCAAGGTAAAGTGTAGTTATAAGGGGCTGGGACAGGCAAAAACACTGTTTTCTAACTGATGTTTCAAAGTTATTTATCTAAAAACATGTGCATTTACATATATATTTGTGAATGTACTATTGGTGGGACACAAATGGCACCCCAATCGTGATTGGACAAACAGAACATAAGAGTTAAGAGACCTCCCAAGATCTGAACTACTGTTCAAATCCTTTAGGAGAGGGCAATGTGGACAGTTTGGATCCACCACAGTGAGAGAGAGAGAGGAAAAGAGAGAGAGAGAGAGAGAGAGAGAGAGAGAGGGAGAGAGATGACGACCCTACATCTCAGTTGCATGGAGGTATCACTTAACATTCCTGTATAAACAGTTTCCTGTTCACAAAACCCCTGTTTCCCGCTCTCCTATTTAGGGCCGAGGCTCTGAATTCCCAAGCTCCATTGTTTACCTCGTATAATAACATATAACGATTAATCACGGAATCTGGAGCTTCTTTACGGCATTTTCCCATAAACTTCGGCTCGACGAGAACAAACAAAACCCAACACGTTTCAGTTACCATAGCTTCAGAGCTTTGTTTAACTCTCCGAATCTGTTGACATAAAGCAAGCGAGACCCGGAGAGAAAAAGAGTAAACTTGTAGCGGGTCAATCTGAACAGTCAATTGTAATATCCGAGGGCATGGCGGCCGTTCCCGCACAGTCGGCAGAGGCAGAACTAACAAGTTAAGCCCTGCCGGTGAGTTTGCATGGCCTAGTAAGGCATACATCAAACGGCGGCGCTTAGTCAATATTGGAGTATGGAAAATCAACACACGTTTTAAAGGGGCGGCTTATTCCTCTGCGGCGCTGTGACAGCGACAGGGGTCCGGTCGGGAGATTTGCTACGGCAGAGATTTCGCCATTTCTCATTTGTAACATTAGAGCAAGAGGGCAGAGCAAATAAATTACTGCGAGCAAGGCACCTTGGCATAGCGAATCAGCTCCCGTTTGATAGACGCTGAAACCACGGAGAGCGGAGAAGGGCTGCTTCACCTCCCACAGTAATATGAATATACTAGGGTTTATTAAATATGCATCAGGGCATGCTGCTGCGAGGGATATTGTTCCTTAAACAAGTGGGGAAGAAGGAGAAAAAAAAACAGGAAGTTAATGGACACCAACAGAAGACAGAACATGAGAACAGGAGGAAAGTTACTGGTGTGTAGAACTCGCTGCCAAAATCTCATTTTGAAATATTTAATTAATTAGTATTTATACCACATCGCTGCTGAACTCTCGATTTTGACTGATTACAAGGTGTTGATTAATTTTTTGTAACATCAGATCGAGCTGCGAGGCAGATCACAATGCGTCCGTTCTAATACAATATTGTTTCTATAGTAATTGCTAATACCCAGGGACTTCCCAGGATCCACATAAACAAAGTCTAATGATAAACAAATAAAAAATATTTTGTTATTTAACAAAGAAAAACATATAATCTTTAATATGGTGATGATTTTTATAAGGAGACGTAACATTTATGGAAGGATCCTCCAGTGTTGGTAAGTTTTCCGCCACATGAAAGTCTTCAGAAAGGCAGGGTTTGTGCTTTCCTGTTATTCGTTAGTATGACGAGCTGAATTTTTTGTCTTATTAACTGCAAGAGTGAGAGGCAAGTCACAGATTGCATCTTGCTTATTTGGATGAATCCACAAATCAAAATGGTAGTCCATCGCATAGGTCAAAGAACAGGCAGGCAGCAATAAACTGGGAGAATCCATATTCATAAACCAAAGAACAAGCAAGAATAGCAACCAGGAAACACAAAACACAGAAACCTGGAAAAGCTCAGACTTAACGTATTCAAAAAGCATGATAAGACTTTGCAATAAAACAGAAACAGCAGGGTTTAAATAGACATGCAAAACAAGGGCTAACAGCATATAGGCGAACACAGTAGGTAGCAAACCAGTGTGAAGACAGGGGCGGAGATAGAACCAAAACAAAGGTAATATCAAAACAAACAAAAACAAAAACACATGGAGAATGAACGATAAGCGCAAGCAGCGAGAGAGGTAGAAGGCATTTGTGACAGTAATATCGGTGATAACAGGACCATTTTTTTTTTTGCGGATTTTCCGCAACATTAATAGTAGACCATGTTGTTCATTAATACATTTAAGAATTTGTAATCATTTTCGAATTGCTGTGGTATAAGATGAATAATATGCATCTGGACCACATTGTTGATTATTTATTATTATTTTGCCTGTAATGTCACATTTTATTCCTTACATATAAACAGCACGCAGAGTCATTTTCCACCAATCTAGTTACATTATTTCTTTTAAAAAAAAACACACAAAATGACATTTTCTCAGATCCTGAATAGCTCCTGTCATATTTGCTTTCACCTGACGTGCCGCTTCGGGGTGGCATCAGTCTTCCGTCAGAGTAATATCCTCTCTTATGTCACGCCAAACAATGTTGAACTGCATCTGTGTGTAATAGATGGCCCGTGTGACGGATATGGTCATAATATTAATGTAAGGCTGATGGCTAGATGACGTGAATTATAGCCGACTTTATTTTCGAGCCAGCTTTTCATTGGCCTCCCACTAAACGCCATATATAAATGTCATTTGACGGCCACCATAAACTGTCGTAAAGACGATTTGATGGAAGATTTCCGCTCTTATCTATAGCAGTTATTTACCAGTGTGCCTTCTTTGAGGCAGACGCTCAATGCACATAACAGACTCGGGAACACCAGCTTGATAATACAAACTATGAAAATCAAAGTCGAAGTAGAAAATGTAAACGTGTTTTCGGTTTGAACTTCATTCTACAGTATATTAGCCAGGTATAAAGAGTTTGAATGGTGCGAAGAGGACACGGCAAGGGAGAGGAGTGCTGGGAAATACACACATAAATGCTCAATTACTATGATAATATGAAACGGAGTAAGTTCACCTTCACAGTAAGTAATAATAAAAGCTTGACGGGTAGCTGGCCCGAGGCTAAAAGGAGCACTCGAACCTTATGCTTATTTAAATAGCAGCAAAAGCAGGAGGAATAAAAAGGTCGGTGGCTGTCATAGGTGGCAAATAAGGTACGTGAAGCGAGACGGTTAAGAAGAACCGCACAGGACCCAGGTGCATGCAAATTGAAAACAGATTACGACGTATTCTATTTAAATTTTGCCAATGTATCGCCAACACATTGCAATACTCCAATCTCGTACGAGGAGCTCGCACACTCTGGCTTCAAAATAGAAAACTAGAAAACTAACTGAGGTTTCAAGAAACGTTGCAGCACAAAAATTAAAAAAAGGAAAGAAGGAATAGCACTTCAGACACTCAGCTATTATTTAAAACAACTTCAAGGTTGCTTCCTTTTTTCCCTTCAAATAACATTAATGCCTTATTTGATAGATAAAATATAAATGGAATCAATAGTGAAAATATGGCTGCTGAAAACATGGGATCACTTACAAATATGGTAAAATCTTATAATAGGTCAAGCACCTAACTACTTTCCGCCTGAGGAGGTTTAATTTCCAAGCAAATGAATACGGATGATTTAAGAAAAAAAAAAAAAGCAAAAAAAAAATAAAAAATCAATACCACACTTGGCATGCCTGAGAAACATTTTAGTCACTAGTGTGAATTCTAAAAATATTATTTTTAGCTTTTATTTATCTATTTATTATACTAATTATCCATAAAATAGTTAAGGTAAGCTTCAGTCATTGTGTTGTTTATAAGATTTGTGATATTTGTGTTGTGCCACAAAATTGACTGAACTATGAGTCTTAAATTATTCTTGAATTCTCAATTCTGATTGGCCAAAGTGTTGATTACTTTCCTATTTTAGCAGTTCTGACATTAGTTCTGGCTGGAAGGCGCTCGTTCTAATACATTCAATACATTTTGTTTCCATAGCAACAGCTCCATGCTATCTAAAGCTATTCTAAGCTAGTAATAAACATTTTTTTTTTAAATTTGTTGTTATTTAACAAACAAACTCCGATGTGGTTTCTTGGTAAGCTGAATTTATGTCAAAGAACTTCAAGAGTGAAAAAAAGTAGAGCTTAGTGAGGGAACGACTGTTATAACGTAAGTGATAACTTGTTTGAGGATGTTCCACTACATTAAATGTAACTATAAATGGACAAAAAGTACAAATTGTCCTTATTTAATTAATAGACAATTGTACTTGCCAGCATATTGTTGTGGTAGAAGCAAATTAAAGTACTTTAGGACATGCTGTTTTTGGAATAATAATCAACGTTTGGTGGTAATAGTGACTCTGTTTTGCGTAAGGCTGCATCACACCACACTACTGTTGATCATTTTCCGATAACAGCATGTCTCATCTTGTTTTATTCCTCACATATTCGCATTTATTCATTTTTTCATGTTTCTAAACCTCAAACTTGACTACTCAACAATAAAATGATGTCTCCCTCCAGAGTGTGTTTGAAAACACACTGTAAACACACACGTTCAGCGATCCCTGTTCATTACCAGCATTTTCTTAACTGGATGGTTTTGTATTTGTGCCGCATGTCAAGCTAAAGCATCATCGATTGTTTCTCATTATGTGTACAGCAAAACCTATTTAGCTCAAGAGGCTCCACTTAGTTTAGCCGCACTGGACGAGTCATCCAAGGCTCCGTGCCTGAATCCTGATGTGTTATTATTATCAGTTTCCCTCCCATCGCCGCGACGGGAGCCTCAGCTGTTTGTAGAATACTGTACACAAATAGTCTGGGCCTGCTTTCTATAGTAATACAGAAAAACACTAAGGCTTATTATACACTAACTTCATAAAACAGGGTGAAATTATTTTGCTTGAAGTGTATTAAATTGCTTGAAATTAATACTCACATATTCACAATATATCATATCGTAATGGTGAGTGATGGGAATAACCAACACATTCGCTCACCTCAGAAGACTGAAGATATAAAGCCATCAGAAAAAAATGAAAGAAAAAAACATCATTGTGTACTTTCCTTTTTTTTTTCTTCCTTTTTTTTCGGAAGAGAATGGCATTGAGTGAAAATTTGAATGCCTGCAGGGCAAAATTGAATTTGGAGCAACAACACATTTCAGAAATTCTGTTTTTGTAAATAAATGAATGTAATAAAACATTTAAATAATGTATAACACATTAATAATAAACAATATATCAGTTTCAAAAGGGTTTGCATCACATTTTATTAATTATTTATAATATATAATACAATATAATTATAACTGTTACTGCTTTTAACCTTATGTCTTCTGAGCATATGAAAAACTACACACATACACACACACACACACACACACACACACAGGCTTCTTCAGATCCAAGAGGTCATAACAAAACAATGACAATATTCTATTGTTTATTTTTGGAGTTTTAAACAGGAAATGATGGGGGCGCAAACTTTCGCATTTGAAAGCTTGGGAAACTGCCTTTTTACAGTATGTGCTTCAAAAAAAAAGGATACTGAAGTTTCCTGAGTGGTGCTAGAGAACAGTGTCACATTACCATCAGGAGATCACAAATTCAAATCCCAGCAATCTCCTCTGTCAATCAAAGCAACACTAGCCAATCGTAGACATCTGTGAGTTCATGTATGCAGAAGTGGGCGGATAGCACTTTCCTCTGAATGTGTTACGCTGCACTGTGATGCAGCAGTATGAAAAGATGTGGTTGCTTGGATTCACGTGTCTTGGGGGAATTACGTGTTAGCGTTCACCTTCCCTGGTTGATGGGGAGAAAGGGCTGGTTAAAACAACGTAAAAATAGAATTTTCACTTTTTTTTTTTTTTTGCTTGGAATGTATTTTTGTTTAAATACTAGACCACCCTGTTTTAAATATCTTTCACCAAATTACAATGGATGAGTCGCCAATGTACCGTCAAGAGTCTGCTTACTTTAGTCATTCCTAAGAATAAATTCCCATGACTGTATAAACAGTAGCTGTAGCTTTCCCACTTATTGGAATAAAAGCGAGAGAGTGAAAGCATGAAGATATAAACCCTCCATCCTCCATATAACACCAAAGAGTCGCCTTTGTAGTTTTCTCAAAACACCATTAACACCACACATTGCCGATAAGATGGGTGTGTACTACAGAACATTCCTGACCATCTTCATCAACTCCACTCGAGTTAACTCAATAAGCTAAGAGTTTGTGTGACTTACATATGAACCAGCACTGATTCCATGTCCAGAGCCACTGAAAGATTTGGCCAGAGTTCAGAAAGGAAGAGTGCCAAATCACGCAAAAATATGCAGTGGGATAAAAGGTTGTACATTAAAAATGCCACATGGTAAAAAAAAATTAAAATTCACAAAATTAGAGCACTGAATATATTACTCCTAAGCCATCATGGAAACCCTGTTGTTTGGTTATGAAAAAAAAAAAAAAAGAAGAAGAAGTTTTGCTCAGTAAACTCTGCAGGGATGGATAAACTTTTAGAGTTTTCATTTGCCTTTAAATTAAAGGCTGCAAATAATAATAACAAATAAACAGGCTTAATCCAACATTGTTTAGCTAATAGGACTTTGGGTTATGTATAATTTATTATGCAGTTCAAATTAGTCTAAAAGATAGACTCAGGTTGATTTTTGTCCAATTAAATGTTTCCTTTTTTTTTTCCTTCTACCTTTTTTGTAAAAATTCCCAACTCTGGTGCATGTTTAAAAAGGAAATAAGATAATTGGAGGAATGTTTGCGCTCAAATATTGCCCCTTGTTTTTGGGTTTCGTTCCAACAAAGCAATTATTGGATTTGTCTGAACCCAAACAGAGGACTGGCAACATGCGTTTGAGTCAGGTAAATATCCGAGGTCACTTGTTGTGAGAGAGATTTGTGGCAGAAAAAAAGAAAAAAAAAAAGAAAGAAAAAAAACGAAGTATGAATATTTGGTAGTAAAGTTAAAGGTGCTGCATGTGTTTTCTTTTTAAATTGAGATTATTGAAGAAAAATATATGCATATGCCAAAATAAATTCCTGAGAGGCTAAGAGAGAGAGAGAGAGAGAGAGAGAGAGAGAGAGAGAGAGAGACTATTGTGTCTATAGCAATATACAGATTTTTTAAACTAGTCAGAAAAAAATCTAGTGTATATATTTGTTCCAGGAGATCCATGGTGTTCTTCTGCATTTATGTTCCTGTAACTGAAGGTACAAAACTATTTGGTATTTCATTGTTTGTTCAAATAGGAGAAGAAATTAATTCACATGAATTATTGCTATTAATAATAAGAACTCATGCATGGTCACCTGTGTCAGTCACACGCGGTTCTATGTGAAATATGACGTGAAAAGATGTGAAATGTGAATTAAATCATTGATTGTGTGTATATATTTGTGCTGAACTGATCTCATGAGGACTTTCCTAGATGTAATAAAGCACGATTGAAGCAATTTTTTCGACTAAATGATGAAAACATCAACAAACGCTTGAAAATGTGTAATAATTTGCACTACTCAAGAGTGGATTGGGGGTAGGTCAGCGTTTATATGTTTTTTTTTTGTGATTTCATCCATAGTCAGCCATGTCGTGCTTGTTTTCCTGAATTTCTACCACAGTGCTGTTGAAATCTCGAGTTAATTTTCAGTTGCAAAGGTTTATATTATGTTATAGTATGTTATCGTTTCTATAGTAACAGCTAATTCACTTGCATGGCAAACGCTCCACATGATCTAAACCTAAAAATAAGTGGATTGTTGTTATTTAACAAAGAAAAATGTATAATCATTGATGACGTGCAGACATTTTCTGCTAGGAAACGTTTGTCTAACACTCATGGAAGGAGTCTCCAGTGTCAGTGTTTTGTAACAGTCAGTACGTTTTTCCACCGTGGGAAAGTCTTCAGGCCAGAGGAGTTTCTTTGTAAAATGACAAGCTGCATTTTCTTTAATTTTATTAACTTTAGGTAAGAAAAAAACGAGAGGCTGGTGATGGAACAAATGTTGATAGCCACTATATCGAAAACATAACAGGAACTAATGTTTCATGGATGCTCCACAACATTAAATGTAGCTATAAACAGATAAAAAGTATCATGTCATTCATTTTAATCATTGGAAATGATATGAAAAGACTAAAACACTTGCTTTTATAGGAAAATAACAAACTTTGGTATGATGATTGTATGAAACTGATTATTTTCCTGTAACAGCACACCCCTTTATTTTTTTAGTGTTTACTTATATGATTTTCTTCAATCTTATTCAATCGTTCTTTTCAAATTTAGTTCAGGAATGGAACGATATATTTTTTTCACTTGTGAATCTCTCTTTCTCTCTTTCTGTTTTATTTTGTAAAGAAATTTGCAAGACATCTAGATGCGTGTATGATAATAAATTTGTAGAATATACTGTACGTATCAGAGCTATGATTGTGTATCTCTTTTCCTGTTCATTGGTTCAGTTAGCTGGAATTTTCAGCCAAAGTGACTTTCAATCATAGGATTTAAACTCAGAACCTTCTGGATACCAGCATATACTCATAACCACTGAGATCCACCACGAGGTCTTAAATCCTCACTCAGGCCCTGCTCTTACTTACACACTCTTATGAAATGTTCTACCTGATGAGGTTGGTGTCAAGAAGCGTGTTCAGGAACATGAGCTCTGTTCCCCGACCTCATTTATAAGATATTCACCGATTTATAATAATCCCTATGAATTGTTCATGAGATGAGGTTTGGGAGAGGGGGAGGGAGATTAGGGGCTGCGCGGACTCGAGCTACTGTGTTCACTTCGTATAGCCGTCCCTCGAGACGCTCCAGATCGGCACTCCTTTCCATTCAGAAACAGAAGCAAAGCCGGAGTTGTGCTGTTAACGCCAGGTTCAATAAGCGCGCCTCTGGGAGGGGCTAATCGCCGCACGCTCGTCCGCTGATCGCGAATGACAGCAGGCTAATAGGCTACATCTGGGAGAGATCGGATCAGAGGAGAAAACATTTCATAATGGCAAGAGGCCAACATGTTTTAGGGAAAAAAAAAAAGATAACATAGAATAACAAATACACAGGTGGCCCGTGTGAAAGCATTAAATAAGAACATCAATGTTATGTTATGCTAAATGGAGTGCTATTAGGAAAATGATTAAAAAGATCTCTTGGATTTTATAAATCATTTTGATAATGATGAAGTGTTTTGAATCTTTTAAATCACAGTTTTAAGCTGAAAATAAAATAGTGCATGAATACTACTGTAAGTAACTCTATTATTAAATGAATAAATAAATAAATTGATTAATAATGAGATATCAGGATGCGCGCACACACACACACACACACACAAAATACACATGAAGACACCATAAATATGTATCAAGATACCATAAATGATTAGCCATAAAATTCACTGTCTCTGTCATGCACTAATAGTTTTGTTTTATTTTTATTTTATTTTTCTATTTTATGTTCATTTCATGACTATTATGTTGATTTTGTTTGGAAAATAGATTTTGGCTTTAAAATGTGATGGAATTTATGACCAAAAAATAAATAAATATGGGACAGAAATGTCCTTTTTAAACAGGATTTAAAAACTAAAAAAAGCCTTTTTGCACATTGAATTCATTTCTTTTTAAATAAACACTATGATAAATATCAATTCATCTCAACACATTTTAGATTCAAATCAATTGATTTTATTTTATATGCCCCAAAAGACCCTAAATACCAATCAAACAATGATAATGCAAATTTCCTTACTGTATTTTACTGCATGTTAAACACAGCTGAGTCTCAAATGGTCATTTTTAGGGCAGTTTTCCGAGACGTGACGGGAGAATCCGGCGGAGAGACGCAGGATGCTTCCGTTTTTTCACTGCAGAGGTGTCTTACACAGCCTACTGCTGCACCCTACAGTTAGAAAAGCCCTAGTTCACTCTTACACACTTCTCCATTCTCTCTCTCTCTCTCTCTCTCTCTCTCACACACACACACACACACACGCTTCACTCCCTTGTTCTCACTTTTTCCCTCTCCAAATCCATGACACCTCAACCCTATCGTTCTCTCTTTCCGCCCACCTACCCTATCTGTTACTATTACTACTACAATCTCTCTCTCTTTCTCTCTCTCTCTCTCTCTCTCTCTCTTAGAGCTTTTCACCTACTACATCACATTCATACCAAAAAGTTCATATACTCCTTTCATGGGAACTGGACATCTGACTCAATTTCAAACCCACAATCATACTTCAAATGTAAATACCAGTAGAGGGAAAGGCATTAATTATTCCCGGCTAGTCCTCATACACAGGGAACATCACCATTGTGAGTGTAATCCTAATAGGTTTTGGGGCCTAATGATCTTTCCAAAACAGTTGATCTGTTGAATTTGAATATGTCACAGAAGATAATATCCGAGTCTCTAGCTCCCTTTTGTGTGAGCGTTAAAGCAATCACCTTAATATGGCACAAGCCACCGCCTAGTCTTTCTCTCCCTAAATGAATGCGTGCTGTGCGGTTTTAGAGCGTAATTGCTGGGTGTTTGGCACAGATGAGAACTGGTGGAGCGCCTGTTGGTCCTGCATTCATTACAGGCGCGGCGAGCTGCGTGCTTCAGAGCGACTGGGAGCGCGGGCGACTGCAGTGTAGCTTCAGTGCAGGCGACGCTGACCCCGGCATATGGCTCTCGCCTGGCGCGTTCCACACAGAGACGGCCTCCGACAAGTGCAAAAGAATCCCGAAATATGGCTTTGAGACGCCTGCCAAAATCGACATGTACCTCAATTAACCCTTCACGTGGAGTTTTTTTTAAAGTCTTTCTTTTCTCTTCTGTTTTTCTTTCTTTCTAATTCTGGTTTATTAGACTTGAAGGTTATTAACATATTCTCACACTATTTGATTGGCAGAAAATTGGCCAATAGTTAATTAATTTCTATGAATTGTTCTTTTTTTAATTTTTAAATCAAACACATGCACATTTAAATACACATACACTTCTGGACACATACACACACTCGATACCCAAATCTACACAAGTAAACATACACACACATCAAGAAACCCATTCACAGACATACACAGATTACACATTCATGTGTACACACATACAACTTTATTTATTTTGTAGGGTATACAAAATTTGCACTCTATATATCTTTCTAGATCTATCTATCTATCTATCTATCTATCTATCTATCTGTTTGTCTGGCTATCATCTATAGCATAGTGCAAAAGTTTGCATCCCCTTGTTTCTGTATAGTGGAAAAATGTACTTCTGTTTTCTTCATTTAGTTTGTAGGGTATACAAACTTTTGCACGCTATCTATCTATCTACCTATCTATCTATCTATCTATCTATCTGTCTCTCTTTATGTCTGGCTGCCTGCAGGTTTGTCTGTCTGTCTAAACCTGAGTGCAAAAGTTTACATCCCCTCGTGATTTCTGTATGACGGAAAAAAGAAAAGGATTACATTTTCTTTTTTTCCATCATACAGAAATCATGAGGGGATGTAAACTTTTGGAGTTTAGAGGGTATACAAACTTTTGCACTCAACTCTATGTATCTGTCTATCTATCTATCTATCTATTGCTGGATACAAAATTTTGCATGCCCCATCTTTTCTGATTTCATTCAATTTGGAGAGTACACAAACTTTTGCACTCAACTATCTATCTATCTGTCTGTCTGTCTGTCTGTCTGTCTGTCTGTCTGTCTGTCTGTCCGTCCACAACGAAATACAAAACAAAGTTTGCACCCCCTCATGGTTTCTGTTTGGTGGATAAAAAAGTTAATATACTTTATTTTCCAGTTTATACCCTTTTTATTTATTTATTAGTAAAAAAAAAACCTTTGTATCGTCTTAGTGCTTGTTACTATATTACCTCCCCAACAGAGTATCTGTTGGGGAGGTAATATATCACTCTGGATAAGGGAATCTGTAAAATGCCATAAATGTAAATGTATTCTGTAAAAAAAAAATAAAAAGGGTATACAAACTTTTGCACTATCTACCTTAATACATTGTTTTGATAAGATTGGTGGCTAAATGTGTGTATATATGTGAATGAGACGTGCATTAAGGCCTTGCTGCGTGTATAGAGCTCAGTGTAGCACAGATTGCAGTGTTGACAGTGTATCTGGGCTCGTGTGTGAGATTCGTGACTCTCGGTGCTTTTTGGCTGTGCGAGACTCGGTCTGGAATGTGATCTGTGCTCAGTCGATTTGTGCGCAGACATATGGGACAGTAGCATTAAAGAGTAATAATGCAGCCGGCCCTGCACACACACATGCTCACACACACACACACACACACACACACGCACAAGGCAACTCGCTTTATGTATCCATGTTTGTAAGCTTGCAAAGAGGAATGCTTTGTGACCAGTGTTGCCAGCTCTTTTCAGGAGAAAATAGGTAACGTATGCTCAAAAAGTCAGAGACTGATTTGCATATTTATTAGATCATCATCGTCATTTGAATATCAAAATGTGTTACATGAAGAAGATTTTGGGAACAATTATGATCAGTTGTTGGGAACAATGGTGATGAATGATTTGTGGTTGGGAACAGTGGTGATGAATGATTCGTTGGTGGAGACAGAGATGATCAGTTCCTGTTTTCGGGAACAGTGGCGATCAGTGATTGGTTATTGAGAACATTAGCGATCAGTGATTGGTTGTTGAGAACACTAGCGATCAGTGATTGGTTATTGAGAACACTAGCGATCAGTGATTTGTTGTTGAGAACACTAGCGATCAGTGATTGGTTATTGAGAACACTAGCGATCAGTGATTTGTTGTTGAGAACACTAGCGATCAGTGATTGGTTGTTGCGAACACCAGTGATCAGTGACTCGTCATTGGGAACAATAATCAACAGTGTTTGGATTTTGGAGAAATTGGTGATCAGTGTTCATTGGGAACAGTGGCGATCAGTGATTGGTTATTGAGAACATTAGCGATCAGTGATTGGTTATTGAGAACATTAGCGATCAGTGATTGGTTGTTGCGAACACTAGCGATCAGTGATTGGTTATTGAGAACACTAGCGATCAGTGATTTGTTGTTGAGAACACTAGCGATCAGTGATTGGTTGTTGAGAACACTAGCGATCAGTGATTGGTTGTTGAGAACACTAGCGATCAGTGATTTGTTGTTGAGAACACTAGCGATCAGTGATTGGTTATTGAGAACACTAGCGATCAGTGATTTGTTGTTGAGAACACTAGCGATCAGTGATTGGTTATTGAGAACACTAGCGATCAGTGATTGGTTGTTGAGAACACTAGCGATCAGTGATTGGTTATTGAGAACACTAGCGATCAGTGATTGGTTATTGAGAACACTAGCGATCAGTGATTGGTTATTGAGAACACTAGCGATCAGTGATTTGTTGTTGAGAACACTAGCGATCAGTGATTGGTTGTTGCGAACACCAGTGATCAGTGACTCGTCATTGGGAACAATAATCAACAGTGTTTGGATTTTGGAGAAATTGATGATCAGTGTTCACTGGGAACAGTGGCGATCAGTGATTGGTTATTGAGAACACTAGCGATCAGTGATTGGTTGTTGCGAACACCAGTGATCAGTGACTCATCATTGGGAACAATAATCAACAGTGATTGGATGTTGGAGAAATTGGTGATCAGTGTTCATTGGGAACAGTGGTGAGCAGTGATTTGTCGTCTTGAACAATGGTGATCAGTGATTGGACTTGGAACAGTGGTAATTAGTGATCTGTGATCTTTTGCCGGTCAGTTATTAGTCCCTGGGAACAATGGTGATCTGTGATTGGCCATTGAAACAATGGTGATCAGTGATTGGTTGTTGGAAACAACGTTGATCATTGATTGTTCATTGGGAACAATGGCAATCAGTGATTGGTTGTTGGGATCAATGGAGATCAGTGAATGGTCAGTGGAAACAATGGTGATCAGTGATTGGTCAGTGGGAACAATGGTGATCTGTGATTGGTCAGTGAGAACAATGGTGATCTGTGATTGGTCAGTGAGAACAATGGTGATCTGTGATTGGTCAGTGGGAACAATGGTGATCTGTGATTAGTCAGTGGGAACAATGGTGATCAGTGATTCGTTGTTTGACTATCACTAATGTCTGCTCAAAAATCTGTTAGATTTGTTGCTAGGCACTTTTTTAAATATAAAGTCACTAAAGGTGTCTAAAAATTTAACTTTGGGAAAACACCAGTGAAACATTCAGTACTGTTCTGGAGTACATTTAGTTCTTTATTTATTTTAACTTTTTTGTTCCACTCCTGCCAAAGTTCCTTAAGTAAAATCACTTAGCGTGTGATGGCTTTTATCAGAGCTCGCTTTTCTCACAGCCATAATCAGCTCCATCAAAGCGAAATTCCCCTCCGAAATAAATCACAGTCAATCAGATATCCAGCCTGGCTCTCTCTCCGCACTGCCGGCTTTGAGGAAAGCCATGGAGCTGGTGAGTGTGTGAGTGTGTGAATGTGTATGCCTGCATTATCAGCACGTCGAGCCTCGCCTGCCTTTTATGCGCTAATCGTCCCTCCTCCCTTAGACTGTTGTGTTTTTCGAGTCTCACTGAAAAAAAGCACTTTATGGGAAATGAATGCGAATGGCAATGGACGCCAGTGATGTTTCACACAAATGGAGATGGTTTTATTGAAGGTCGTCCAAGAAAATCTGTGTTTTAAAGTACTGAAAGGGAGAAAAGATAGATGGTTTTAGACCACGGTGCTGTAGAATTCTCGATTCTGATTGGCCAGAAGGTCCTGATTCATTTTCTATAACAGCAACTCTGACAGTAGTTACAAGTGTAAGACAAACCACAGGTTTAGTGCTCTTGGTCTAATGTGTGCGTGCGTGTGTGTGTTAATCCTAGAGGTCAGGGCTTCAAAGTGAACATCTGGCTGCTGAATCTATGAGCTGTTATGAAACCATAACAGAATTTTATGATTTGTCGTACTCGCAGAAGAGCTGCTGTCCAAAACACAGAACTCATCTCTATCTCCATATTTCTCTTTTTCTGTCTGTCTGTCTCTCACTGTCTTTTTCTATCTGTCCAGTCGTTTATGTCTGTATGTATATATCTCTGTCTGTATCCTTCTCTCTTGTTGTCTCTGTCTGTCTTTCTCTTGTATCACTGTATCCCTACCTCTGTCTGTCTGGCTCTATCTGTCTGTCTGCTTCTCTCTCTCTCTCTCTCTCTCTCTCTCTCTCACTCTTTTTCTACTTTATCTATCTCTATGTCTGTCTGCCCTGGGTCAATGGGTCAAATATGAACTGTAATATGCAAATTAAGTAAACATATCTTTTCTCATCCTCAAGGGGGAGTCTGTTGTCCTGTAATAATGTCCTTTCATTAGTGTTGTTTTTATCTAATCCATCACACACACACACACACACACACACACACACACACACACACAGAGCGTTTCCCACATGCCGTGTCCGAGCGGAGACAGAAATGAGTGTGTTTCACTCTTGCATGTCCGGCCCTTCTGCCCGTCCCCAGATCCAGGGATGATTTCATGTTCGAGAGATCTGGAAGCAGCTGCCGTTCCCATCGCGCCGGCTCGCTGCATGTTTCTGTCCGAGAAACTCGAGCTGTCCTCCACCTGGGCCTCCACATGGACAGGTGGCACCTCGGACTCGCACCAGCGTGTGTGTGTCAGCGCATGTGTGTGTGTGTGTGTGTGTGTGTGTAGGGGACTGTGTGAAATTGTGTCCATGCTTTCATCTTCACTTGCCCCTGTGTATGCATTTGTGTGCGTGTATGTGTGTGTTTGTGCCTGTGTGTGTGTGTGTGTGTGTGTGTGAGAAAGCGAGAGGCTGTTTTTTGGACATATTAACACCTGTCGTGCTAAAATTTGTGTTGCTGGGATTCTGAGCCGCCCCCGGGGACGAGAGCGTGCCAACGAGTGTAAGCAGCCTGAGAAACATGCGGACAGTCTCACTCTGTCTCTCTCTCTCCGTCTCTCTCTCTCTCTGTCTCTCTCACTGTTCCCCTTCTATCAGCCTGTCTATCTCTATTCCCATCTATTTGTCTGTCTCACTTTATCCTCCTCTACAAGTCTGTCGCTCTCTCTCTCTGTCCCACTCTATCTGCCTGTCTCTCTGTCCTCCTCCATCAGTCTCTCTCTCTATCCCACTCTATCTGCCTGTCTCTCTCGCTCTGTCCCACTCTATCTGCCTGTCTCTCTCTGTCCTCCTCCATCAGTCTCTCTCTCTATCCCACTCTATCTGCCTGTCTCTCTCTCTCTGTCCCACTCTATCTGCCTGTCTCTCTGTCCTCCTCCATCAGTCTCTCTCTCTATCCCACTCTATCTGCCTGTCTCTCTCTCTCTGTCCCACTCTATCTGCCTGTCTCTCTCTCTCTGTCCCACTCTATCTGCCTGTCTCTCTCTGTCCTCCTCCATCAGTCTCTCTCTCTGTCCCACTCTATCTGCCTGTCTCTCTCTCTCTGTCCCACTCTAGCAGTCTGTCTCTTGCTTTGTCCCCATGTATATGCCTGTCTCTCTCTTTGTCTCCATCTCTCTCTCTCTCTCTTCTCTCTCCCCCTCCCTCATCTGTTTCCTAACTTGTCTTGGCTTAAATATCTGCTTCTGCATACATCAGTCTCTCTATCACTGTCTGTACCAACCTCTTGTCTGTCTGTCCAACTGTCTGTGTCACCAACTAATTGTCTTTTCTTTATCTATTCCTGTCTGTCCTTCTCACTATCTATGTCTCTCTCTTGCTGTTTCAGTCTGTCTTTCTGGAAATCATTATATCATTACCTCTCTACCTCTGTCTGTCTGCCTGTCTGTCTGCCTGTCTCAATGTCTGTACCAGCCTCTGTTTGTCTGTCCATCTGCGTTAATTACTGTATGTCTGCCTTCAACTTTCTGACCTTTTGAATTGTTTCTGTATGTCTAAGCCTGTCTTTCCCAAACTCTCTATCATTGTATTTCTGTCTGTCTGTCTGTCTGTCTGTCTGTCTAACTGGATGTGTTGACTTCTATTTATTTCTGTCTTTCTGTCTCATTGCCTATGTGTATATATAAATATATATATATATATAAACCTTTACATCTCTTGCTGTCTCTGTCTGTCTTCCTACCTCTATCTGTCTGTATCTCTCTGTGTTTATCTGCCTCTATCTCTATCTCTACCCCTACATTTCTGCCTGTCTGTCTGACTGTCTGTCTGTTTCTATCTCTGTCTTGTTTTTGTAAGGATTTTGTTTAGGTTTTCTAGTGAACCAAGTGATTTTTTTTTTAATTTTCATTTTTTCTGTCTACTGTATAGTGTATGTTTAATTGCAATGTACAATATTTTAAAATGCTCATTTTTATTTTATTTTATTTTACTGGCCATTTTTAACTGTTTTTTTTTTTTTTTTTTTTTTTTAAACAGTGTATATTAACTCTCTCAGGGGGAGGTTAAGGAGTTAATTAATTAGCCAGGGTTAGGGTTATCATGTTGCTAATTAAGAATAATGACCCTAATTTCAGTTGAAAAAAAAAGAACCTTATTACACTAAAGGTGCTGGAGATTATTTATTCATCTATTAAGTTCATAGTACTCAGACCTTAGTGGCCTTATTTTCATTTTCTTTCCATGTTGGAATTTCCCTTTTTCTTTCTTTTTTTTAAATTCTATCTTAATATATTTATGTGATATGAAACTGCTGGAGGAATGGAGATTTAAGCCAGGTCATTTAGTGAACAACCTTTCTCCTTAATGTCATCAGGCCAACACAGTTGGGCTTTTTCTTTTCTTTTTTCCTTTTTTTTATGCACATTTATTTAGCATAAAGTGAAATTAATTAAATAAACATTAACATCCCAACCTATTTCCTTTAACTCAATTAATATCTTTATTAATGTAACAGGAAAATATTCATGCATTGAATACATTCACCAAAATGTATTATGCAAGAAATATACACAAAGAGTCGTGCTGTTATAGGACAATAGGTCCTACGGGACGCAAAGCAGAGTTATGGATACAACCCTGGAGTTGATTAGTTTGCTATAAATGAAAGTGCTGAAGTGTTTTATTCCTCTTATATCACAGACAATAATATATATTTTTAATCATACAATTATCACTCCCTCATCATTCCATCACTTTCTATTGACGTTTCTTTCCTGTGTAGGAAAGCATAAAGTTCCAGCTTTACTTCTGATTGTTACAAAGCACTGACACCGGAGACTCCTTTCAAAATGGTAAATAAATGTTTCTACAGAAAACTTCACCATATAAACAATTATACATTTTTGAATCTGCGTCCACCATTCAAGTCCCTGTTGTTACTGAAAACAATAATACAGTATTAGAATGAGTGCATTAATATAAACCTAGGAAAACTGCCAGAGCTGCTGTTAGAGAAAATTAATCATCTGACCAATCAGGTTCGAGAATAGTACAATAATAACTAAAATAGTAGTGCAGTAAAATGTGACAGTCCAAGTCTGCTACTTCTAATCATTCTCATTTCATCACTTATACAAACAAGAGAATTCAAAGGCAAGATTTAATTATTCTTCGCTAATAAAAGTCAAATGCTTCTTCTTATTTCCTGTAGGCAGTAAAGACGATAACCCAATGTGTAGTCCCAAGAGTGCACTTATTAGTTCAACGAGTTGTTGGACCTTTATAAATAATATATAACGCTGTGTGTACAATATATGAATGGAATATCTATGGAAATGATTCTGTGCCAGAGTGAAATGCAATCACACGGGTGAAAAAATGTGAAGTACATTATTACTTTTCATTAGTCACATGAAGGAAATGTTCCAAACTGAAAAGCAAAACCTTCACTGCATTGCTCTTATGGTGTTGTTCTATTAAGTGGAGAACAATCAGAAGGTGATTGCTTTTTAAGAATTAAATGCTGTGTCAGAAGTGAAGGTAATTCCCCATCGCGTTGCAGTCGTGCCACGCTGAAATGCAATCACTGTCGAATCACGGATCTAAGCTGCATACTCAGCGGTGTGTGTACACTGTGTCTTCATTCCTACTGCACTGACTGTTGAACCTCAAAAGCTAAAGTGTTTCAAAATAGTTCACATGACTAAAAATATGTACAAATCATATCGGGAGCTCGGAGTTATCTTAGGATGTTATATATATTTTTGCATTTCACTGAAGAAAAGCAACACCGTTTGTGTATTTCAAAAGCGCTTCACATTTTTTCACTGGTCTGATTGCATTTCAGAAATGTCCTTTATAATTATAAATAACTGAGTCAAATATTGTATTTTAACAAATAATGATTTTCTTTTTTCTTTCTTATTTTTTGTAGTGGAGCATAATATTATTTTCTGCACGATTTGCTCCAGTACAAATACACTAAAACTCCTAAATATAGTGATTTGCTGTATTCCAAGCCGCAACAATGTCAACACAGAAGGAAAAAGAAACAATAATGATCAAATATCAAAATTGTTCTTCCATGCTGCGTGTCTGTACCCTTTGCTGAGCATGGCCATAAATATTTAAGTATTTGGCCCAGCAAAATGATGAATAATATTTGCAGAATTTGCATTCAAGTGTTAAATTAAAAATTAATTACTCCAATGCATAAAGGAACAATATAACTTTGAAGCCTCCAAGATGGCAAACGTTAATTATTTCCAATTAGGAACCAAATATCTTCAGAGATGTTTCAGACCTCTTAATGGCGTGGGATGAACTGGGGAAAGAAGAAAGAACTCTTTGTTGGTTTTCGAGTTCATAAAACCATAATACCACATCATATCTGGAGCCCGTGAGCCAGGCAATTAAAATGCATTATCTGCTGCCGTATATTAGAATATGGAGCAAAACCAGCAAATCAATTAAATTCAGATTTAACTGGAACACAGAAACAGTGTTCTCTGCTCTCATTTTTCTTCTCTGAGTCCATAGGGTTTGTCCTTGCAGCCTGCTAGAACATCATATTTTGATGACAACCTGCACAATTTTCAAACTGTTTTATTACACACACATCTCCAAATTAAATTTCGTCAGGGGTTTCTGTGATATATACACTCAGAAAGGACAAATGCCTTTAGCTAAGACAACTTATCTTTCTATATTGAATAATCTTTACTGTATTTCAATTCTGTCTAATCTTTCTTTGCAGTATAAAGCACACTCAAGCCTCCAACTGTTCGTCCAAACATCCATAAAACTCACTTTCTCCTTTATCCTGATCAAATCTGGCCTGATCCATGTCTGAATCTCTAAAGGTGTGCGATGTGTGTACATGCGTAACCCGCCGGCCTCTTGCTTTAGCCAAAGAAACCCATATTAGAGACGTAATCTCAAAGGCAAATCTTCCAGCCCAGGTTTAAATCCGTGCATCAGCTGGGCGATTAACAAGCACAATCCTGTTCCTGAGTGGAATTTTCAGTAAACAGTGCTTCAGCGGATTGGATTTGTGATATTAAACAAATACCTTTTCCCTAATCTGGCAGTCTGATAGGCACAAGCTTGTCAAACTGATATTGAAGAGGGTTTTCAGCACGGTTGTTATCATATTCAGGGTTGAGTTAAGCGAGCCCAATGAGGATTTAATACCAAAATACAGACCTCAGAACTCCAGACCATCAGAAGTCGGCTATTCACCTTGGGGTGGAGTTTGAGTAAAACAGAGGTGTGTCTCAGTTATGAGCGATTAAAATGTTTCTATTTCTTGCACTATATAACGACTCGATTGAGGTGTAGTCTTAAGTCCAGGACTCCCATAATATGTCACATCACATTGAAATGTATGTTGCAAATATGACACTGTTCATTAATTAATAGTATTATCCCATTAGAATCAATGTAAAAGCTTTTTTTCATTAATTACAGACATTGCTCATTTAAAGAACTGAAATTTTGATGCATAAAATTATAACAACTGTAAGTTTAGCAGAGTGATTGGTCAGCTTCTTCAAACCGTGGGCATGTTTTCTTTACAGGAGTGCAGTCTCTCGTCAAAAGTAAGAGCATCAAAAGACTTTTCCAAAATCAGGTAATAGTATCCACCATATTGTGCTAAAAAGTATCTGAGCTGCTCACTAGCGAGCCTAAATTTCACTGAAAACAATGACAGCTACCTAGCTACATATAAAAAAAAAAATCAAAACAAGCATATGTAATCAAACATAACTGTATACTTACGATTTATTTACAACATTCACCAATTACAAAGAATAAAAAGCTATACTAGTTGGGTCAAACTGTTATGGATTCAGTTACTGACCACTACTGCAACTCCAAGAACTCTGCGAGTCTGCCTGGTACTGAAATGTTTAAGTCTGAGATGTCACCATTTCAATTATTTTCAGTTGGTTACAAGGTTCAGCTCCTTTGAGAGATCTTCCAATCATCAAGCCAGGCTTTCCATGTAGTCTGTCGGAGCATGGTATAAAAATAAACTGCAATGTGCTGGATCAAGTGCTATTTTATTAGCTGCTGAATAACACCTTTGGAAGGGTTAGACCTTCTCTGATGCTTCTACTCAAGAGAAATCTGGCAATCTCTGAGGTGTAAACTACACGCAGATTTCCGTAATCTGAATGAGGAGCCCAGAAAATCAACTTGATTTTGACGAATACACTCAAATTTCCCTTCCTGAAATGTTGATGTAACTTTTGGATTTCACGGATCACAATAAATTACTGAATCAGCGATCACAGCGGACTGTAGACTAAGCAGCGATTATATCAAAGACTAACCAGCGATTTTACTCAGCAAGCCCCGCTTATGGAACCTTGTTAAAACCAATCAGGTTGTAAAAGGTGGTGACAGACGGCAGTTAGAGCCAATCAGGTAGTAATGTGCAGGCGCAGATGAGGCCCCTGTGACAGATGGCGGAATGACCTGGAAAACCTGCCCTGCTTTTCCCTGTGATCTGTCTGCAGCTGACAGGTATTATTTCATAAACTCTCGTCTAACAGGGATCACGGGAGCTCCCGGCGCATTAATCCGCCACTGAAACCAGCCATGTAACGCCAGTGTCGGAGCAAATCTGTCGCCCCATCACTGGCGCAGGGGGAAAGTGCTTTTTGATGAAGTCGTTCATAAATTTTAATCGAACCTGTCTGGTGAACATGATGTATGGTCTCACGGCTCATTCATGTTTTAAGGAGATCACCTTATGAAAAAATAAAAAAAACAAGGAATTTTTACTTTCCACCTGAAGTAGGGCACCTGCTTCTGATATCTTTACAGGAATAGGATAAGCAGATAAAGGAACAAATGCTGGAAGATATCAGAATCACAGTGGTATGGTGAAATTCTATATAAACTCAACATGCAGTTATATATGATGTTATTTTCCATTCATCAGTGTGAAATCATATACAATTTTAAACTGTACATCAGCACAGGATCATATTTATAAACTGATAATAACACTGCATGGAAATTAGAGACAGCCACTTGGGTAGACAGACTTTGACTTTTCATCTCATTTGTAATGAGACAGGTGTCCACTGTGGTACACTAAATGGCTAAAAGTATGTGGACACCTGAGTATTAAACATCCCATTCCAAAACCATGCAATGCAAAAAATGGCATCTTAGCAAATAAAAATATCTTGAATATAATCACATTTATCTAGTATTTCTTATTATAAGATTACAATTAACCAAATATGAGATTATAAAACCTATTTCTAGACATTTTTACTCATTTCAAACTTTACATATTCTTGTTCTATTGTCAGATTATTTTGTTTCTTTCTAGAAATTGATGCTTAAAATGTTCAAAATGATCTGTCAATAGAACAAGACTATTTCAAGCTTGGAATTAGTAAAAAAAAAAATCTAGAAATAGGTTTTAACAATCTTATATTTGGTTTGTTGTAATCTTGTAATGGGAAATACTAGATAGATTTGACTATATTCAAGATATTTTCACTTGCTAAGATGCCATTTTTGGGCAGTGTGGGCATTAATATGGAGTTGTTCCCTCTTTGCTGTTAAAATAACCTTCGAAGGCTTTCCACTAGATTTTGGAGTGTGGCTGTGGGAATTTGTGCTCATTCAGCCACAAGAGCATTAGTGAGGTCAGGCACTGACGTCGAGCAAGGAGGCCTGAACTTGGCGTTCCAATTCATCCCAAAGGTGTTCAGTGGGGTTGAGTTCAGGGGTCTGTGCAGGCCACTCAATTTCTTCCACACCAAACTTGGAAAACTATGACTTCATGGACCTCATTTGTGCACAGGGGAATTGTCAAGGTGGAATGTTTGGGCTCGGACCCTTAGTTCCAATGAAAGAAAATCTAAATGCTACAGCAAAAAAAGACATGTACAATTGTATGTTTCCAACTTTGTGGCAACAGTTTGGGGAAGACCCTCAAGATTCAATCCACATTTTCTGTCCCTGCATTTTTGGGGAGCTCAAAGACAAATGCTTGTGTTAAAGGAGGTAATTGAAAAACTTGGATGATTCTACTCAAGAATAATCTGGTAACCTCAGAGACATGAACTGTATGCTGGTAATTTGCATAATGTGAATGGGGAGCCCAGAAAATGGATTTAAATACCTACATAACCCAATTCTGAATATGAGTAACTTTCCCTGCATACATATTGAAGTAACTTTTGGACCCCAACTCTGAGTCAGGATCTATACTCAGGTAGAATGGTTAGGATGCCAGACACCTTTAAAAGATGTGGCTCTAGAATGCCAATGAGTTGCTACTACAAAATGGTTCCATATAGCGCAACATTCTGTTTTGGAGTGAAATTCACTAGTACAGTATGTCATACTTCTCTCACTCTTTCTTTTTCTCTCTGGCCAAACTTGTTTTTGTGGATCTTCGCTGAAAGCAGCAGTACTGACCTAGCAGGCCATGACTCCTTTTAACCTCCTCTCTGCTATCCTCTTTTCTGATTGTCTCTCTCTCCTTCCTTCTTTCTCCTGCAATCCTTATGTCCCTCAAAGAACCACTTAACCAGGGACATTTCCTGGAGATGCTTAATCCTCTTTCAAAGAGTTGGGAAATGTAATCATTTCCAAGATAGGCTACACTTTCAGGGACCATTGGCAAGAACCATTCGGATTCATTACACTCAGACCTCCATAAACGGCCACGATAATTCGACGGATGACTGTAAGAGGAGAAGAGCGCTCGAGTGCCTCGGTAATTAATGCCGTATGCCATCAGAGTGTTAGGTGGCTAATTTTTTTTTTCGTTCTCTAACTTTCTGGCCATCATTGGGCAGAAATGAGAAACACATTACAGTTTCCATTAATTGATTTATGCTGTTTTAAAATGGAGGTCTCATAGAGAAAGAGGGATTAGCCGCACTCTTGGGCCAATTAGGCGAGCCGAGGCCTCTCATGGCCGCCCGCGCATGCATCTCAATCAATGGCAATGCCCACAGGTGAACTGCCAAGTCTGAAATGCTCACGCCAACCCTTGCATTCTAACAGGCGAGACTAGCTAATGCTATTCAGCCATGGAAATAAACCAGCAGTCTTCAACCCACAGAACTGATTTAAGATAAATATCATCTTCTTAAATTTCTTGCTAGGTATTATAACAGGGTGCAATGAAAATACTTAAAATGCCAAGTATCTCCCAGAACGCCAAGCTTATTGGAAATAGAGGCAGAAGACGAAAAGTATTTTTGGATGAATCCGATGACTTTTGTCAGACTTGCCATTCATTGTTTGCTTTCCTGTCTTCAGAGAGTTACTCAGCATGAGCCACGAAGACTTGGGAGTGCGCACTTCAAACATTTCAAGCAGCGCGGCCAATAATATGCAAACGTGTGCCCCAGCCTCTTTACAAAATAATGGATTCCAATGCAAATCCAATGACCTTTAATTATGGTATAATTCTGTCGACGATCATAACCTGGAGCGCCATGACTAAATTTTACAATTAGCCCGTTTAACCTGCCATATGACGGTGACCTTTCGCCGAGCACTCAACGAGACCGGCTCAACGTTAACACGGGTGACATCTGTTCTGGAACAGAGAGGGATGCTAGCATCCTCCCCCCTTCCTCCACTCGTCCCGGAGGCTTTTTGGATGACTTCGGCACCAGCGACACCCTGGCAGATAAGTCTGAGGAGAAAAGCTGGCTGACATGGTGATGGAATTGAAATGCAAGTTTTGCACTTAACTGACAATCTGCCCTGGCTGTCAGGCCCAACCACACAAAACGTCACTCTGTGATAGAGAAAGATTTTTATCTAAAAAAAAAAAAAAAGAAAAAAATATATAAATATTTAACATTATTATTATATTTAATTAGATTAAATATTATTTTTGAGGTTATATTTAAATATGATCTAATTCAATTTAACTAGACTATAGATAATCTAGACTATAGATGATAATAACAATAATAATAATTATTATTATTATTATTATTATTATTATTATTGTTGTTGTTGTTGTTATTATTAGTTGGTTAGTTTATTTTTTTAGATTATATTTAAATATTATGTAATTAAATTACATTAATAAATTAATTAAATATTATTTTTTGAAAATATATATTGTCTATATGCCACCTAATACTGTCACTTTGTGAAATTTTATTTTTATTTATTTAAAAAATTAGCATCTCTCATCCCTTTTATTTCCTACATTACCTACTCCTTATGGAAACCTCAGAGAAGGTAAGTTTAGCTGTATAATTTCGTATATTGGCTCTTTCCCGTGCACAAATTTCTCATTTTCCCATTTGACCTCAAAAGTCTCATTATCGAGCTGTTTTCATTAGAGAGGTGAGAGCGCCTCGTTCTTGTTTTTATGTGTGAGCTGTTTCTGAACCGCCACTTTAACATCTGCACTCGGTTGCAATGCTAACGCTCGGCTAATAACAGTGTGCGTTCACCATGTCCGGAGCCAAGAGGCACAGCTGAGCAATGTCAGGCAGACTCGCGCGCCGCCTCTAAGCATTATTGATTCTGGATGTGGCACTTTTGTGCGGCCCCAAGCTGTTCGCTCTAAAGAAACAGCGTTAGCAGTGTAGCGTATGACGTCCAATTGCTAACTCTGTCATCAGTACCACAATGGACGGGATTCATTGAGAGTAATCAGATATCTCAGATGGATCTCTTCGTCTCTGAGGACGATGGGAGAAACACAAATGCAAACACACATACACACACACACACCTTAAAACACATGGTCTTTTATTCAACACAACTCCTCAATTATCCCCAATCCTTATATACCTATTTAATCATTTTCAAACCAATGTGGATGCTTTTTTCATTTTTTTCCAAGGTATCTTAATTACTCTGAAGGACCCAGTGTCTGGCTGGGGGACAACTCAAAAGAAGTCCATTTGCCTGTCTGTGTGTGTTGTGTGTGTGTGTGTGTGTGTGTGTGTGGTGAGCGTTTGGCAGGCTGTGTTTGCGTCCAGATTGGAGCGCCTCTCGGCGGTGCGCCGGCCAGTCTTGGAGGAGTGTGTGTTGGGGGGATTGGGGCTTTAGCAGGGAAGGTAAGTGTGACTACAAGCTTTGGCTGGCCATCTGCTCTCCTGCGGTACTCGGGCCAACCTGAGCCGCCTGCAGCAAGGACCTGGCCTACGCGCGAATACACACCACCGGCCAAACACGCACACACACAGACTTACACACACAGCGACCACCGTCCAAGCATACTCGCTCGTCCAATCGCCATCAGCCTGCTGCTTAGCACCAAACACTCCATATGCACTAAAGTTTCTCTCTCTCCCTCTCTCTCTCTCTCTCTGTCTTACTCTCTGCTTTTCAAATGAAAAGAATATAATTGCATGAGTTGTGTGTTATATAGGACATGTGATCATGCTTCTCCCTTACTTATCTATTTAATGTACATTTATTAGCAGTGTAACACAATGACACTATCTGTATCTGTGTCTGTTTAGTAATTCAAAAATCTGTATTTGGATTTGAACCCAAAGTGGGCGTGGCCTAAACCGGAAGCTTACAGACACACTGAAGAAAAAAAAAAACCTAGAGGTAGAAATGCCAGCAGTGTAAGCTCTGAGAATTCTGGCTGTGACAGTTCCTCAACCTCAGCTACATCATTCGAGTTCATAATTTGTCTGAGCTAGAGACCAATTGCACTTAACTGTTTTTTTTTTTATTTCTTTTCTTTTTTTTTTTTTTTAAATCCTGCTTATTGTTGTTTAGACATTCTCCCAAAACATAAGTAAACCAATAGCCTTATTTAAACCATCAGGTTAATAAATAGAGTGTAAATCTATACAATACGATTTTAATTCTTAAGGCAACAATTTAATATTTGATGACACAGAATCTTTTACAGTATGATACGATGTGATTTGATATGATTTGATTTAGTAGCCCCTGATTGATCAACTTTGTAGAGAATCAATTGTGTCAATTCACAAAGGATGACATAGAGAAGGAGTATTTTAAAAAGATCATAGTTATGGGCAAATCACATTCCTAGCCTATTCAATTTATTTACACATCTGCTTAAAAAATAAAAATGCTGTTTATCCCTTTTTGATAATAAATGATCTATGGTCATTGTTGCATCCACTCATTTTAATCGTTTTGTTTTAAATCAATGCATCAACCCAAATTGTCAGATTGTTACACCCCTATTAATGAATGTGATCTTCGTTTGTCTTGTGAGTTTGTGGGATCCCAGTCCTGATGCACACTTCTAGTCTCACTATATGCCCTGTGAAAGTTACTAAAAAAACTAAACGAATATTGCTGCTCTTGTTATTCGTATCTGTATTGATATCTGTTTAGAACACAGTACCAGATCATTCTGAATAATGTATTCAGATTCGATTATGTCCATAGTATTTCTATAAGATGGCCGACAGAGAATGATGTCTTCCTCTCATAGCTGTGAGCAGAGATACACATATATAAAGGCGATACCTGCTGTATCGCGACGTTCGAGGTCATCTTCATTGCACCATTCAGACACATGAGACAAATGAACGACACCAGAAAAAAGGGGGGAAAAATAGAGGGAAACAGAGGGAGAGAGAAAGAGAGAAAACAGAGACGAGACTGGAAGGAGGAGGGGGGGAATGCAAGTGAAAAACAACAACAACAAGAAGTAACATAATGCTCATTATTAAATTGCAGGCATGGCGATTGCCAGGAACCTATTCCTCATCATTAATTATTCATCCCTTCCTTCAGTAATGCAATACTCAGGTGAGGCGTGCGGGTGATAGAACGCATCATTTCGAGGCTTAATGGCGACGTGGTGGCCGGATCCGGGGATAGATTCGGAATATCAATCAGACATGCACGTGTACACGGAATCTGTCTCTCCTTGTGTATTTTTTTTCTTTATTTCTTTATTATATTATGTAGCTCTGGGGGAAAACTAACACGCTGACCTTTTCGCTGGCTTTAAAGAATGTTTTTTCAAAACCTCCCCAAGTGAAAATTTCACAGCGCCCGAGCAAATCCATGCATTAAAATGAATAGCGATTAGAAGCGGTCCGACGGAGGGGTTCATCAGTAGCTCTCATAGGATCTGACAAGTTTTAAATGGGCACAGGAAATCCACTCACCACTAAACACAATTATATTCACATTTGCTGGATTTTTTTTGCAATGTGAATCAACATAAATGTCATTTTGTGTCATTGAATGCAAAGCAATGCCGTGATTTAATAATCAACTCGATTGCACTTTTATTCTGATACACCCGATATGTCAAGTGTGTATTCTTTATATACACAAAGTCGCCTTAATCCAACTGTTTATCCTTCAACTATAATACAATAATGTTATTAATGACACTCAAAGCAGTCGGTGAATATTCTTTGGGAATCAATCTTCAATATGACTTCCTTTTGCAAACAGCGCTTTCATGTTTTATACATTTTTTTTCGACAGCGTTAATATTGTTAGCGGATGATATCCAAAGAAGAGCAAAGCGATTAATAATGCGTGGCAATTCACGGATGTTACGGACAAATACAAATCTTGGCAGCTTCTCGTACACATGCCTGAGGCTTCGCTTGCATCTCTCTCTCACTCTTTCTCTCTCCTTCTCCCTCTCTCTCTCTCTCTCACTCTGTCTAAAATGCATATCCTCCCCATATGCTTTCATAGTTCTAAGTTAATGACCTCTCTTACTGTGAAATGGAACAATGCCTCCGTCTTCAGGCTGTGAACTGGCTCACCTGCTGCTCCAATATTACCACAGAGAAACCAAGACAGTGTACACTATACCAACATATTTACTTATTTCATTTATGTCCATTTTAGCCATGTGTTTGTGGCTTCTCTCTGTTAATCGACATGTAGTCATAGGCAAATAATCAACAATGAAGTATTGTGATGCGGCCCGACACGAAGTGTAGTTTCTGTCACCACACCAAAGTTGATTATTTTCTCTTTATTTTCCAATAACAGGACATCCCGTAGTGTTTTACTGCTTTTACACTACAACAATTCTTCAAGGTTAAATAATTTACAATTATTTAATTTATTAATGAGCTGCATGTTGTGTTTTTAAACATTTAATATTGCAGAATGTTATCACTATACTATAACTCACGTTATAGCCATTATAAACAGTTTTCTCAGCCTTTATATTTTCTCTTTCTTGAAATTAGTAAGATCAAGCTTGTCATTTTGCCAAGAAACCGTAAAGCACAAAGCCTTCTGTCCTGAAGACTTTCCCATGGTGGAAAACTTTCTGATTATTACAAATAGTCTGACACTAAACATCTCCATTTAAATAACGACACTTTCTTTTTCATTTGTTTATTATTGGGCTTAGATTAAGTGGAGTGTCCTTCATAAACGTCTCTATGAATTAAATGTTACTATAGAAATGCTAACCTATTAGAATAGAGCCTTTCGCACTGCAGGAACCTTTTCATAGTACCTGAACTAATTGTGGAACTACCCACTTTTTGGCGTTTTCGCACCTCCGGAACTGGGTGCGATTTTAGTACCGGACTGCCTTTTTCGAGAACCAAATTAGCTCCTACTCCAGAGCAGGGTCTAACCAGCACAACTGGTACTATCCGTGATGTAAGTAGACGTTGATGAACATACTGTAGCGTCAACTTATTTCACAAGTATGGAGAACAGCGATAGATGGACGCGAGACACAACAAAAACACAGCTCTGATCACAGCGTCCTCCATCCTCCGGTTGTTTACGTTGTTCTTCTTTGTTTCCGTTGTTGAACGCAGAGCACAAATGACGTCGCTGTAGACCGGCTTACGTCACTTCGACACTTCCTAGTGCCCACTGTTGGTGCGAATGCAACCCTTTAAACGGTACTGGGAAATAGTCCACGCAAAATCGCCCAGTACTTTAGTACTGTAAATTTAGTTCTGGAACTAAAGCGGTGCGAAAGACCCTATTGAGTGCGTTAATATAAACCTGCAATTTGAATTACAGCCAGAACTACTGTAAGTGTTGCTCTTATAGAAGATGAATTATCACTGTCTGACCAATCAGATTCAAGAATTCAACAGAACCGTGGTATGAATATGTATTATATTCAAATCAGTATTGAACATTCTCAGTGTGATTAATGATTTAGGAAACACACTTACACCTTATCCTGAACATTTCTGATTTGATGTGCTGCAAATTATAAGATGTTCATATGTGACATCACTGCATAGTTGTTGTTTTTTCTTCCCTCATCAGAATATATTTCCTGTCTATGAGGCCTGCCTACACAATGTTTGTCAGACTCTTTGAATTGTATAAATATAGCTGCTATTTTCTGGCAGATGGACTTACTACAGTTCCTGACGTCATACACATGCACATACACACACGCGCACGCACACACACACACACACCCCAGCTGCTACCATCGAATAATGAATGAGTTTCATTTTGCTGGCTGTAATACAATAGGCTTTACATAAAGACATTGAGGCTTCCTCACTGATCCTGCTGATTTGTGCTCAAAACATCAGCACTGAGGGACAGGTTTGATACACTTATGAACTCATTTTGATTGTTTGTGATGATTTTTTTATTGCCCACAATGAAAAAAAAAAATTCCTAAATATTTAAATAGAGAACATACACAGAACATGCAACCATAACTTTTTTCTTTTTTTTTTAAAACAAAATTCTTTTATAAGGACAATATAAAGTTGACAGTGACAATAGAACCAGTGCAAAACTTTTGCAAATATCAACATTTTCCTCAGATATGTTGATAAATGACAGCAATAAAGGCTATTAAAGGCTCTTAAAGGCTCTTAAAGGCTCTTAGTATTAAAGGCTAAAAGTTTCAAGAGTTCTACTATAATAATATTATGAAAAAAACTCAACACAGCTTGTGAACAGTGAGATATCAGAAGATTTCAAACTTTCAGAAGTTTATGATTCAGTGTCCATAAAGAACATCGAGTTATTTTTTTTCTTAAAATGTATCTATAATGTTCTTATCTTAGTGGGAAAGAATATTTTCCGTCTCATATGCAGCAATTTGGCTTAAAAAAAAAAATTTAAAAAGGTCAAACGTGTTAGTCAGATTGCTCTCAATAAATTTCTGCAAGATTCTCTGGTCATGTTGGATGCGTCATCCATGACATAATTACTCTCCTCACTTCCTGCTCACCATCCTTCCATCTCACCCACCCTCACACTTTTTCTATCTCTTTCCCTGCACCTTTCTCTTGCAACCTCTCGGTCCTTCTCCAAAATGCCTTTAACCTCTTTTTGTCCAGCAGATGACACTTTTCTCCCCCCTCGATCCCTCCATCTCTGCCCCTAAATTGATTAGGCCGCTGCTGCATAAATTAGTCATCAGTATTAGCATGGCGCGGTGCATGCCACTGGTGCCAACTGCTCTCTGCACGGCCATTAAAGGTCATGTTTTGATGACTGAATGCCACACAGACACCTTGGCTCCCGTGAGGAGGCTCCCCAGGTGCACGTGAAAGGTTAAAAATTACCTTCGCGCCGCCCAAGGAAATAATTAGAGGGGTTGCAGGAGCGCCGGATAGCCTTGCGTCTGTCAGAGGCAACGCAATGGGACTAATGGCCACGCCGGGGGAAGAGTCAAACGGGCTGTCACATCGGCACGGACAAACGAGCCTAATAGCAGGTCCTGTCAGAGAGAAAGGGGTGGGGGGTGATGGCATTAGGCCCTAACCTTTTCCATAAATCTGTTAACACATGTAGTCTGGTGATTTTGTGACTCATGCCTGGGTGTGTGTTAATGTGAGCAGGTTAGCGAGGAGGCGGGGATCAGTGCCGTTTCAAATCCTCCGATTCAAAACCATTAAGGTACAGAGCTGAACAGAGAGAGTAGACTTTTTCATTCGCCTTAGTTTTGGAAATATCTCCATGATCATTAAAAAAAAAAAAACCTGCAAATATTTTGCTTTAAAATGTTTGTTTACATCTGAAATTATGTTATTAATATAAAAATTATTACATTTTTATTATTACACTATTACTTTTTAATTAAACTATTTGCTAGGCAATTGGGAAATATGGACACTAATGCTGCGTTCGAGGCAAAGTTGCAACTTGTAATTCCCCACCTGCAAACGGTAAAACGCCCCCTCAACGTGTTGAAATTTCAACACGTCTACTTGAGATATTCTTCTCAACTGCTAGTTCCTCCCCCGTTAACGGAGTGATGTCAGATCAACATGGCCGTGCACACTGAACACTGTAAACTTGCCCTTCTCTACTTTTAAATGAGTTTATTGCAGTATTGGCTTCAGATCAGTTAACATACAGCCACAATACGTGGTTATAACACTGACCATACTAACTGCTGTTTTCAAGAGATAATCACCAACTTTAGAGTTATCACTAACATTGTTGCTAACACTACTCGCTATTGTCTGCTGTTGTTGTAGTGCTGCAATTTCAGTCCAAACTGTTACATGAAGTTTTGAAGTAGACCAGAACCAATAGCCACTCAGGCCTCTACCTTTAAGTGTGGTAAAAGTGGTAAAAGTAGCTTTTTATGATGTTGACATGCTCTGACAGAGCAAACAAAAGGTACACTTTCATGGAGGCGTCCATTTTTGTTTTTTTCCACTTCGCATGTCGAGTGTCCAGAGGCGGGAATATATTTCATTATTACAACTTGCATATTATTACTTACAAGGCACCATGAACGCAGCATAAACATGAGGCTAGCAACTTTGCTAGCTAGCACAGTTAGTCTTTTAAACAGATAACTTAAAACACACACTATGATGGTAAAAACAAAAGCACAATACTCTTCTAAAAAACAACATTTACCTCAGATTTGTTGATAAATAACTGAGAAAAAGCTTTGTTCAACTAAAATCACACTATATGTACACTTAGCATCGACTGCTAAGAAAAACGTTAACATTGTGTCATCGTGTTAGCTTGGAGCCATCAGAAAATTTCAACTTCTGAAGTAACAAGATATCAGAAGAATAGACCATTCATGGAATCTTCTGGTAAACACAATGAATGATATATTTGAACATCAAAAAATTGCCTTTTATTGTCTAAATGAACCCCACTTTCGTGAGCTGGGAAACATGGCTGCTAAGCATGAGGCTAACAGTTTAGCTAGCTAGCCCAGAGCCATGTTGTCATTATACAAACAATGTAAAAGCACAGTGATGGAAAAAGATTGTCTAAAACTCTTGTCAACATCAACATTTACCTCAGATGTGTTGATAAATAACTGAGAAAAAGCTCTGTTCAAGTAAAATTACTCTATAATTACACTTAGTATCAACTGCTAACAAAAATCCTATGGGTTACACCACATGTAGACATGTGATTATTGTGTCATTGTGTAACTTCTGAAGTAATAAATATCAGAAGAGTGGGTCATACATGGCCTCTTCTGGTGAACATAGTGAATGTGGCCATATTTAAATGTGAAAAAATAGTTATTATGTCCAAATAAATTCTATTTTCTATTTTTTATGGTACTTTTGGATTTGTTATGCTGTTGTAGTAAAATTCTACATACAGATCTTTTGTTATAGTTTTAATGTATAAAGCTGTCCAATTAGCTAACAAATTTGCTAGTTATAGATAGGAAGTGGCCTAGTAAGGCACACTTTCGTATTGCAGATATACTTCGTAACCAAAGGGGGTGGTCACTATTCAGCTCTGTTTCTATGGTTACAGTGACGTTGTTGAGTTATTCGTCTTCTTTTACACACTTAAAAAAGTTTGCTCAAGGGCTTTTCAGGTGGTTAACATTTTCTAATGGGATTGGATGTCTACTTGGATGTATATGTTGTATGGTTCTACATAGAACCTTTAAATATTTCCTCAAAGGGACAAACATCCAAAAAGATTCCCTTGAATGTTTTTGTAGGTTCTGAGTGTAGGACTGAACAAAAAACTGTTTGTTTTTCAGACTATATACCACAACCTAACACTCTTATAGCATGTCGCTAATCATATTTGCTATGAAATGATATTTATACCTCACCGTTTAGCTCTATAGGTTGGAAAAGAAATAACACAGCCGAAGAAGAACTACTGCAATATTTTCAATACATATCCCCCAAGCTATTATCCATCGGTCTTATTTTTCTAATCTTGAACAAGTCATTGATAAAATGATTTGTAATGAACGTAATGTTTTGAGACTTTACTAATACATTATGTAGTGCAGAGTGATCTGGCTTTACAGCGCCGGAGTTGCGAATGGGAAAAGACATCAGATAAAATCCTGACACTCTTCCACATGGCCTAGCTAAAGGTCCCGCTCTTCTCTCCTGCGTTCTGTCTTCCCGCTGAAAGAAGGAGTCGAGGGGGATGAGGAAGGCGGGAGCGTGAGAGAGCGAGTCATTTCCCTGCAATACTGCATATCCTGCACCAGTCAGCCAATCTGTCAGAGGTCAAATCCCCTCTCTTCTTAAACCAAGCTAGCGTGGCAAAGCAGGTGCGCCTTGGAGAAGCGCACTCACACTCAGCCACACATACGTAAAAAAGACACACAAACTCACTCCCCAAGGTGCTAAGTGTGGGGGAAAAGACACTGAAACAATAGCACTAAACATAGCGCTAACGTTCCACCCCCTTGCTCCCGTGAAGATGTACTTAACTCTCTCTGCCGTTGCACGCTGGCACCCGGCACCATGACATTTATATTCTGCCCGCAACATCCTGCTTGCTAATAGCTGGGTTATTAACATAACAAACTTAAACGTTGGATATAAATAATACCGTTTCAGGATGCACGCCGCTCAGCTGACAGTATTTAGGCAGCGGCTCAACATCTGTTTATGAACACTTTGGCTAATGATATCATTCCATATCATTAAGGGAGGCACAGAGCGCCGAGCGCACAGGTGCAGCTGCTACTGCCTGCACGCCACAAAACCGAGCGAAAGAGAGAGAGACACTGAGATAGAGAGAGAGAGAGAATGTGAGACGCCCCCTCCCTTTCCGCCTCCCCACCACCCTCCCTCCGCACTCGTCCTCTCCTCCCTCGTTCCATGAGCTTCCAAACCCGTCATTAGGACAATTTTCCCCAGCTCGCAGAGAGGCAGGCCTGTGATTTGAATCTGTGTATCACCTGTAATTGTAGTTTTTAGCAGCCGGCTGATTCCATACATTTATCAGGCCAAACTGCGCGCGCCGGCCCACGGCCTCCAAAACGCATTTGTGTCGCCAGCTGCAGCCTGTGCTTTTTTTAGCAGATTTTTTTAATTCTTTTTTTTTTTCCTTTCTGTCTTACAAGCAGCACGTTATGCGAGACAGCATGCTTTGGGTGGGAAGGGGGAGGGGGGGTCAGGGAGTGGGGGGGAGATGTGTTACAATTGAGGCGACGCATGTCATGGCTTTGTTTTCTGTTCTTGCATGCTTTGTTTAGGGTGTCATAATTATGGAAATTATTGATTATTCTTCCCAGTACAATACCGAGGTCCGTCTACCATCCAGTGACCAGGCGGCGGAGATCTCACATTGCCCTTGTTTTCCCTAGAGGAATTAACACTCGGAGATTTGCATAACTCTCTTTCTCTACAACAACAACAACGATGCAGTATTAAATGTACTGTAAGACCATAATCAGCTCAGTGTCTCAAACTGGACCAGCAGATTCCACATAAAATAAAAAAAATTGCAAACGTGGTTAGGACTGTCATAGCAAGTAATGCTAAATGGTTAAAAATATGGACTAAATTTTGCTACTGTGTTTGTTCGTTAAGAAATCGAACACTATGGGACATGTTGGAATGTAATTAAAGAACCAGTGGCCAGATGTGAAGTGGAGTTACTGTCATACCACCCCCTCAAATCATCATAACATATTGTACTTTTTATCCATTTATAGTTACATTTAATGATGTCTGTAAAACAAGTATCACTTGCATTATAATAGCCATAAACAATTGCTCCCTCTATTTCTCGTCAAGTTAATATGAGAAAAATATGCAGCTTATCATGTTACTGAGAGACTATAAAGCACAAATTTCTCCCATGATGGAAAACTTAACACAGGAACAGCTCTACCTCTGACTGTTACAAAGCACTGACACTGGATACTCCTTCTAAAAATGATAAATAAACAATTCCTTACTGACAACGTCACCATATCAATGATTATATGTTTTTCTTTGTTAGTCTTAGATTAGGTGGCGCATAAGTCCTAGTGAATTAGCTGTTACTATAGAAATGATGAAGTATTAGACCTTCTGACCAATCAGACTCAAGAAATTGTGGTACAAAGAAACATTAAATCTAGATAGGGGTTAACTTTTTATGACTTTAACAGCTAGCAAGGTTTATGCGAACTCTTAGCTTGTTAGCTAAAAAGCATTAATATGCAATAGAGTTCTCTTAACATCCCAATAAACATCGCAAAATAAACTTCGAACATCACGACAAAGATTTGAAAGATCACCTGTGGTGTGATTCCGATGAGTAGAATTCGTACTAGCATTTTTTTTGCCTTCTTTGATATTTAAAATAATTGATATGTTGAAATTTTCCATTTGACATTACTTTGGAAATATTTTGGTAACTTTTTTCCACAGCAGTTCGCTGTGAGCAACAAACATAATTTCAATTATTTTTTGGAAACTAGAAGCTGGCTAACATTTAGCTAGCTGCCACAAAATAGCACACAATAATGTCTGTAATTAGGTTAGTCGATCAATTTAATATATTTAATCATTAATAAATTAATAAATAAATTTACAATTTAAATTTAAATGTATTTTTTGTCCTAAATGTAAATATATGAGCAACATCAGAAGAGTTTTGTTCTGTTCTTTTCTGTAAGATCTTTAAAAAAGCCAGTTTCAGATCTAATCTCCTCAGAGTTTTCTCACATCTTTGAGACAATCAGTGAAATTTCCTGCGCACAACCTTCACATTTCACCCGCAGCTCTCCACGAGCTGGGTAAACACTCCAATGATGTCTTATTTTCCACTCCAGGACTTGTGTAATGGACAGGGGCCTGAGATATATATACGGAGGTGAAGAATGAGATGAAGCCAAGCTACCCGTCCTTGTACTGCGTTGCCTTTAGGCACTACAACGGGATAATAATGCCATCAGCTCGCCTGACACTGAAATCCAACAAACAGCCTGAAAGCAGAGAAAATCAGCACCATCAAGTAAAACTCAGAATTTAAAGGTGCCAGTGGGAAGTATTACATTTAGTTTTACATAAAAAGGGGCACATTTCAAAGTGCAGTACGTAAAATATAATATTCAGTATTCATATATATATATATATATATATATATATATATATATATATATATATATATATATATATATATATGTATGTATGTATGGAATTCGCATGTTATACAGTGAGCTGGGAAAGTGTATTTGTAAGGAACTTTGAAAAAAATAGACAACTGGACAACTTTATTTTTCTTTAGGCAACAACATCCTTTTTTTTTTTTTTTTTTTTTACCAGGTTTTCTTGCTGAAAACAGCTGCATTTTGAGTAACAGGGATGAGGGTTTTTTTTTGGTTTTATTTTGTTTTTTTTGAGCAAAAAAATTTTTTTGAGCAAATACACAAAATATGGTTAACTAACATCCATTAATAATTATCTTTGAATCTATAATTTGAATCTATAATTCAATAGTAATCTAAAATTACTATTGAATATAAAGAAAAAAGAATAAAGCAGCTTTTCTTCTTCTCATGATCTTCAGGAAATTCAGGATGAAATTTCCATTAGATGTGATGGTAAAGTGACACAATGTGAAGTGAGGTTCTTGTTACCACCTCAAATTCAATAGTATTTAGACGTATATTAGTCTTCTTATACCACAAAAATTTGCAAACAATTAATAATTTATTAAAGAACAAGCCATCTTTTTACACTTTTTATCTGTTTATAGTTAATTGTAATGGACTGTGGAACGTCCAAGACATGTTAGTTCATGTTCATTTTCCACTTATGTTAGAGCAACTATAAACAATCATTCCCTCACCATCTTTTTCTATCTTTCATGAAGTTATTAAGAGGAAAAAAGCAACCAGAAAACGCAAGTCAACTTTCCTGAATATTCTTACTGACTGTTATAAAGCTCTTAACACTGGAGACTCCTTCCAAAAATGTTAAATAAATGTCTCCTTGCAGAAAGCTTCACCATATCAATGATGTGTTTTTTCTTTATTAAAAAAAAAAACATGTTGATTAATTTTCTCCATTAATTTTTGTTTGTAAAAAAATGATTATGTTTAGACTATGTGGAGCATTTTGTGGCCAGAACCACTGTCAGAGCTTCTGTTATAGAAAATTAATCAACACCTTCTGACCAATCAGAATGAAGAATCCAACAGCGCTGTGGTATAAATACAGATCTTCTCTGCTAATTGTGGGCTTCAAAAATATTACGCTTAATCTTATTAAATAATAAGCATGTACTAAGTATGTAATGAGATGAATCTCTTGGATAAGGCGACGTTCGTAATTGTAATGCCGAGTTTATAGACAGGGGATCATGGTGCGAGGGGAACAAAGTCGACTGAACCCCTAACACGACCGGAAGCCTCTCTAATTTCTGCTTGACAAATCCCGACACTGTGAATAAAGCATCTGGGAAGATCTTACAGTACCCCCGCTGCCACCTGAGGAAAGAACAAAAAAAAGAAAATGGAGAAGAAGAAGAAAAAGAAGAACCCATCTGAGGCCCCGTCGACACATCAGCCCTAACAAGTGGTTTTTATCAAACGCAGCGCCGGTGCCTTTGTTATTCCTCTTTCACAAGTAAATTACACTTTTAAGATTTATTAAGACACGAAACAATTTTCAAATACTGGGTCCGAACCCTCGGTGGAAAAGCACTCATTACTTTCTAGCCCGAGGCGCTCTTCAGCTCGCTAGCGTACGCATCACTCTCTCTCTCTCTTTCTCTCTCTCTCTCTCTCTCTCTCTCTCTCTCTCACACACACAGGGCTGGCCATGTCTAGCACAGTAATGTCATAGCTATTTGTTGAAAGTCGAACTACGAATCCACTCCCAGCAGGTGTTTTCCAAACTCTGTTTAATAATTTAAAACAACGAAGGCGCATCAGCATGTGTTAAAAACGTGAAGCCTTTCCACACCACGCTTTTTTAAAAAAAAAAAAAATATATATATATATATATATATATATATATATATATATATATATATATATATAAATAAAACAGACACTGCATATTTTCATCCTCTCTTATTTTGTTTTATTCATTGCTGTTTTTCTCACAAAAGTTTTTATGCATGCATGACTAAATGAAAGCGCCACTTGTTCCCTTTTAGTCAGATAAGCGAGTGTGTCTAAGTGTCAAACGCTCCTCTTTTTTTTTTTTTTTTTTTAATTTCTGGGCCGCTGTGTCAGTAAGGTCATGTATATTTCTTGTGCAATTCCTTTTTCTCAAGCCTCCAGGAGCTTTAGAAGTCCAAATCGTTTTTAACTTGCCCCTACCCGACATGTGAACATGTGCTAGTGAGTGATTAATAAATGATATTGGTTTTCCCATGACAAAAAAAAAAAAAAAAAAGACTCCATCATTGTGGCTTTAAAGGAAGTGATTCAAACCTGCCACAGCTGTTTGGTCGGATCTCATTTCAGCACTGCGTTTAAACTCACGAATGCCGTCTTTGATAGCGTTTTACTGCCTGAACAAATTTCCCTTCTGTATTGTACTTTCTTTTTTTTTTTTAAATCCAGCCAAAAGATCATGTAGTTTGCAATGTGTCATGCATTATATCATACATTCTCTTATATTTGGATTCCATTAAATGCTGATTATTTCTACCATTTTACTGAGCTCATTCTGTTATCATTTCTATAGTAACATGGGTTTATATGGTGGACACTCAAAAAAGGTGTAGAATCATTGATATGATCAAGTTTTTCATGAAGAGATGTTTATGTAACATTTATGGAAGGAGTCTCCAGTGTGAGAGCTTCGTGACAGGTGAGGTAAAGCTGTAACTTTACATTTTCCACCATGAGGAAGTCTTCAGGATGGATATTTCTCTGTAACATGACAAACTGTGGTTTTTTTCTTCGTTTTTCTTCATTTTGTCTTTTTATCTTTAAGAGAGAGAAAAAAAGAGGCTGATAAGGGAACGACTGTTTATAGCTGCGATAATATAACCAATAACAGGAAGTAACTTGTTTTGCAGACATTCCACATCAGCTGTATTATTAGAAAAAGATAAAATGTATGATGTCATTCTTTAATAAATACAATATTGAAATGGCTGGTTATGGTATAAGAGGCATAAAACACTTCGGGATATGTTGTTATTGGAAAACATTCAATTTCAGTGTGGAAGAGTAACTCTGCTTTGATACATCATTGATTATCTTCCTATAACACCATGTCCCGAAGTGTTTTATTCCTTCATTATTTGCCTATTCATTACATGTAGTGTACCTTTAATATTTATATGCATATTTTGCATTAGCATTTTTGCAACATTTGGAACAAAAATGCACATGTAAAGAATCTTTTAGGTCCTTTTTTATATACACTTGGCATTTTGTTCTGGCAATCATTCTAATACAGTGTATGTTTAGTTTAAAATCTATTTATGGAACTGATTTAAGAAGAAATAGAATAGAAATAACAGGCTAAAAAAACAAAAATATAGAGACCACGGGTTAGGTTATAGAATGATAAGTAAATCTAGTCCACTACATAGGAAGACAAGAGTAGATGACAAGGGATGAACAGAAGCCTATTTGTAATCTGCTCTGTTACACCCTGCTTGCTGAATAGATGTGTTAGAGAGAGAGAGAGAGAGAGAGAGAGAGATCTCAGGAATCAGATTTACAACAGCGAGGTGAAGGTCAGATCCACATGAGCGGGAAAACATCTGCAATCTGTAAGTCAAACCTATTCACGAATCCACAATACCATCCGGAGCTTTTTTTTTTCAACCTGTCAGAAACTCTGTGTGTGTGTCTGTGTGTGTGTGTGTGTGTGAGCATGTGTAGAAGCCTGTTCAGTAGACTGTGGTGGGTTTAAAAACCTTTAACTTCGAGGTGTCGGTCTCCCATCCACTCTCTCACCCCCGTCTCTTCTCTAATGGCCTCGAGTGTGAGACGAGCTCGGGGAGTGACAGCAGGACTACAGAGGGTGAAAAATCACGGCTGGCAGGAAGCAAGAGGAGCTTTAGTGTAAATGTGTAAGATATATGTATACAGGGCGTCCCAAAAGTTTCCATACATATGGGAAATTAACACTTTAGCAAAATGTCTTCCAAAATTTTTCATACTTAGTTTATATATATATATATATATATATATATATATATATATATATATATATATATATATATATATATATATATATATATTTCAGATAGTCTTTAAGAATGCCTTTGACAAAAGAAGAACGTATTGAAATCATTCTCATGGCTGGATCAGGAAGCTGTCGCAAGGTTGTGATGGACTTTAACAGGAAACATGGCAAGCACATCACCCATGACACTGTTGCCAAAATTAATAACAAATTCAAAAAGACTGGAAGTGTTGCAGATCATCTGAGAAGAAGATGTTCCACTGATGAAAGCACAACTGATGTGGTGCTGGCAAACATAGTCCCCTATGTATGGAGAATTTTGGACACACTGTATTTAGATCTAGTATAGTATAGTATAGTATAGTGTAGTATAGTATAGTACAGTGTAGTGTAGTATAGTATGACTTACACAGGGGTCTAATAATAAACAAATTACAAAACATTATTCAACAAATAAAATTGTTAATATGGTGAAGTTGGAGACTTGGAGATTCATTTAACACTTTTGGAATGAGTCTCCAGTGTCAAGTAACAAGACAAGCTGTGTTTTTTTTGTTTTTTTTTGTCCTCTTAACTTCAAAAAAGACAAAAAAAAAGAGAGAGTATGTTAAGGGAACAAGTGTTCAGACTCACCACAATATTAGGTGTAACTATAAATGGATTAAATGATGTCATTCTTTAATAATTAAATAAAATGTAATTTTTGACAAACTGCTGTGATATGAGAGGAATAAAAGAGTATATAACTGCATGGTAAATAAATATTCATCTTATAGAAGTATTCACCAACTATTATATCTTTACCTTATCTTTGTTTTTTGTTTGTAGCTTAAATGACATCATACATCCGTGAATAAGCTGTTACAGTAGAAACATTGCATTAATGTAAACCTATGATATGCCTTGTAGCTAGAACTACTGTTAAAGTTCCTGTTATAGAAAAAGAATCAACACCTTCTGACCAATCAGAATGGAGAATTCAGCTGTGCTGTGCTACCACTAAAATGTAAAATGGTTATTATTATTTTTATATTATTATTATTATTATTGACACCGGTGTTGCTACTGTAGTATAGACCTATGTCTTTGAAACAGAATTTCTGGTGTTCTAATTAGCGCTACCGTCACTCTTCTGACAGGTGCAGCCCGTCTGCCGGGCTCCAACTCTCACAAACACACACAAACACACACACACACACACACACACACACGCTAAACGTGTTGATTTCGTCCCCCATCTGTTATTACATAATCACTGCCAATGTCTGTGTGATGAAGATGGAAAAGAAAGAGAGAGACAAAAGAAGAGAGAAGGAAGGGAAAGTCGACAGAAGTGAGTATTAGGGCACGTCAGCGTGGCTGGAGGCGGTTGAGAGTAATTGAGGCCTTGGTTGAAGTCGTTAGCTGTAATTCTTGGCTCTGATACATTCGCAGCAGAGCCGTGTGCCCTTGAAAAGGCTCTGGAAAGTAAATTCCGTGTGGAGTCTCATTCTTTACAATTATAGCAGTGATACTATTATGAATTCTGATCTGTGATACCATATACATATTTGCTCCTGGTATAATTCTTAAATTCTTCTTCATTAGTGTATATATTTACAGTACAGGCATGGGAAAGTGAACTTTGGTTGGCTTGAGGGAGAAAAAAAAGCATTGTGAACTGACAGGAATGTGAAACATTTTTAAGCTGAGGTTCTTTCTCTCAACAGTTAGAGGTTAGTTAGAGGTCAAAGGGTCACCATTTTAATCCAGGATGGAAGGAAAGTTGGCCGGTGAGAGGAAAAAATGTCGCATCATCAAGGCCGCTAAGTTTGATGCCACTGTGATCCTGTGCAGAAAAAAATGTTTATTTTTCCAGCGCAGACAGGAGACGAGCCTGCCTGAGGTCACGTGAATTCCTTTCGAAGGAGGCTTACGGGATTCATACAGAAAGTGCCAGAATACACACCGCTCAGGCCATGCCATCGGACGTTCTTCAACGCCGTGAGGAGCTAAACGCTCGATAGCGGAGCCGAGAGGCTCGGGAACGCTCACCCTAATTGTTTGTTCAATTATTTTTCTTGGACGCTGCACCTGCACTCCACCAAGTGAGCTCTGGAGACACACAGCACAATTAGAGCCTGCCGAGCAGCGAGGATTGTGGGTAAACGCAGGCCAAGCAGCCCGCAGGGCGAATCGGATAAATACCTTTTAGTGCTTTAGGTAGTGTTGCAAGGGAGAGAGATCCAGGGCTCTCGGGGAGTAATTTCGGCCTTATTTGTCTGCATGTTTGACCTCCTCTTGACAAGGTTCCAGAGCGTTTTGTCAGCAGCACTATGCTATCCTTCCCCTGATTTAATCAAAAGCCATTATGAAGGCGAGGAGAACCGGGGAGGATGTTACCTCCACTGAACTGTCTGACTCCCCCACTCCCACTCGCTCCCACACACACATCTGAGGTGGGTGAGATTTCACGGGTAAGTGCCTTAGACAGCTCAAAACCAGAAGCATGAGAGCAAGTACACACTTCACCTTACACACACACATATACACACACAGGGTCACAGAGGGCCAAGGTTATTCAAGGTTAGATATTCAAGATTTTTATGCCTCCTGTTAAACTGCAGTAGAATGGCTCTGAATTATTTTCTCTCTTAGGAAAAAAATAACATCCTTGTAATTAAAAAAAGTCTCTATTTTCTGTTTTCAAGCATTGGCCACGCAATACTGCCACTTACACATCAGGAAATGGAAAGAAATGAACCTGTCCTTATTAGCAACATTAGCTTAACACAGCACAGTGCCTAAATTAGCCAGTTATTCTACCGCTCCAGCAGCTAAAAACTAACCATGTTTAATAAAAAGCTAGTTTTAGGCTATCTCTATGTGTAATTAAAAAAAATAAAACAAGTAAGAAAAAAAAAAAAAAAAAACAGTACTGCCACTTACACATAAAAAATAGATAAAGCTTGTCCTGTCCTGAGTTTGATTAAAAACAGGTCTGTGCCTAAATTAGCAAGCTAATTAGCTAGTTAACTAATTTTACCTCTCCATTTGTAATAATGTGACAAATAGTTAGCCAATTTTACCACTCAACTTGTAATAAACTCCATTTGTAATAATTTGACAACTAGTTAGTCAAGATAATTTTAAGCTATATGTGTAATTAAAAAAAAACAACATAGTTAGCTCACAATTGGCTAACTGTATTTTTGTTATTAAAACCTTAATACAAATTTGCTAGCATGATACTAACTGTGTTATTAGACTAAAAGCTGTATTATTAAAAAATTCATCAAATTCATCTTTGCTAACAAGGCAGCTAACAAGTGCCTAACTGTTCCATTGTGTGATTAAAATGATTAGCCATGTTCGCTAGCAAGAGTTATGCTGCATTCACATCATATTAAAAAGCAAAATTATGCTCATGTAGAGTGAAAATGACAAGTCAGATTGAGAAGTCCTGATTTCTCTGATCAAACCCAGAAGCAAAAAAAAAATTATTTTTTTTTAAATTAGCTTATAGGCCTATTTTAGTTTATAACGAATTGCACCATCAGCTTCAGTTCTGTTAAAGCTTAGTAAGTTATGTGCTAATGTTTAACATGAACACATTAGCTAAAACCTACAACCTCCATTTTGCTTTCTAATAAACAACATGGCAATGTGTGAATGCTCTCAGGGGTGGAAGAAATAAATTAATTAATAAATCTATTAGCTAGCAAGTACACCAGGCTTAAAGCTTCTTGGTTACACGGACAAATAATTGAAGAGGCGATTAGGTGGAATAACATGCAGTATGCCAAGCTAGTTATCTACTTAAGTGCATTAATAGAGACTGAGAGAAATAGACGAATCATTGTTCTCTTTTAATAAAGTTTCTAATGTAGCATAATGTGTTTGTGCCTTCGATAAAAAGTCAGTTGGTCAGTGTTTCAGCTATGAGATGAGGTGTTCTGTTTTCACGTCACACGTAAAAGCTATTATTTGAGTCAGGAGAGACTTTCACAAATAATTAGACATTTTTCTATCTTTCTGCGCTAATACCAATTCTAGGTTAATACTGTCGCATTGTAAAAGTGTTTTCATGTTCTGTTTCTTTTTCATTCTTGGTTTCTTTTCTTACTACTTGCTCTGCTCGTTCTGCTGCAAAACTGCGACCACAGCAGCACCAGAGCTGTGGAAGCGGAAACGACGGGGTCACGCTGGCTGAAGGTGTCAGTCACTGCATTGTTTCATTCTTTTTTTTCCCAGTCCATCCACTTTGCTCTGTCGTTCTGTGGCGGCTCGGATCGGTGGTCTAGAGCAGGAGGATTAAGTGAGCGGGCCGCATTAGGGAAGAGTATGTAGGATTGGGGCTGCTGCATTGGTCACTGATTTTTAAAGCCTGAGGGATGGATATATGCCATTGCATTTCATGTGTGGCAGAGATATGCACAGCTGAGGAAGGATTCTTTTCTGGTCTCTTTGTGTCCTAAATGCAACTTTGATAGCAACATAATGTTAGATATATACAATGCCCTCTAAAATTATTCATGAAAATGAGCAAAAATAAAGGCTACAGGTATAAACAGCAATTTTGGTCACATCACTTATCAGATTTGTGGATAAACTGCATCTATAGCACATCTTCTTTTAAACTGGAGCAATAATAATATCAAAGCTCAACAGAAAAAATGTTTGTTTCACTATTTTTTTCCACTCATGACCACTGCAATATCTGAAAAGTAGCAACTTGACATGATCCCGTCATGTCATATTTCCCCGAAAAGCTTGTTTCCTGATCACATATGTTCAATTATGTATCGTTAAACTATACATGTCAATTTCTTTCACAAACCATACTAACTAGAGTGGGAACATATTAAACTACACTGTATTTTTGAACTCATATAATCATTTTTCTATATTTAGAACCAAAAATATCAGTTTTTAGACAACCCACATTTATGAATTTATATGTTCAATTCTATACCTAATTGATAATTAATTTACAAAATGTAATTTTTTTTGTTGGTTTTTATACTGAAAAATGATTTATGTTTTTGTGTGTGGTATTTTCTTGATTAAACAATAAAGAAATTATTTTCATTTTTACATTTATGGCATTTGGCAGACACCCTTATCCAGAGCGACTTACAATAGTGCTTTGAAGTCTATCAAAAATACATTTTCCAACAAACTTGTATGTAAAAGCCCTTTCTCTTCCAAGTGTCACAGTGAAATAAATATATTAATTCTAACAACTTTTGGGTTTATTACATATGCAAATGTTTAATTAGACAAAGTCCCATTTGCATAATCAAATGAAAAAAAAAAAGCATATTTATATATATATACACAGTATATACAGTATGGTAGGATTCTGTGGTGAAATTCTTTTTTTTTCCATCTCTGACCGCCAGGACATTCTTGTTAGCAACATTAACACCTCTGAATACTCTGCTGTCCCATTACAGCAGCATTTGAATGCACATGGACACGTTACTGTACACAATGTCATACATAACGAGCTCTGCATTACCATTTTTCAGGAACTCTCATACCTTATACATTATACAAGACACAGAGAGAGGGAAAGGAAGACAGGTGGCCATATGCTGACCGAAAAAAATGCAGTTTGTAGCACCTGCTGGTGAAACTATATCCAGGTATTTAGAGAAATCACATTTCTGAGCCTCACACGACACATTAGCTGCATTACTGTCGTGGTTCACACGGTGCTCAGATTTCAGGCGTACAGTAAACCATTCAGACTGTGAGAACCATGGTGCCATTTCTTTAAGTGCACCAGACCACACAAGCATGCTGACAAAAAGCTATTCAAGCAGAATTCATCATTAGAGACATCACTGAGTTATGAGCATTTTTATATTTACTACTTCTATTTGTCTCTGGTAGTTTAGCCACAGAGATATTATCAATGCACAGTATAATCACACAAAACTTTAGAAATACTTATTTAATAATTACACTGAAAATAATTTTAAAGCTATGTATGACCTGGTTCTGGGTTCATTTTTTCATTCATTTTTTTATTCAATCTGGTAAATGTTTTGTAAAAAATCCCACATTCCTCCCCCATGAAATTTCACTGGGAAAAAATATCAGAGTTAATTTCACAAAATGTAAAATCCAGGTTAATATACAGGCAGTATATTTCAATTTCTTGGTGAGAATAAGTTTTTTTTTTGGACGGAACACTTTATTTTTGACAGATAAAGAGTTTATCAATGGTTCTTTGGATAGTTACGGGCATTTAGATAGTTGAAAATCACATAATTCCAAAAAAAAAAAAAAAACTTTTGTATCCTACTCATGCTCCTGAGTGTGTGTAAATTTCCACATAAGAAAACTAACTAATGTATGCCTCAGCTGATCCACTTCAAATCATACCATTTGCATGGGTTACTTCACTTTTTTATATACGGATTACACTGCCAAGTATGAATAGCTTATGTATTTCCATAACACACACAAATTTAATGATCTTTTTTTCTAAAACCCAGCTGCTTTATATTAATTGCATTAATTAAAGAAATATTAACACATACACATACTTCCTATGACACATACTTTTATGACACACACTGCTTTTCCAACATGGCATCGGGGAGGGTGCTAGAGATGTCTGGCCAACAGTCGCTGAGATGCTTTGAATAAGATAAAATGGCAGTTTTTTGGTAGATCTTGGCCTTTCAGGTCCTGTTACACCGTTAAATAATATATATTTTTATTGACTCAAAATGATGTCGATTTCTTCCTCTGAGAAAGTCTTTTTTGGCATTTAATCATCGTCATTTCAGTGCTGTGAGCTTTGCCTTTTATGAAGTTTCATGGGCATCACTAAATGCAAATCAGCTGTGCCATGCACACACCTGGTAATTTATGGGTGACTGCTATTTATCAAGATACACACGCGAGTACAATGAAAATCAGTGTTTTCAAAACTTTTGTAAATCCGGCAGAAACTTTTAGTTAGGTTTGGCCTAAACATTTACACACAACTTTAGTAAAAGATTGATAAATGAGGCCTAATATGTTTATTACATTTCTGATCTATATTCTGAAAAGATCATGTTATCTGTGTATGTTAATTAATCCACCTAGTAAAAATCGTTCTGCCATCAGGTAGATTGCACTTCCATCACTATGTATGTAGTGAAGCAGGTGGTGGGATTCGCAATGAGTAGCTCACGCAATGGTTACAGCAGTGAGGCGTGTCGCATTGCAGTGATGCGTGTTACCTTTTAACATAGCTGCATACCAATTGAAAACTTTTGCAAAACTCAAAAAGGAGGTTTTTTTCTGAATGTTAAACTTGTCTGCAGGGCAACTACAAATAAAAACAAATAACACACAGAAAAAATACTTTGTCCACCCCCGTAAGAGTATACATCATCTGCCATAAACCAACTTAACAACTTGCCTTAAAACATGTATATAAGTACTAAAGTTCCTCAAAACTCACAACTCATTTAAACAAGCTCAAAAGTCCAGAATTATACATGCCATACCAAAAAACTTGGCACAAATGACTTGTGATGTTTTCTGTAGAGAATTTGCTTGACGGTAAGAGACGTCTAACCCACTCCCTCCATGCGACTCTGCTAAAGGCTGTGTTTTTCAGGGTCAGTGAACTTGTGTAAAAGGTCCCAGGCTGTTTATTAGTGGTGCTGGGTGTCAAAGAGAGAACGACTGGAAGGGTGAATCCCTTCTTCTCTCCATTCTCTGGTGCATCACTTTCCTGACTGAGCTTCTTATATTTCTGTCCATTGTCGGCTCAGAACCCACAAGCGGCCGGTGAGGTCTTAGAGTCTCTCTCTCTCTCTCTCTCTCTCTCTCTCTCTGTCTTTCTGTGTGAGGGTGTGAGTTTGTGTGTGAGCCCAGGGGAAGTAGCATCCAATTGTGTTTGTCAAGCCTTCCATTCTTCATGTCATGGAGGACCTAATTCACTCTCTCTCTCTCTCTCTCTCTCTCTCTCTCTCCCTCTCTTTCGCAATGCTCGGGCTGTTTTCTGCTAAACTAAGACTGTCAGTTGGAAAACACACAGAAAAACTCCCCTGCAAACACTTCTCCCCGCTTGCTCGGCCGAATCCTCCTGGGCCTGTTATTCCTCGCAGCTCCGTCTTTATCTGCTGCTGAAGCGCTGACAGGCTGCCCAAGCAGAGCGGCGGCCATGACAGGCTTACGGCCGATGAGAAACCTCTGGTGTGGCGAGGACCTGGCTTTAGAGAGAACAAGCACGCACAACCACTAAGCATCAAAGACCGAATCGCCTCGTTAATACTAACGACCCTGTATATAGAAGACCGGCGAGAGGTGTCAGATCACGGCTGTTCGCCCCCTCTCTGTTGCTTTGTGCTATTAGAGCTGCAAAGCTAATGAGAGATGGCTACTTCTGACAAAATGCTATGAAGGGTATGACACGAGGTCCCATGGTGACGGCAAATGCATGAGTTAGGCGCGTGTATGAGAGAGACATAGAGAGAAAGCGAAACTGGGCCAAAGATCTCTCATTAGGAGTTAGTGTTAGTTTAAACTCTTCTTTCAATGGGTTTTGTTCATACATACATAACAGGCACTGCTCACAATGTCAGCAAACACAGCAGCAAGGATTAATATATTATTTGAAACTATTTACATTTAAACTTCAGTATGTTTATGAGGGTTAACAATCTCAGCCACCTATATGCAAGTAGCTGTCAAGTAAAGTAACATTTGTTTGACTTTCCGCACTGCAGTACAGTCCAAAATGATATCAGATACCAAGAAGTGCTGTATTTTTTATCGTCACTTAAAATTTTTTTTTTAAAATATTAAAAAATATTAAATCAAATAAAGTGATGCTACTTATTCAGAGACACATTATTTACAGTAACCTTAAATAAAGTTACATTTCTTAAGTTAAATTTCTTTAAGGGAAATTTATTTGAGTGCACAGATGGTCAAAGTGTCAAAAATACCATTGCACATTCTTTCCTAAAGAACGTTACTAAAATTCCTAACCATGGAGCTGAAAATCCCAGTGGAAAAATCTGAGTTATTTGGACTTTTCTTCAAAAATTTTTCATTTATTTGTTTATAATAATAATAATAATAATAATAATAATAATAATAATTTGTTAATAATAATATGTATTTCTGGAACAACTGACCTTTCTGTGCCTTTCAGAAATCTTACAATATCTTACAAATGCCATGAATTCCATTTACCTGTAAAAAAAAAAACAACCCCTAGTATTGATATAATTAATATGGCCTGCTATAGATCATTTGTTATGTTCATGTGTTGTAATACATAACCTGTATTACTTTTTCATAACTGTAATAATATAATATTTCTTGGCAATGCATTGCCACTCTTGACCCGCACCCTATGTAATGAAACATGTTCAATATTTCTCTCTCTCTATTCCCTCTACTTCCTGTTCCTCATTTTTTGCAAGCTTTGCATTTCCAGACTGATCTTGAGTAGCGTACATTAACATATCATTCCATTGCAAAATCCCAGAGATAGAGCGCTTCAAAGGCAACACCATCCGCGTTTGCCTAGCTCCGAGGTGAGCGCGGTGAGCTCAGACAATAAAACCGGGGCCTGGAGGGGTCAGGGCCCCTGTGCCTAGTGACAGCGCTATCCGGCGAGGATGCTTCACTTGTGGAACGTGAACCTGAAACAATAGAGCGGGCGTTTCAGAGCCAGGAAACGGGTGCCACGGAGAGCGAGGTTTGTTTAGCTCTCGCCTCTCGGCTCTGTTTGCTTACATTCCGGCGTCCAGCGCAGATGCTGAGTGGCGTTTGGCCGCGTGAGAAATCTAAGATGTCCTCCGGCAGGGAGAAGAGGATCACTCGGGCTATCGCGCAGGCCAAGTTTCAGACAGCTTGTTTAAGCTGGAAGAGAGACCTTCCCGTTTTGGATATACTGCACCATGCTGTGTGTATTTACAAAGCATAAAATTGATTACAGAGGTTTCTGTTTATGAGAAGAGGCACTGAAGGTGGTTTATGTGTGAGATGAAGTCTACAGTTAGGCATTTTAAGTGTATCAATTGTTTTACAGTGCCATCGGGGTGACGGTAAAAACAGCATTAAAAGTCACACAGAATGATGCATCGCTTTATAGATGGCATGTTTGTGATATTTTCTTATACACAATCCCTCTCCACTGCATCGCCATTTACACACTTTCAAGTAGTTTACACGAATTACTGTGACAGATTTCCATGGTGGAATTCCACATACAGTATGAGGAACAGTATATGCTTTTACAAATATAACCGTTTCCATATAAGTACTCTCCTGTTACCATGGAGGAGTCACGTGCAAGTAGGAGCAAAAAAAAATTATTTCTGTCAGTGCGACTGCTCAAGACGTTTCATGTCCATGTTGCAATTTGAATGTATGAACATATATGTATGAACATATATGTATATGTAAGTAAGTAAGTGAGTAAGCTAATCACAAATTTTCAAGATGGAGGTCTACAATTAATGAAAATGTCCACAAATTATAGACATTTAGCTTAACTGCATAAGCTTAACTGATGCAAAGCTTATTTCATATTCATATTTTGGCAATGGCAACAGTTTTTTGAATGATACTACATTATAAAATATTTAATATAATAATAATAATAATAATAATAATAATAATTACGCTTTTAAGTCTGAAATCTCTGTGTACTTTACATATAAAAGTTTGTAAAAGTTCAGTATTTAATAAATTAACTTTAAATGAGCAGTCATTTTTAAATGAGCCAGTATATTTAACCAAATGAAGCACTCAAGAATAGGTCAAGCAAAACAGGTATGTTGTAATCTGTATTTAAAGTCACACAGAGAACTGTTCCTAATGTTGTCTAAAACTCTATTCTCACAGGGAGTTTAGGGAGTTTAAAAAAAAAAAAATCTCCCACTAACAATAGGCTTGTCTCAGAAGATGGGATATAATGCTCCTGAAAATCAGCAAGATATGTTGGAGCTAAACCATTCTGAGCTTTGAACATCTTAAGCAGGATTTTATAGTCAATGTTAAACTTAACATGCAGTCAGTGTAGCTTGAATGAGACCAGCAATAATGTCCTCTCATGTTCTTTTCCTGGTAAGGGGTTTGCATATGCCTTATTTTGGTGTTGTTTCAAGCAATTTTAGTTAGTTTAGCAACTTACTTGGGAATTAAAATGGTAACCCAGCATCTAGGATTAAAGAAGAGTTATTAACGGTAGCTCTAGGTTTTCCCGAATGGCCAAGCTCTATGGCGAAATCAGCAAACTTATTGTGGGCAGTGTACAAAGTAGTGTTTTATTAGAATTTAGGTGAAAAATGTTTCTATTCATCTGAGAGGTGCCACTGAATCTATCTAAACTAATTGTGTATCACCAATGTATAACTGAAAGCCAACATTCTGAATTAACTATTTAAGGAGTTGGGCCAAACACATATTGCATTATTTTAGGTTCTGAAAAATCTCCATTAACAAATAAACTGGTAATGATCTAAGACAATGAATAGGTAATTTACTACTTTAGTCGACGCTTATTTTGCATTAGGAGGCATACAGAAACTAGACTGAAATCATAGTGGAAAATTGTTGTTATATGTAGCTTTACCAGAAATGCTAAATCTAGAACTTTTAGGACAGTTTTACAAGCACCGCGATTGAGCTGTAGAATATTTAGTTATTGTCATGTTCAACTGTATTGTAGACACTGTGTGACCATTACTGGAAAGGTCCTTTTTCCTCAATCTCGATGGTCTTTTTTCCCCAATTTTCATTTGCTATGTTTTCATCAGCTTAGCATTGGACAGAAGGCATGTTCATAGGGCAGGACAATGAGGACTTCCACCAAACAGCTTTAATCCACAGGTTTTATGGCTCTCTGCATTCCCACGGTGGTGTGGTGCCAGTAGGGTCAGCCAACATCTCATGCAGAGGTAGAAGAGGAAGCGATTTGGCCCAAGAAGAGGAAGAAGAGGAAAGGAGTGCTGACACTTTTACTGACTCACTCTATTCTCCTGTATGTGTTATGTGAGACATCCTTTTCTCAAATTGTTTAGAGACAGAGGCATAGGATTGCCCATCGCCCACTTTGGTTTCCATAAATTCACTATTTTTTTCACCTCATACTTTATGCTGAATTGTGCCTCCCACATCCTAAAGTAAACCTTTCCATCCATTTTTCCCACAAACTTGGGAATTCTCTTTACTGTAATTGTTTGACAGAGTTTTCCTGTCTTTATGCTACTCAGAGGTGCAGAATGTGGTGGCATTTATAACATCCTGATCACACTTGTACCCTCAAGGGACAAAATCCAGATGGACTTTGACAGACATGGGAGCACTATACAGGGGTAAACACTTATCTACTAGTAACAAAATGAGTGTATATAGGTTCATATACATGAATAATGTATTTCCTCAGTGTGTATGTGTGTGTGTGTGTGTGTGTGTGTGTGTTATACTCAGAGGTAGCAGCAGATGGCAGTGATCAGGCTGTGCATACAGATGCTGGTAGTTCTTGTATTTCTTGTTTAAAGAAAAAGGGAAGATATAAATTAACTTTCTGCTTTCACATTTTCAGATTTTCTAGTTGTATATGTGACGTAAGCAGATGTTTTATGATGTAAAATATGCTTTGCGTAGATTAAACATGTTAAGTCATTGATGCCATAAAGGTTTGTATCACTTCAGAATAAGTCGATTATTTCCTTTAATTAACATGTTTTGGTAAAAAGTGAGGTAAAATTGGTAATCTTTCTTTCTTTATTTATTCATATATATTTTATTTTTATCTTTACAGGTAACACTGGACCAAAAAAAAAAACCAGGAAGCAGGGACAATATAATTTTACAAATACTTATTATATTAGTATCATGTTTAATATTTTATTCATTTTTATATTTTTTAAATAATATTTAAAAATATTATTACAAGTAGTATCAGAAACCCATTACAACTACTATTAACTACTAAATAGTCACAAGAATACGAAGAAAAAGAAAACTTTTTTTTTTTAGAAAATAAGTTACACTAAACTAAAAATATAGTTTTTTTTTTCCATATATTTATATTTCATATGTTTGCAACCTTTACCTTTATGTATGGAGGCATACATTAATAAATCTCCAACATTCATGAATGTAGCAATAAACTAATCTGTCTTTCCCTCTTATCTGGTAAAACTTCCATTAAAATAATCTCTAATAAAATATAAAGCTCACTAATATTTATTACAGAAAACACACATCTGCCTGTATAGTACTGCTTGATTTCACCACTTTGTACACCATGCAGCATTTATTTCCAAAAATATGCTTTAATACCCATCAATGTATCCCATCACACTGAGTGAAAAGGAGTAATTAGGAGCATCTTCACAAGATGTGGATGTGTCTACATGTCTCAACACGCCAAGCACTTGCATGTGGGCTGTTTGGTTCAAAAGATCAATTATTTCCCATAATCCTCACCGCGTAAGAGCAATCTGCATTTTTTGGGGTCATTAAGGATATTCATGAACATAAAAATGGACCAGCTTTGGTGATGAAATCAGCTAATGAAATAGTGTGAATGCAAAGAAATGTGAGGATTTATTTATTTATTTTTTGACTCCTGGTGCAACCTGCTAAAATGTACATTCAATAAATAAATAAGTTAAGAGCGAGAACCAATTACATACAATGACTTTGTTCCAGGTTAAGATGGAGAGCACTTTTACTGTACATCTGTACAAACTAGCCATTCAGGACCGTCCAGGCATTCTGAAGAACTCCCGAGTGAGAGCTTAATCCAGGCCTTGACTGACAGTTTGTCAGAGCACCGGGTGGCTTTATGCGGTTATTACAAGCATTTCCCTGTCTACGGGGCTCTGGCTTACTCGAGATTATGTTGTAATCTCTCTAATCCTCATTGCTTTAAGATTTCAGTCAAAATACGGAACAGTAAAGTAGCAATCATTTGTGGTCTTCAGTGTGTTATAAGTGTAGCTTCACTTGCCCTGTGTCTCCACCATGTTTATTCAGAAGAATATTAGCCAGTGGTGTGGATTTACCCTTGACTCAAAAAGACCAACATTAAATGGGTCATTCTCAAAATATGGTCACTTTCTGACCAGAAAAAATGTTCAAACTTTGAATTATGTTTTCATATTCTATTTGGAAATACAGACTTCAGGGAAATTCTTACTGAATGAATAGCAAATATTCCTGATTTTTAATGTGGTGCTGTTACTTTCGGTCACTGGAGTTACTGCTTGTCATTGGTGTCATAAGCACAGATGACAGTAACGCCAGTGACAAATTTCCATTTCAGATGTATTTTCCAATACATATTATTTTTTCCAATACATATTATATTTTCTTGATTCTGGCTTCACCAGAATCAAGAATATTTTACAGGAAGATTGAAAGGCGTAACGCCAATGACTAAATTTTTACAAGAAAAAATAACTTGAAAATTAAACAAGTAAATTAATAACTTACAGAGTGTGGAAGAAAACTCTTCTGGTGCTGGATAAAATGGCCACTCATTCTTCTGAACTCTGACCCTCAAACCATTTATCCAACTTTTTTTTTTTTTTTTTCTTTGTGATTTCAAAATACAGGTTTTTAAAAGCGCTAACACCAATGAAATGTAATGAAGGGGAATGTTCTTTTAAATAATTTATATTATTAAAAAACCTAGATAGATGTAATTATTTCAAAAATGTACACAATAATAAAGAATCAAACCTTTTTTTTTTTACACAATGATGTCTGTTAATGTGTCTTGACCATACTCTGCAATTGACTCAATACACAGATGCCAACTGAAATCTTAACACATACAGATAAATCTCCAGCTTGAGAACAATGTGGAAAAAAATAAATATTTAGCTGGAATTTCTCTTCAGCTCATCTTCACTCAGCCAGCACCATTCTCCCCGAAGCTACAGGAAGTAGATGGGTAGTGTGTATAAAGGGCGAAACGTCATAGTGTGTAAAGTGTGTGCATGAGAGTGTCTTTGTCTGTGTTCAGAGTGCGAGAAGCATGTGGATGGGATTGTAAGTGGAGGAAATGTTGATTCATCGCTGAAGGCCACTGGTGTCTCACACACTCCCAGCGTTAATGGGAGCTGAAATAGGCATGATAGGATTCTTCATCAGAGCGCTGGCGAAAGCAGCCAAACAAAACGCACTACTCCATTTCAGCTCAGCCTCTGTGTAGTTCTATGACCTCCACTTGGCCCATGTAGAACAATTTAACTATTTTTATGGACATAGTGTCAATAGAGGTGAAACAGTATGTGTCAGTGCTTCCTTTTTCGCAAACTGCGTCATCATGAATTGTATTGTTATTTATTATTGTGTTAAAGAGCATGCTAGAATCTACCTGAGGTCAAACTGCATTAGGATTATCAACACTATTATCATTGTCTCATCATCAGTACCGAGCTAGCATTAAACCAATGTAAACAACAGCATCCAAGTGGCAATAATGATCGAATAGATCATTTCCTTACTAGTTACAGGCTACTAGCTAACAAGTCTACCTGTGTTAGTCAGCCTAGTTGGCTATGATATCTAGCTAGCTAAACAGACTCAAAGTTTTGGTGGGATGTGGACCTGGATAAAGTGAGCTTGTATGTTCTTAACTAGCTAATACACACCATGATATGTTAGCAAGCTAGCTACAGATTGCTCTCTACACAGCAGGTCCTGAATATTAGCTATGGGAAAGTCACAGGATAAATATCATACAACATGGTTTAAGCTAATGCTAGTTCTTTGCTTTTCATCTGAAATTTTTCATAAAGAGATCTAGCCTGATTGAAACAAATAAATTTGGAGCCTATTTCAAGACATGCTTTTTGTGACATTAACATCTTTACCAGATATTAACAGTGTAACTATTACTGATTTCTTTATTATACACCGGTATATCATCATGATCCTAACCTATGTTTTTCATTCATTCATTTATTATTATATATTATTATATTTAGAAGAAAAAAAGATGGTGAATCCATGCATTTTTTTCAGAAAAACTGAATACCTATCACTTTCATCATCATATAACCTCTGACTGGGGACATGCAGCCAGGAGAAACTGGGTTACCATGTGACCCTGGCAGTGTCCCTTATTTCCAGAAAGCCCACAGCACATGACCCCTCTGCCTCAGCCTCTAGGACAGGAATGATGGTCAAAGTGCACAGGAAGCCTAGAGACGTGATCACAAGCAGGCTTAGTCAAAGCACACATGTCCTGTGCTATTGCTCATGGCTTAGGTCCAGTCCGGACACGATGTCATTCCTAATGTTTCAGAACTGAAGTTGGAGGCAGAGAGGGCTTGGAAGATATGGAGGTTTAGGAATAATAAACTTTTCTTCCATACTTTTCAGAGCATTTCTGGGTTCACGGCATTGATTAAATTTATGTACATTTGACTTACTACTGAAATGGACAGGAAAAAAAAATCAAAAATATACAGATGTGACATTGAGGTGACATTGAGTTGATGACAGGTGGACATTTTTATGACTCTACATTTTTATATTTTTATAACTCTTGGCTTCAATATATTAATTCATGTCCACACCTCAGAGGCTATAAATTTCCCATACTACATTTTTGTCAGATGTAACATCTTAGGTCTTGCAGTGTCTAAATGAGAAGAGCACTTTGTTTCTGGAATGTTCTGGGGTCAGAGACTCAAAGCCGATGTTTCACTCCTCTAGGTCTAAACATGGAGACGTTTCAGCGTTTTGTAAGACTTTGTTTAAACTGCGATTTCAACACTTTGAGAACCTAGTGAGCGATGCCGTCGTGAGATTTAGACCTCACTGACAATATAACGGTATTTCATGAGTTTACACAAGGTTCCATACACACATGCCATAACACAGAAATATTTTGTCAATAGGCATATACAAAACACTTTTTAGGTTGAGCACTTTTAAAAACAATGGGTTCTGAAAATCCACTGGAAGCCGAATGCTCCGGCCAAGATGTTTACACGGGTTCAGCTGGTGCCGTCGGACCTACCTTCAGGCCGAAACCTGCGTCCGAGGACAAATAAACAGGAAGAAGGCCAGGCGGCTGGGAGAGAAGTGCTGTATTTATTGAAGCTCTTTCTGACTTGGGCTCATTCCAATCTGCTGAAATAAACTGCACATTTATTAAGAGACACTTGCTATGTGATACACCAATTAATCTCATACGTCAGTGGAAAGTGTTTTTTTTTTTCCTCTAGGTTTTCAACCATCTTTTTTTTTTTCTTTTCACTTTCATTTAACTAGGCCTCCACTTGAAAGACTGGAGTTACATGCGCTTAGGAGTTTATAATTGCACATTAGTTCAGTTCCATAGTTTCAAAGGAAGACTGGATAAATACTTCCTTATCATATCCTAATTCAGCCTAATTCAATTGGGTGAAGAAATCAAATAAATGACATAAAAAGGGCATTTTTAATAAGACAGTTCAGACAATGAGAGGGGGTGACTGAGCAAACCAATAGGCATGTAATCACAAAAGCAATATGAAAATCATCTTGGTGAATAAAAGTGTGTTTGGTTTTTTATTACTGTTAAATTAAAATTTGTAGAAATTACCTTCATTTATTCCATTGAATCTACTCACATTAATCCATTTGTGCCCAAATATTTTCCTATGCACACTGATTTACTACCAGTTTAAATTAGTTCAGTATCAATCTTACATTTCATTTTTATGCTTAAGGAAAAGATAGATTTAAATACCTGGCAACTTTAGGTGTCAAATAGCTGGTAAGTGCACAAGCACCTTAATTAAAGTAGGACAAAGTAACTCAATGGACTACAGAATATTTTTGATAAAAAAAGTGGATTGTAACTGTGAAAAAAAATTTGAAGTACTTAAAAATATCATTAAGTGCAGTGCTTTTTCATACAAATAGCATTCATATGAGGTGTAAGGTAAATCACACTTTACTTCACTTCACGTTTGCTTAAGAATCTATCATATACTGTGACTCATTGATTCAGAAGTTATGATGGTGCCTCTTCTAAAACTACAGCTGGGAAATTTATGAAAGACAGACATATGGACCCAGACAGAGCAGCCTCATTTTTCCAAACAAATACACCAAAGACAGGAGCCATGCAACAACAGAAACCACACAAGTGCATTTTCATGTGGCCGCGATTACACATTCGCCAATCATACGAGCAATGGCCATCATGAATCTGAATTAGACTGGACTGGAATTGACACTTGGCAACACTGAGAGCTCAGGAACAAGTGCTACATCCAAAACCACATACTAAATAGTAAATATTTAGTATAGTAGTATGTGGTTTGGGATGCCATGAAAGCTCCCAAAGTCAAGCAGGAACACTGTTGGTTCCTCGGAAAATCAAGAAGATTTCTAGTGTTTTCCTATAAACAGTATACTGTAGTTATACTATGGGATGAAATACCATACCTCCAAGACTACTGTGCAACACACTGGACAATTCGAGACTTCAATGTTGAGACTACAGTGGTGGTATTGAGGTCCATGAGTTCACAAGCAAGTCTACTATTTCTCTAGATCTTTGCTGATGCCACCGACCACTGCTGCAAAAATGATGATATCTGTTGTTGGATGCCTAGTGGTGGCTCAACAGAATAAAAAACAGTGGACCGAGCACACAACTCTGGGGGACACTGGTACTCAATGTCAAGGTAATGCATATTGTTGAGATCGTAGCTGTCTGAGGTCTGTCAGTCAGGAGCCAGTAGCAGAGGGAGATATTTGGACCTAACAAACTCAATGGGGTCCCAGATAAAACTCTCAAGCTTGCTGAGGATGGTCCAATATGGATACTCTAAAGATTGCTGGGGATGGTTCTACATGGATACCCTGAAAATAGCTGGGAATAGTCCCATATGGATACACTAAAGATTGCTGGGGATGGTCCCACATTTATACCCTAATTGTTGCAACAGATGGTCCCATATGGATACACTAAAGGTTACTGGGGATGATCCCACATGTACACCCTAAAGATTGCTAGGGATGGTTCAACATAGATACTCTTAAGATTGCTGGGGATGTTCCCACATGGATAGACTATGGATTTGTGGTATAGTCTCACATGGATATCCTAAAGATTGCTGTGGATGGTCCCACATGGATATCCTAAAGATTGCTGTGGATGGTCCCACATGGATATACTAAGGATTGCTGAGGATGATCCCACATGGATACCCTAAGGATTGCTATAGATGGTCCCATATGGATACACTAAAGATTGCTGGGGATGATCCTATATGGTTACACTAAAGATTGATGGGGATGGTTCAACATAGATACTCTTAAGATTGCTGGTGATGGTCCCACATTGGTAGTCTAAAAATTGCTAGAGATGGTCCCACATGGATGCCATAAAGATTGCTTGTGATGGTCCCACATGAATACCCTAAAAATTGCTGTGGTATTTGTGTTTTCAATGGTCCTGCAATTCAGGATCATATCTGCAGTGAAACAAAAAAGAAGATATGACTCTTTGAAAGCATTAAAACCATTGGATCCTGACCATTAGACCAATTCCCATTAAGAAGTGAAGTAACATTCACACACAGTATGTTGTTATGACCTGATTTTCATGTGATGGTACTGCATGACATAACATTAACACAATGTTGCAAATGAAAGCCTATGAATGGCTCCACGGCTAGTTTATGACCTCGCCTAGATGTACAAGCCTTACTTTGAGGCAAGCAAATGGCAGAATTTTTTTTCACAAACATTAAATAAACGCTGCAAAAATGGGAAAAGAGGTCATAAAATCTAGCTCTTTTGCAGTATAAACAGGTTTGTATATATAAACAGGTTCCCTAGCATGTACAAACACGAGCATGAGGACTTCAGCTGCATCACTTCAGCTCATGAAGGGCCAAAATGCTGTAAGCAAGTGTGTTTATTCCAACTTTTAAACACTCCAATATTTCATAAAGGGAACTGTTGATATCAGGTATGATCGATTTACTTCATTTATACAAAAGTGAAATATGAAGCAAAGTCTGACTCAAATATTTGCAGTCGGAGGTTTCATATGTATGGAAGTCCAGAAAGGTTATTCATTATTGCTTTTTTCCTGGTCTCTTGTGAGTTGTGTTCTTGAAATAACTAAAAAAAATATTGTAGTAAGATAACAAACTGAACTATTATAGGCTTCAATATGCAATCTGGTCAAATGCGGACATCTGAAAATGTGACAACTTTTATAGCACTGGCCAATAGGCAATAACAGCTGTAAAATATGTAAGGAATAAAACATTTCAGGATGTGCTGTTATCAATGATCAATGATCAGTAAAGAAGCAGAGTTACTGTAAGCATCCCAAAGCTGATTATTTTTCGATAACAGCGTGGCTTGAAGTGCTTTTTCCTCATATACAACAGCAATTTGCCAACACTGACCATTTTTTTATTTATTAAAGAGCAACATGTTGTACTTTTTTCCCACTATATTTAATGTTGTGAAATGTCAGCAGTTATATTTAATGTTGTGAAATGTCAGCAAAAATAAGTTCTTGTTATCACTTACATCATAGCAGCTATGAACAGTTGTTCCTTCTTCTGCCTGTTTTTTCTATCTAAATGTTAAGCGAGAAGAGCTGACACTAGAGACTCCTTCCAAAACTGTTAAATTAACATCTTTTCCAAATAAATTTTAATCTCTTTGTGTGGGATGTAAGTTGTCAATACAGAAATGATAATGTATTAGAACAAGCGCGTTAATATAAAGCTCTAACCTATTGTTAGAGCTGCTGTTTTAGAAAATTGATCAACCTTGTGACCAATCAGAATCAAGAATTCAACAGGACTGTGGTATAATGGTCAGATAGCAGCTGTAACAACAACAACAACAATGACAACAACAAAATCTTGTTCAATTCATTTCACCTGGCAATCATCCAAAAACTATGCTAGCTACAGTAGCTAATATTAACTCTATCTTTTCAAGACTGATCTTTATGATGTCAGCCAATCAATCAATCAAGCAATCAATAAAAACAGAAGAAAAACAGAAACAAATTGGTCTGATTTCTTCAACGTCATAACTGTAATCATGAGGAACACTGTTGTTGATATTTCATTTAGCCAAAAATTAGCATTTCTTTTTAGCTCTGTGAATAATTAGACTTATTTACTTTTGCGTTTTCGCTATAACGTACATGTCGGATGTGTTCATTATGTTTTGTCACGTTTAGAAAACAAACATTGCTTGATTATTAATCACGAGTTAACAGAGGCATCTGAAATTAGTGACAGAAACACACTTGATTACTATAATTACTGCCAGCAGTGAATATTTGCAGAATAAAATGTCATGTGTATATTTATTGGGAATTCAGTTTATATTCTGACCAGGAAACATGGAGACGGCTTTCTGAATGCATATCCTTACAACTTTCTGAGTGTGCGTACATACATGTTGTACATAATAATAAGAATATTTAATGTGCAAGGGAAAGAAAGACAGATGCATAATGCTTGATTGTGTTTGAAAAGCTGAGTGCTTTTTGGTCTTAGATGTTTCATGGAGCCCAAATAACTTAAGGTTTTCTGAAAGTCTTTCTCTCTCTCACTCACTCACTCACACACGCACACACACACACACACACACACACGCACACATTGCTTCTCATGTCAGGGAGGAATCACGGCTCATGGGATTAAAATCACTCTCTTAAACACCCCCCCCCCCCCTCCCCCCCCTCCCCCCCCTTTTAAAACATGATGATGGCCTTTTTGAAGGGATCAGACCAAGCCAGGACAACCACACTATCAAAGCAATTTAGCCGTTTGGGACGTGACAGAGAAATCCAGCACTATTTCAACTTAATACTATATGCAGAGGGATGAAACCTAGATTCATCTAGGCGTAGGTACTTAAGGAGAAATTGTGTAAAGGGGCTCAAGTGGCCTGGGTGACACCGATAGAATTAAATCAGTCAAGAGGGGTAAAAAAATATCTCTGTGTATATGTGTAATTTAAATCTTGAATTTAAATTGCATATTAAACTGTAATTTAAGTGCTTCGTTACTTAAGTATAGTCCGTTTCAGAATGACCTAATACTTTGAACTTAGGAATATTAGGCAGAGAAGCAGGAGGTGAGCTGGAAACTGGATACACACTGTGTATCCACAGAGTATTGAAGAGGAATAGGACAAAACAGCCCACCTCACCAGCGCCAGTGTTCCCAGTTCGATCCTGAGCTTGGGTTACTGTCATTTTCTCTCTATATTCATTTGGATTTCCTTAAGATTTTCCGGCTTCTTCCTACCTGGAATGGCTGCTCTAAATTATCCCTTGGTGTGAATGATTGCATGAATATTTATGTGAATGTGTTCATCCATTCATCTTCAGTATTCCCAGGAACACTGAGTTTAAGGTGGGAAGATATCCAAGATGCAACACATCATCTAAGGGCATGTAAATCGATTTTTTTGACAGATTTTTGACTATGTCTTTAAGGGAGGAAGCAATAGGTAGGTGAACTGGAAATGAGCTCCACACATTAAGAGGAAACATGGTGTGTTAGGTGAGCAGGGAACAGGATACACACGTTGCTGTGACTGATGATCAGAAAATCCCCACTCAGTAATTTGTGCATAACTCGCAGAGTGGAGTGTAAATGTCACGTATCGATTCGAGCGGGCCGTCCCGTATTGACATTCTCTCCACTTACCGACGCATGCTTTCGTGTGTGTGTGCGTGTGTGTGTTTGTGTGTGCAAGAGTCAGGCAGTCAGTCAAGCAGCTAAAGATGTGCCAGGAATACACACACACAAACAGAGGATGATTTTCTCACTTTCTGGGAAGTGCCAGGCAACTGAAATTGATCCCTATCATTCTTTAAACAGATGTGGTGTTGCAAGCAGTGTAGTGTATCTGTATAATGCAGCGCTCGTGCCTAAATATGCACACAAAGCTCCACGATATAATCAATGATATGTAAATAAAAACGCCACTCTTGGTCTAGAAAACTGTTTCTGATTTTCACTCCAGCGTCTTATTTTTTTAACATTTCTCAAATGTAGTGTTGCGATACACTGACAAGCAGCACAGCGGTTTATGGAACTGTTAGTGTTTGTATGGAGGAATGAATCAGCCGACCACTAGTGTTACACAATATTTAAAGTGCTTTATGAGCACAGATAAGAATTTCAATTCCTAAACCGGTTTACTCTGATATAAATATCTATATTTCAATTACATAATGCACCCATTCCCATACTCTCTTGGGCCTCAAGTATTGTCTTCAAATTATCCACAGATTCTCAATTTTTTAAAAGATTTTAGAAAAAAAAAAATTACAGATGACTTTTGTGATCATATCACAGACCCTCTAAGATGATTTGCCACCATGGTGAACCATAGTGCTCCAAAACCCCAATTACTTCTTACCGTAGACATCTCAATACTGAGAAGCTACATCCTACTAGTCCTCATCCTCCTCAACCTTTCAGCAGCCTTTGACACAGTGAACCACAATACTCCCACAATACTCTCTTCTTCACCCTCATGAGTCTTGGAATTCATGGTGCAGCATGGCAATGGTTTGCTTCCTACTTGGAAGATCAGTCATATGAGGTGACGTGGAGGGGATCCACATCTGCTCCCCGAAAACTATCCACTGGTGTCCCACAAAGCTCAGTACTGCATGTCTGGCAGACATCTCATCATGGATGACAGCTCATCATCTGAAACTTAATCCCAGCAAAACTGAACTGCTCTTCATCCCAGGTGATTCATCCCCATGTCAGGATTTGCCTGGACAACTCTCTGATCTCACCTTCAACCAACTTGGGTTAACCATGGACAATCTAATGTCCTTTTCCTCTCACATTGCTAATCTGACATGCTCATGTCGATTTCACCTTTATAACATCAGAAGCATTTGTCAATTTTTATCCACACAGGCCAATCAGGTGCTTGTTCAGTCCCTTGTCATGTCAGGACTGGACTACTGCAACTCGCTCCTGGCAGGTCTGCCTCGGAGCACCAATCGACTTCTGCAACTGATCCAAAAATGCAACTGCACGACTGGTTTTCAACCAGTTCTCCCACACCACCCCATTGCTACCCTCCCTCCACTGGCTTCCTGTAGCTGCCCGCATCAGATTTAAAACACTGATGCTTGCCTACAAAGCCAAAAACAGTCCAGCACCCACTTACCTCAAAACACTTATCACATCCTACACTGCATCACACTCTCTCCGATCCTCTAGCACTGCTCGACTGGTCCCACTATCTCTCAGGATACAAGGAAGGCATGCATCTCTTCTCTTCTCATGACTCTTCTCTGTTCTGGCACCAAGGTGGTGGAATGAACTTTCCCTAGATGTCCAAACAGCTGAGTCACTGGCAGTCTTCAGACGACGCCTAAAGACCTACATCTTCCTAAAGTACTTAAATTAGCACTTACAAAAAAAAAAAAAAAACCTTTGTGTTTTCTGTGCGCTATTTAGTATATTATCTCCCCAACAGTCCATATTTCCATTGTGCAAAACCTTATAATCCATTTTAGATCAAATCCAAGTGTTGTCTGAACTCAAAACTATGTACAAAGCATAAACAAAGATCTTTTGTACAAAACATGGTCAATAGCACACATTTGCTTATATTTAAATAGAGATCTAGAAATAGTGCAATATTCAAGATATTGAATATTTCTTTGTTTAAAATGTGGTCTCAGACCTTTGGACCCCACTGTATGTATCTATATATACATACATACATACATACATATATATATATATATATATATATATATATATATATATATATATATATATATATATATATATATGTACGTATCTATCTATCTAGATAAATAGATATAGTATATATAGATAAATAGATAGTTATGAAATGTGGTTCAATTTCAGACAGACACCCTCCTGGACAAGGCATCTGTGCCCAAGTTGTGTGACTGTAGGTGACACGTCCCCTGCACGTCACCTAGCCTTGCTGGTTATTACTACTGACGTGTGCTCGCTGTGTACCTTCCCAGTCCCCCATCAGCTCGATACGACCTGGCAGGGCTACACACACACATGCTCCTGACAGATCCCTCACAGCAGGACAGTAACAGGAGGGACACATTGTCAGTCGCCCCAAACCTCTGCTCTCTGCCATGGCTGCAATGTCACCACACACACACACACACACACACACAGAGCTCTGCCGAGAGTCAGTCCATGAGGTGAGCCCAAACACAGCCTCTCATCTTTTCTAGCTACAAGGTGAGTTTTGCCTGCCGCCATCGCTTAGCTTCTGTTTGAGCTTACACAGGTTTGGCACAGCAGAGCTATTTTCTCTTTCGCCCTCTCTCTCTCTCTCTCTCTCTCTCACACACACACACACACACACACAGCATGACCTGAGGAAGTGAATAAATCATCTCTCACACCCTCTCACACTCTCTTTCCTCCACATGCTGTTTATCAGACATAGCTTTGCTAAAGTGGTGCTTTAACATGAGTGTTTACAGAAGGTGTGTGTGACCCTGTGGTGTCGTACACACACAAATACACACAGTGTGAGGCAGGTAATGCATTAGCTCCTGCCTGGAAGCTGTTTGACTCCTCTGTTGTAGCTGTGTGAAATTGCCCGCTCTTTTTGCTTGGTTGGCTAGCACATCACCGCTGCCAGCTGAGAATGTTTGTACACAGTATGGCTGCTTAGTTTTTTTTTTTCTGTGAAGAAAAATGTTAGCTAAAATTTTCTTTATACAAAATGTATGCTAGCCTTTAGAGAAATTTAGCTAGCAACACAACAAGCTCTAGAGGAAAAGTAAATTATCTACATGGAATCAGCTACATAGCAAAAGTAGCTAGCTAAATTTCTCTGAAGAATATAGCTAAGCTACCATAGCTGTGTAGTTTGTAGTGTCTGACAGATGTAGTCTCAGTGTAGTCATGCTATTTCTCCATTTATCTGGTAGGATAACTAGCTACATTTCTCTGAAGGTTGTAGTTCAGCTAGATAAATTTCTCTGAAGAATGTAGCTAAGCTACCATAGCTGTGTAGTTTGTAGTGTCTCTGACAGATGTAGTCTCAGTGTAGTCATGCTATTTCTCCATTTATCTGGTAGGATAACTAGCTACATTTCTCTGAAGGTTGTAGTTTTAATGTACTTAAGTTGCTTTTGTTGTGTAACATATAGTTCAGCTAGACATATTTCTCTGAAGGATGTAATTTCACTCTAGCTAAGTGACTTTTGCCATGTAACTTAGGTTGCATCCGAATATCCCTACTACACTATTATACAGTAGGCGAAAAGCAGTGCACCAAAAGAGTAGTATGTCCGAATTCTCAGTATTCATAAAACAGTAGACGACAAATACCCAATGACCTACTGCTTCCGCCGAGATCGGGTAGTATGGAAGCAATGGACACCAAGCTATCCCATAATGCACCCGGACTGGCACAGAAGAGCTTTCAGAATCAAAAATGGCAGAAGGCAGCGCGTCGGCTCTTTTTTAGTATAAGTGGTATAGGTATTAAACGTTGTTCCTTGTTCCTTGTGGAAAACTGTACTTGTTTAACAACACTTAAGTAAATTGTTAACTTGTTGTTCTAATCTGGTGGCCTCTTTAAGTTTTTGCGGTCACATGACAATGCCAACATGGCAGATGTAGTATGTCCAGATTGTATTCATACTACACACACATACTGATCCGTACGTACTATATCAACAGCCGAGCAGTAGGTACTGAATCGAATGCAGTACGTACTGTCACAGTACGTGATTTCGGACGCAGACTTAGAGTGTCACTAGCTAGATTTTTCTGAACAATGTTCCAATGTAGCTAATCTACCTTTCCTGTGTAGTTTGTAGTGTAGCGCTACAGTCTTTACGGGAAGTTATTTCAGTGCAGTTATGCTACTTTTGTCATTTAACTGTCGAGTTAATTAGCTAGCTACTTTTCGCTGTAAGTAAGTAAGTAATTTATCTGTAGCTAAGCTACTTTAACAATGTAACTACTGGGTTAGCTAGCCACATTTCTCAGAAGAATGTTGTTTCTACTACTACTGTTTTTAACGTTTGCAGTATAGCTTGTGTCTACATTAAAACAACATTATAAGCTACACAGCCAATGTAGATTAGCTACAGCGAAAACCTTCTTCCGAGGAATTTAGCTAGCTGAACTTACAGGTACATGGCAAAACTAACAAAACTATATTAAACTACATTCTTCAGATAAATTTACTAACTAAACTTACTAGTATTAAATCTACTACAAGCCAAATAATATATTATACAAATGTAGAAAAGCTGCAGTGAAACTACATTTGTCAGAGATAATTAGTTAGCTACACTATGATCTATACAGCGTTAGTAGAATAAAGACATTGAAATTATATCCTCCAGAGAAATTTAGCTAGTTACACTGCTAGGGAATACTTTAGGGAAATGCAGCTAAACAGCTAAAAAGCAAAACTATCCAGTAACCTTCAGCTAGTTGTGCTCCAACCAACTGACTAAAAATACATTACTTGGTGAATTTAAAAAAAAAAAATGAAGTAAATAAAAAAAAGTAAAACATGTATAAGATGAAATGCTATAGCATTTCTAATTGCCACTCTGCATTACTTTTATATACAAACAAGCTATTTAATGTGTGCATTCTTTCATATGAAATGCAATTAAACTAATTTTGCCTGGCAGAATTCTTATGAATACTTTCTCGATTAGGAAATGAATGTCTGTGCATTTCCCAGAGGAGTTAATAAGACTAACTCTCTCAATCAGAGAGTCAGAAGTCAGGGGTGAAAGAAGAGCAGCAAACATGTCAGACCTGTCAAAATGGTAAATGGATCATAAGTAATAATCGGCTAGGTTCTTGCTGCGGTCAAACACAATAAACGGCCTATCACGGGCCACTCGTTTTGCCGAGGAAATGACTGCTGAATCGGGTTTGACAGAGATCAGTGTAATGTGGCCAATAAATATGGCTGCTTCCTGTCTTCCATCATAGTCTTCCTCAGTGAGATTAAGCAACAATAGCTGTGCTAACAAGCGGCATACGAAAAAGACACAGAGTTTAACTAGCCACTTTTACTTACTTTGTCTGGAAGGTCCAATAGCATGGAAGAACACAGTATGAAGCATGTATGTGGCTAGCTGTTTTTCAAGCCTGTTAGCCTCTCAGCATTTTATAGAGTCAAAACATTACTATCTCAAATGAAACTATATGTTAATCAAATACAAATGAAACAAATCGTAAATGTATTATTTACTATGTGCAGCAGAAACAAATGTACATTACTGCAAGGACATTCAGGTGTTTTTTTAGTCTTAAACTAGCAACTTAAATTGACAAGTTACAATATTTTACAGCTTAAATATAAACTTCCTGATGTCCAGAGTCGGGTTTTGCAGGTGAGCTCCATTTTTGAATTATGAAAATCACCTGGTTTGGTTTAATTGAATAATATGGCTTCCATCCTCATTTTTTTTCCAACTTGTAAAATAGCACTTGATCCAGCACATCCTATTATTTTGAATTTTATTTAAAAAAAAACAAAATTTTATATCATGCTCTGACAGTTATTGGTGTATGAAATTTTGGTATTAATTTATGGTTGCTTAAAATGGAGAGGAAACCCAATTTTGGTCAAAACCTGATTTTTTTTTTTTTTTTTGGTCAAAATTTACCAAAATTCAGCCACAGCAACATCCAATGTTTTCTGTTTTTTTTTTTCCAAACCACCACAGATAAAATACAGTTTTCTGATGTGCAGCACGAATTTTGACCTCCATATTCCAGTAGGCTGGTACCATGTACATAAGCATTTATAAACCATTTGAGTTCAAGACATGACTCTTTGGAGCAGATATGCTTATATAAGAAGTGTAGAGTGGATAACTTGTGCAATTCTGGGAACACTAGTTATGAGTCACTGGTCACCAGTTCATGTTACTGAATTTGTACATCCCATTTATACTCCACTGTCCTCAAGCACCATCATTTTTCCCATCTCCATTTACATTCGCACACGTTAAATCATTATCATATCAGAAATCAAGATGCTGCTACTGTAAAAGCCTTGCATACAGTGCAAACAGATTCGCGGCGAGTCAGAGATGACATCTCACAACAGCGGCGTTAACACAACCCATGCAAATTGAGGCAGAAAATGAATATTAATCTGTGATTGTGATGCAGATGGGCTTTGGATATGCAGATGATGATACACCGGTGCCTCTGGGACACGGGTGTGCGTTTATTATTTTAACTCGAGGTGCCGTGGCCTCGGCATGAACTCTGAGCTTGAAACAAGGACGAACCCACTTTTCACTCAAACGCCAAAACCGAGGCGCAGATGCCAATACTGAAACGAGTGGAAAAACACCACGCTCTAATTTGAGTAAACAAATATGAGAAGAAGACGAATTCTTGAATAAAGAAGACAAAATCTAGCATATGTTATGGCTCCCTGCAGCCCTTCCAGACAGAAAACCAAAAAAGATGGATCTGTGCCATGATGGAAATGGAGGCCTCTCACAGCATGAGAAAGAGAAGAGCAAATCAAGATATAAGGAAGATGCGGGCAAACACTTATCGGCGAGGATAATGTGCTCTTTCCAAGCGCTAATACACTAATGCATTAATCTAAATATCATTCCAGCGCACCGTCCTGGTGCTAAACATTAGCAGTCTGACTTGATGTCGCATAGCAGCAGGCCCAAAGCACTTTGCTTGCGTGCGTAAGTGCGCTCAGTTGGAGGTTTGTAACCTGAATAATGTGCGTTTTTCTCCATGCCATCCACATCTTCCTGGCAGACTTTGAAAAGACGCTTAATTTCATACTTGTTTACGCCTCTTTGCCGAGATGAGAGCGAAGTGGAGCACATGTATTTTTAATTCCAAATTAAGCCAGGGGAAGAAGTACGCGTTGCGCATTTGCGTCTGACAGTCGTGACCTCTTCTCGCCTAGAGCGTGGATTATGATGAACAAAAGTTCATACACTCGAGATACTCAGCTTAACGCCCATTCATCACAGATTAGGCCATCTTAACCTCTACTTCAGATGGTGCTCGCATTAAATTCAGCATCCTAACTACTGGAAAATGGCCACTCACCAGCTAAAATTGTGACTTTGAATTTTACAGCATCTGTAAAAGGTTTAATTGCAAATGACCTCTATTCTTTATGTCACTGGTTTCCACATTTTGCACTGTTCAAACTCAAAATGCAAACAAAAGTACCTAGGTCACAAAGGAGCTAGCCAGTGAGAATGAGAGAATGAAGTGATGTGCTTAGTTGTCATTCAGTTTTACATCAAAATTCCACCATCATTTATCTTTCATATTATCAGATGAGAGCATTATTAGCCAATAAGCAAGCTGCTATGTGGTGTTAGATGTGTTTTGACCAGTGGCAGGATGATGCATGGGGATGAACCGTGGCTGAAAATGGGGCTGCGTATGTGGGTGGAACAGAAGTGCTGATGATGGAGAAAGTGAGAGTTTGGACGAGAGAGCTGAAGGTGTAATAGGGTTTAAAAGGCCAAGCGCAGGCTTATCTCCCCACTGACATGGTGGGCCAGAAAAGATTCCACTAATCCCACAATGTCTTTTAATAAACTCACCAAGTTCTAGCATGGCCGAGAATGCTTGCTTTTTTTTCTTTTTCTCCTTATCCTTCTGTTCTTTCTCTCATAATGCAGACTATGATCCTGGATTGATTAAAATATATATATATATATATATATATATATAAACACTCAAATCATTCATTTAATATTTAAACCTTTTCGACCCATTTTTCAAAGTTCAGAAAAAAACATAAATAAACCCTTACACTAAACACTAATGTTAAATCCTCCCAGTAGGGGAACCCTTAAAGGTTCAACATAGAGCCCTATTTCAGAGTGGTTCACTTCAGGAACCTTCAGGAAGCGAAGAACCCTTGAGGCACCATTTTTGTGGATGATTTTTTTAGCTGAATTTTTATGTGTTGAAATGTTTTTCCAGTTTTTACATTTTTAAACATTAAGTTGATCTTAATATCAGTTTTATCAGTGATTAAACGTTATAATAGGTCTTTCCCCATCTATGTGTAAAATATCTCTACCACACTGTCAGAAAGAAAAGGGTTCCTCAAGGGTTATTTGGATAAGTAATGTTTCCAATTTATAAAAAATGGAAACCCTCTGTTATAGTGTTCTGTAACAAACCTTAAGGGTTGCCCTAGAGGTACAGTGAATTGGTAACTGAAGAAATCTCACTAAAAAGTGCCCTGCTTGGTTGGAATGGGTTAAGTCAAGTTAAGTTCCTCCAAAAGTACTGATAAAAATCATAACACTAAGTGAAAATGATCACAGTGAAAATCAACAGTTAATGTGATTTGGCTCGACTCAATTGTGAACATAATAGGCCCATTAACAAACCCATCTTTGGCATCGACATGACCTCAATTTCTGATAGCGTACCTAGTCAACAGGAAAAGCTCTGACCGATTAGGTTCCACATCCGCTGACATCCACTTGCGGGTCACTGACTCTCCAACATACGGCGAGGAAGTGTTCTATCGGAGTCAGTGAGGCATAAAGTACAGCACCAAGGCCTTGGGTTTGCCAAGTGGACCTCTGGAATAGAATAAAATTAAATAAATACATTGAAATGTGTAAGATAAAATAAATTAAACAAGCAAACAAATACAGTAGGAAAAGAGAATTTTACTGTAAATGCTGAAATAGCAGGCCTAGTGTAAATATTCTACAATTAACAAATATTTACATATCAGTGTATAAGTTGCAGTAGTTTTTAGAGGGGAATAAAACCTTGTAATATTGTACTTTGAAATTAATATATGTAAATAAAAAAATTAATTGCATATGTCCTATTATGAAGTGTGAAATACAGTTAAATTTGCTTTATTTCTTTCCCTTTAAAAGAACAATCGCTTGAAATCTTCGTACTACTGGTATATTTTCTTGGCTGTAAAAATTAAAACGCTCATGCATCGGCCAGACTGCAGACTTTCTGAGCGTCGGTGTTGGGCTAGCTAGAAAACCTCAGGGCCTGTTAGGGTTCTCGACACCAGCCATCGCCTCCAGACCTCTCCTCTTTCTCTCTCTTCTCCTTCCCTCTCTTCCTCGGTGAGGAAGCGGCTGTTTGCAGAACTGTTTAAGGCAAGGTGACAGAATCATGCAGAAGAAAAATTTAGTAATTTCCAACAGAGCTTTAGGTGGAATTTTTCTGGCCGGCAGCCCGCTCTACCTCAGTGCATGTGTGTGTGTGAGAGTGTGTGTGGGTGTCTCTCGTGGGGAAGTGCTCGGGAGGAGGGGAAAAATGCACTCTGACAATTTTGCCTTCCCTTAAGGAGCCCGTGCCAAAAAAGTACAATATTTCTCGTGAAAGCTCTTTCATGGCAGAGAGTGTGGATTAGGAGGGGGAAAGCACTGCAGGATAATGCTCATACCGCTCTGTCACCTATTATTACGTGCACTTAACACTGCTGTTAAGAGATACTTCCACAAAAGAGGTCAGAGGAGAGCGCGTCGGGGGAGGAAGAACATGTTCGCTTGTGTGCAAGCACAGACCTACACAAACACACACATAACGGTTGAGTGAAAGGGTTGCCGGGGTCAGCGATTGGCTGCTGGGCTTGGCCATGTGACAGGAAGGAGGCTGTTGTCGTGGATACAGGCGAGGAGGCTGAGTGAACTTGGCCACCTGTCCAGGAGAGGAAAGGAGAGGAGGAGAGAGGAGAGGAAAACTGAGTAGAGGGGAGGAAAACAGGGGAGGAAAGGAGAAGCAATTAGAGGAGAGAAGAGGAGCAGAAAACAGTGGGGAGGAGAGGAGAGGAAAACTGAGGAGAGGGAAGAAAAACAGGATAGGAGATAAGAGAGGAACAGAAAACAGAAAGGGAGGAAAACAAGAGGGGAGGAAAACAAGGGGAAGAGAGGAGAGGATAAAGACAGAGAGAGGACAAAAACAAGTGGAGAGGAAAACAGAGGAGTGGAGAGCAGAAGAAAGGAAAGGAGAAGTGAGGAAAACACATGACAAGAGAGGAAAGGAGAACCAACTGGAGGAGAGGAAACCAATGAGAGGAAAAGAGGGGTGATACAGATTAGAGGAGAGGAAGACAGTAGATGAGAGGAGAAGAAAAAGGAGGAGAGGAATAGTAGAGATAAAAATGGAGAAGAGGAGAAACAATAGAAAGGAGTAATAGACAGAGGAATCGATTTTGTTTGCTTTCTTATAACTTCATAGTCACAGAGGAAAACAGGGGAGGAGAAAGAAAATTTGAGAAATCAAGAAAAGATAAGAATGGATAAGAGGAGAAACAATGAGAGGAGAAAAGAGGAGGGGAGAAAAATGAAGAAGAGAGGAGAGGAAATGAGAGAAGAGTAATATTGCATATAGAAATTGAGAAGAGGAGAACAAATGGAGGAGAGGAATAAGGGATCAGAGAAGAGAAGAGAAAGAGTAGATATGAGAGGAAGAAGGAAGGAAACAAAGAAAGGAAAGAATAGGAGAGGAAAATTGGAGAGAGAAATGGAGAAGAGGAGAAACTCATATAATAGGATTAAAATGCTAGAGGATCCGATTTAGAGCCAAAACAAAACTAAAGGTACTTGGAAAGATTAGTGGCTTTAATTTGTGTTGAATAAGTTTTTAATTGTAAATTTAAAAAAGGAAAAACTAACTATTGTACACTTATTCACACTTTTTTCGTTCCAGCCCAGATTTAAACACAGGGCCAAATTTCAGCTTGAGTCTCAGTGGACTAAACTTTGTCTACACTTTCTCATTTCTCTCTCTTTCTCCCTGTTTTAATCCAGATCTTCCCCTGGTCTCCAAAGTATCCTCCATGCATTCTATCTCTCCGTCCAAAAACGGAAAAGATAACGATGCCGTTTCCGTAGCCTCAGTTTCCACTTGGCCACTGCAGAATCGCTGCTATCCCTCCTTCCTTGTTTATTATTTATAAGAACTTCTCCAAAATGGGCTCGAGTTTTAGAGTAAAAATAGTAGTACATAAAAAGAGAAAAAAAATCACATCAACCTCAGAGCTTCAACCTAAAGTGTAGAAGAGCAGGGGAAAAAATCACACATAAAGCACCATATGACTACATACGAATACATGTACACTCTATAACCCTTCAGAGTTCCTACACAGGAGCTTCAGCTGTCCTTACAGGGAAATCATTTGTTGTATGAAGATACATGGAAGAATGGAACCTAAATGCACGCAAACACAAACTACTCACAAAATCTAGCACTCAAAAGCATTCTTTATTTTGTACCTCTCAGACAACAAAACATGGCTTCTCTTTCACAACAGGGTTCATGTATTATCTCTTTATAATGCTACACTATTTTGTTTGACCTTCTGGAGGAATCCTTAAACATTCTAGGTTGAAAAATACAAGATATTTTCCTTTTCGGCAATGTTTCTGGGTAGTTTGTCTCTATGAGAGATCACCTATAGGTTCTATGTAGAACCCTACATGACACATTTTCCCTTTGAGAAATGGTTTCAAGTAGAACTTCTTCAGAAAGAGACACTTTTAGAGAAAAAAAAATAGGTTGCCTTCTATCACCCTTTTGGTTTGTCTCTTTCAGGGAATCCAAAATGTGTCTTATAAAGAACCATACAAAATGAGGGAAAGACTTTTAGACTTTTTAGAACCATTAATCATCTAAAGAAGGCTTAAGAAATCCTATTTTTCTAGCAGTTAATATAAATTAGAATGTCTAATGGTTCTTTAACTGTCTGTCTGTAGAAATCCTTAATGTTTCTATGTAGAATCTTATACCATCCTGTTTCGCTTTAAGAAAGGGTTCCAAGCTAGAACTCATTTAGAAGTTAATAACCTTTAATTACACAAAGGACCTCTTGGAAAAGTAACTTTTTTCTAAGAGTGTAGCAGGTCTTAGGAAAAAAATGCAACAGTTCCTGTAGATTGTACCTACAGTTTGAGAGAACGCCTATAGGTTCCATGTATATTGTACTTATGAGAGGACACCTACAGGTTCTATGTAGAACCCTAGACAAAACATTTTCCCTGGAAATTGTTTCAATGGTTTCAAGAAATGGTAGAACTTCTTCAGAAAGAGATACTTTTAGAAAAAAAATGTTTCTCACAAAGAACCATACAAAATTGGGGAAAGACTTTTAGAACACTAGAATCATTAACCATCTAAAGAAGCCTTAAAAATCCTATTTTTTGTCAGTAAATATAAATGCAGAACCTCTAATGGTTCTTTAACTGTCTGTCTGTAGAAATCCTTAATGTTTCTATGTAGAATCTTATAACAGCATGTTTCCCTTCTAGAAAGCATGCTAAGCTAGAACTCATTAAGAAGGATAAGAACCCTTGATTGTACAAAGGTCCCCTTGGAAAACAAATTGTAAGAGTGTTGTAGATTGTAAAGGGGAAAAAAAGCAAATCTAGCATCCCAAAGAGTTCTTCAGCTTGTCTTTGTGTCGGAATGGTTAAGTAGAACAATACAAGAGAGGATTTTTTTTTTTTCCAGAAACTGCTCCAATAGAACCATTTCCCTCACACGGACTTCACAATTAACAGGAATTTGACGCATTTCACATGTTTTGTTTCACAAATCTCTAAATCATAGTTTTTCACATGGAGGCCATGTGGTTTTACTGTTCACATATGATCACCTATTATTCACATTCTTTTATTTACTTGAAATCACATTCACGTGTACAATTTCAGAGCATAATCATGTTTTACACGTGACCACATCTAACTCACATAATTAAGGATTTTTTCATAAGGGTTTAGAAATCTAGAAGCATTACCATCCAAAGAACCCATGACGAAGGTCATGAGTGTTTCAGTGTTTCATAAATCAACTCGTTTACAGTACTTACGTGACAAGTGACGCTGAATTCTATTAATTCATACTTAATAGAACTTGGTCATGAGCCCATCAGTGTCTCACAAGCCAATTTTAAAATTTGACCTCAAAACATGGCAGCCATTAGAAACCTGTAATCAAGTCAAGTCAAGGAAGAGATAACACTGGAGTTCACTGATAAAATCCACAGAAGGTTTCAAAATTAATAAAAAAAAGAATGAAAATGCACTGTTAATTCCGTTGTATATTCTAAAGATAGCATTATTTTTGTTTAATTTTATGTAAATTCATTTTATTTTCAAAATCCAGTGAAGGTTTTGCATGTAAATTGAGAGAATTGAGAAAAAAAATGCACCAATAATTCTACACCAGAACAAATATTAATTTTAATATTAAAATTTTAATAGAATTTGTTTTGTTGTGTTTTGTTTTGTTGTTTTTTTTTAGGGTTTTGTTTTGTGTGGTTTATTAAAAAGTGTGATCTAGTCAAAGCTTCACATCTAGAAAAATGCACCATTAATTCTATGGAAGAACATTTGTGTGTGTGTGTGTGTGTGTGTGTGTAGTAAGAGTAAAAGGACTCTACTAAATCAAGAAGTCCCATAGAAATGATGGGACTGATATTAATTCATAGTACTCTATTTTGTAGCTATCATAAATAATTTTAATTAAAACACAGAAGGTTGGAAATCTGTTTGCATGAATATTCACCATTCTGTGGAATTCAAATGAATTTCTGCTATATTTTTTTTTAAATGTAAGCAAATCTAGAGTGAGAAATCATTAAGAATTGCATAGTTATGCATTATTCTATTAGCAAGACAAATAAATCCATGTACATTATATTATTACTTTAAATGGCAAGAATCTGAAGGACAGTGAAATCTGTAAATATAAAAAGATCAGTCTTGCAACAGAAAAAAATAATTATGTGGATTTTTTTTGTGCCAATTTTAAAAGCCATGAAGAGAAACTCCAGATCTGTTTTTCTGTTTTTCCACGGTGCTGTCCTGCCCTCTACTGTCCTGTGTGTGCAGATGATCTCCTGTCCCTGTGTACGTGTGTGTGTGTGTGTGTGTGTCTGCGTGTGTGCATGTGTGTACGGGTGTGTGTCTCGGATGTGCGCATGTGTGGCCCTGTCAGTCGGCTTGTCTCCGGTGTGAACTCAAGGTCAGGGTCGGGTTTATTTCCAGCGTGTCTGCTTTTTGATCCGTGTTGCAGGATGACAACGTAACACTCGCCACGGCCAGCTGGATTACAGGAACACACACCACACACAGATCCACACACACACACACACACACACACACACATAAACACATATCAGGATGGAAGAAATCAATCCAGTATGACAGTCACTTCAAGACAGACGGACCTGAGTCTGCACCGGCTGTCAACTTTCCCTCTCACAGACACATACATTATATATATATACAAAATTAGCAAAGGGGTGTACTCACATACCAAGGTTTCTACACCCAGGGATATATACACACACACACACACACACACTCACACACACACACACACACACACACACACACACCTTCAACACGCACTGAGGATAAATGCTGTTAGTTCATATCTGTCAGTTTCTAGTCCCTGGAAGGTAAAACAAAAAACAGATAAAAGTGTGTGTGTGTGTGTGTGTGTGTGTGTGTGTGTGTGTGTGTGTGTGTGTGCATAGTATACCTGTATGTTATCACTATAAAACAAACTGAGGGGAAAACCTTACAAGACAAAAAAGACTTTGGTAAGTCAAAACCTATCTTTTTAAAGAGGATTTATGCTCTTCAGGTTGTATCTCTTGGGGAACCATAACATATGGTTTCCAGTAGAACCCTATTAGAAAGTTGCACTCTTAAAGGGTTCTGTTACACAAAGATTTCAGTTAGAAGGTGTTTAGATCTATAGAACCATTAATTTTCACAATAACCCTTAAGGAAGGCCATTTTTTTCTAAGATCATACATTTTTATGGTTTCTTCTAGCACCCTTAGGGGTTCACCCTAAGTTGGTTTCTCTCTTTGGGGGAACTCATAAAGGTCAAACATACAGTACAGATATTAACCACAAGGTTAAATAAGGGAACCCCGAAGTGTTCTTCAGGTTGTCATTCTGTAAGAATCTTAAAAGATTCTATGTAGAACAAAAGGTTGTTTGGATTTCCTTGCCCTTATCTTATTGATATGCAAAGAACCTACAAGGAACCTTTTAGTTATATGATGTGGGTCATTATTTTATCTTTTCCTCAGATTTACTCACAGTGAAAACAACACATCACCAAAGCCCAAAGCACCTTTGGCTCTATGGACTCTTGCCTCTCCTAAGTGGTACCTTCTGGACTCTCGGAACTCCCCTCTGTGGTTCTCTATGGACTCTCTGGTCTCTGATCAGTGGTTCTCTGTGGACTCTTTGGTCTCTCCTCTGAAGTTCTCTCAGGTTTCCCCTCTGTAATGCTCTGTGAACTCTCTGGTCTCTGCTTTGTGGTTCTCTATAAACTCCCTGGTCTTCCCTCTGTGGTTCTCTCTGGACTCTCTGGTATCTCATCAATGGTTATCTCTAGACTCTCTGTTCTGTTCTTTGGGGTTCTCTTTGAACTTTCTGGTTTCCCCTCTGTCATTCTTTATGAACTCTCTGGTCTCTCCTCAATAGTTCTCTCTGGACTCTCTATAGTCTCTTCTTTGTGGCTCTCCATAGACTCTCTGATTGTTCCTCTGTAGTTCTCTCTGGTGTCTCCTCAAGGGTTCTCTCTGGACTCTCTGGTTTCTTCTTTGGGGTGCTTTATATAGGTTTATATAGGTTCTCTGGTCTCCACATCTTTGGCTCTCTCTCAATTCTCCATGTTCTCCTCTGTGTTTCTATATGGACTCTCTGGTCTCTACTCAGTGTTCTCTCTGGATTTTCTGATCTCTCCTCTGTGTCTTTCTCTGGTATCTCCTATGTGGTTCTCTTTGGACTCTCTGGTGTCCTTTGTGTGGCTCTCTCTGGACTCTGGTCTCCCCTGTATGATTCTAGATGGCCTCTCTGGTATTACATCTGTGGTTCTCTATGGACCCCCTGCTCTCCCCTCAGTGGTTCTCTGTGGACTCTCTGGTCATCCTTTTGTGGTGCTTTATGGACTCTCTGATTTGTGCGGTTCGGTTCCGTCTGGTTTCTCCTTTGTAGCTTTCATTAGTGGCCTGATGTATCTGCTCAACTAAACAGCACTTGAATTCACTCTGCATTCTGTGCTTTGTGCAGGTCAACAAGCTACTCTGCACTCATTAACTACTGATGAATGAGCTGTCCTCTCTATCCCTCCATCCTGCTGTCTCTCTATCTCTATCACTCCATCACTTTCCGTCTGAGTTTCCATATTTCTGTGTCAAATATCATTCTCCTCTTTACTTATTCATCATTTTCTGTTCTCTCTCTCTCTCTCTCTCTCTAATTTTTCTTACCGTTTTTTCTTCATCTTTGTTTCTTTCTTTTTCTATCTCCCCTTCTCTATCCTTTCTTAATACCTCAATTTATATCTGTCTATCACTCTTCTTTCTCCTTCTGTCTTTCTCTTCTGTTTTCTCTCTCTCATTCTCTCTCTCTCTCACAATCCCATCTTCTTCTTCACTTTGTTTCTTTCTCTCTCTCTTGGTCTGCACTTCTATATCCTATCTATCTTCCTACCTCCATATTTCTCCATAACTCATCTCTCTCTTTGTCTTTCTGTTCTGTCTCTCTATCATTCTACCTCTCTCTTCTTATATTTTTAAATGTTTTGTTCCCTTTCTCTCCTCTGTTCTGTCTCTCTATCATTCTACCTCTCTCTTCTTATCTTTTAAATGTTTTGTTCCCTTTCTCCGACTCTCTGTTTCTTTCTCTATCCATATTCGTGGATATCTATAGATTTCCATTACTCCTCTTTCTCCTCTGTTTTGTCTATCTTTTTCTATGTCTGCATCTATTATTTTATTTATTTCTCTCTCCCGTTTCTTTTTGTCCCCCTCTCTCTCTTTCTTCGATCTCTTTATGCCTGCACACACACACACACACACACACACACCAGCCAAATCCAGGACACACTCCACACATACGTGTCCTCTACACAATTAGCTAAGAAGCAACGTATGAAACATTAAACACGCTTTGTGCCACCGACAATCAAAACATTTCATTTGTTGTCAATTATTCATAACTTTGAAGGTTCTGAAGGGGTCGTTAATATGGAAATCAGCACAGATGCTAACAAGGTTAAGGGATCTGAATCGGAAAAGAGAGACGGTTGCAGCACATTAAAAAGCTATTTCTTTTCTGCGGGACTTCTTTCGTTTTTATTTCCCAATTCTTTTTCATTTTTATTTCTTCTCACTTTTCTGTCTCACAACAACATTTTTTCCTCTTTCTTCTTCTCTCTCTGTTGAATCGTTTTAAGTGTTGAATTTAAATTGTTTAATAAATGCCTGAAAATGGCTCTTTCATCTCTTATAGCTCTTCAAGTTACAGAAGTTTTGAAGTTGAAGTAGAAATATAGTGTCCATTCCGGTGAAAATGATAACAGGGCCTGAGAGAGACAGGAGGATATAACGGGATGTGCCATTACAGAAAAATAATCAACGACTGGTTGGTGTCGTTGATGTGGCCCAGAGTAAAGCAGTGTTACTATTATATTATATATATTATATATAACAGCTTGCTCCAAAGTGTTTCATCTTACACCATAGCAATTTGCCACTGATTCCTTTTTTCATTTATTAGTGAGCATCATATGGGTCATTTTTGTGTGTATTGTTTATTTTACACAATCAATTTTTGCTCATTTTTATAAAGGGTGCCAATAATTCTGGAGGGCACGATATATATGAGACATTTCCTCCATACTAGCATCTGCAGGAAATATACATATGTTATATGCATATGTTACACATCCACGGTCATGAGACCCAAGACAGGATTACAACATGTAATGCGATTTGGCATCATGTGACACAACATTGCACAAGACATCATTATGGTGATGCATATAGATAATGATATGAGCTTCAACATACAATTCCACAGTTCAACAGCTTCATTTACATTTATTCATTTGGAAGATGATTTTATTAAAAGCGACTTAAGGCCTGAAATATTTATGGACAAAAATATGTACGGTGAATATCCTAAACAGAAACATGTGATCATATGATATCAGTGTGTGCTGTTTAAAATCTTATAGCAATATTTTAGGGGATAGGTTATAAACCAATCAAAAAACAAACTGTACAGACACATTGTGTTTGACTAGGAGCAAAAGAAATTTTTACAGAGTGTACATAAAAACATCCAAGAGGTTTCTGATATGTAAATATCTTTACACTCATAGTAATAGTATAATACATACTACTAGTATATAGGTTGCATGACTAATTAATTAGTTGAATAGTTGTGTTTAAAGCAAAAAACTGATTCATCTCTATTTCTTAGTCCATTTTATTAGTGTAGTTAAAGGCTAATAATATAAAAAAAAAATGGCAAATAACACAACAAACAGCACTTCAATTAACAGCCATACACAGGCTACAAATGATATTTCCAGCCTTTAGGCTACACTGTTAATGAAATAAATAAATAAATAAATCATTGTAATAAATGTGTAAAATAATAAATCTGTATGTCACTATTTAAGGACGTACCTTTTTTTCTAAATTCACTTGTGGTTCAGCTGAAATTGTTGATTCTGAAACTAAGAGCACGCAGCATGGAAGCTCATGTCCATCAACAGACGCTTTCTAATGCTCAATGACCAGCCTTCTTTGGATGTCAGGATCATTTGGCTAACAAGTATAACAATTAATTGCAGGATAAATAATTGTGATTGTGAAATAACGACTCACAGATGCAAGATATAAATTCGCAATTGTGTGTTACTATCTCACAGTTGCAATAAAAAGACATAGCTGTCTGAAAATACCTATCAGTTACAAGATAAAAAAGTCACAATTGTGGGATAAATCTGCATAATATTTTCTCCTATGTGGGGGAAACAAGCTTCCATATAACACCCCACAATAAAAATGTAATTTACTAGTCTATACAATACTTTGTATATATATATATATATATATATATATATATATATATATATATATATATATATATATATACACACTACTATAAAATCAAATACTATAGAATACTATACTATAGAATCATAGTTTAAGTCATAGTTTTATGTGCTTTCTTTTTTTATTATTATTTTTTTTATTTCTACATGTGGCCTACTCCAGTAGTTGTTCCTCCAATGGTGTACATTTTGAACATTTATTTTCTAGTTTATACAGTGACATTACCCTCAGGCACCATATTAGAGGGTGGTTTTTTTGTCCATTTATAAAGAAAAACACACCAAATTAGTTGTAGGAAGACCAGACATAGTTAGGAGGGATATACACTATAGTCACAAAGCAATAAGTAAAAAACAATAAATGATCCAGTTACAAACAAAACAAAACAAACAAAAAAATCCATTAATGACACCAAATAAAGACATGATGTAGATAACACAAATTCTCTGAAAATCCTATGGAAGAACCATAATCTCTCTTCACATCCTCCCTAACAGATGTCCAAAGATAAAAAAAATCCAAAGATAATATTAAACAAGGCCAAATTCCATCTCTGATGAATTTAAAGTAAATGATTTATCTGCGTGCCCCTCCTCCGCTCAATAAATGTAAATTTCCCTCCCCAGCTGAGGCACGAGGTCCTCATTACTTTTAAAGAAGGTTAATCCATTTAGCTTTTGCATATTGATATGCCAATTATATCTAATTGTAGAGAAGGCATCAGTCAAGGTAATAGTGCATAAACAGAGGGCTGCATTAAGAGCAGGGCATCGTGGGTAACGGCGGCGGTGTTAATTGGGGGAGAGGAACTCGGGGCAGTGAGGTGTGCAGTACCAACAGAGACACATCAGTCATCAGTGCTATCCACAATACTGTTCTCCGCCCCCATGCCGGGATGCCTAAGAGTCTGTCCAAAAAATGACAGCAGGGATAAGTGATGGTGTGTAAAAGAAGGTAAATCATGTGTCATGTGACTTCATGCAATGAGTTGATAGCTTACCTTTGCATATCAATAGCTCATTTTCAATGAGCAGACCGTTTTATAGGCATAATTATGTATCATTTACATAGGGATTATATTTATTTTCCTTAGGTTGATGACTAAGTGTTCATGGCTCTTGGAGTCTAGAATATAGAATGGTGTCTTTTCATATTCAGTATAATTCTCATTACATTCACTTCATAATTTGAATGTGACTTTTGATTTTTATTTAAATGGTGATAGCATCTGCACCTAAAGAATTGTATATATACAAAAAAAAATTACAAAAGCAATGCCAGAGGATTTATGAAATTACATATAAAAGTACTACATGAAGTATTAGTCTCTACATGAAATACAGAACATTTATCATAAAGCCTAGACTAACTGATTTTTTACCCTTATGTAATTTTTCAGAAAGCCTATAAAAGTCTGTTTTCACTGTTTCTGTGTGGATGGGAAAAGCAGATGTTTTTCAAAACGCTGACGTCACAGCGTCAACCTGCGCAGGCACGTTCTGACCAAGCTGTTGCTTTGTGTGTTGTCATTTCTTATTCATTTCGCTCATGTGGAGGTGACAGAATATGATACACGTCGTACTGCTCCTGAATCCATCACTCTCGGTGTTACGAATTTTTAGATAAGACCCAAGAGAATTGGCAGCCGATGAGACAATTTCCAACCACAGATTGTTGAAAAGTTATGTATGAGGCATTTCACATAACAGTTTGACATACAGTACCTAGACACCTATACTAACCATCTGAGCTGGCATGCTCATACGAGCGTTTTCAAATTGTTTTTGGATTTCCATGTGGACGGAGATATTTTTGAAAATAAAGGTGTAAAAAATTATGTTTTCAAAAATATCCATATTGTGCAGACAGGGTCTTGGTAACAAAAGAGTTCATGCACAGCAGTTTTTTTGCAAGAGTGTAAAGTGTGAACAGCATGTTTTATTTTTAGCTTAAGAAAACCTGGCAGTATTTTTAAGGGGCTGTTTGTGATATTTAGGGCCTTCTGCTGCCTGTGAGGCTCGTGAAATTGTCAAAAATACTAAAAACTTTTCTGTTCCCCCAACACACCCCACACTCACTGCTGTAATTAGTTCATTGTGTTAGTTCACAATTAGTTCATTTGATCCTTTTTTTTGAGAAAGGTAGAGTTAATTTCCAGACCAGGAAAAATCTAAACAGAGACCTGGAATCAGGAAATACACCTCATAACCATCCATCAATATTGTGAAATTTATGAATGTGAAAATTTTCATAACTGGTGCCTTTCAAATGCTAGTGGAAATTATGTAATATAGGTAAACAGTTTGAGTCTGTCTATGCTAGAGTCTGACAAATTAAGAACTTATTTGCTCTATGTCATATATGTGCTTTTATTGTTTGATTGTACTACTTACATTATGGATAATATGAACATATTGTATAATCATTTTTTCACTGTACAATGTACAGACATTTCTCTGAGGACCATCTGAGTTAATACTAATTCTCTGGGGTTCAAGTACCTCACAAATCGCACCCTTTTGATTACAGATCAGATGAAAATATCAAATATGACCTGTACACCATACTGAAAGACTCAACTCAAGGTCTTATCAAGGTCATATCTCAAGGCCAAAACAAATATAAGCTTGTGTCTGTGAGTCATCACAATCTCACTTCCACATTTAAAATGGTCTCCAACTAGTTTTCAGGTATTTCCAGTTGTAGAAATATCCCTTGAATGCATCATCGGCTTGTTTAAGAGATCAGTTGTGTTGTTTGCTGGCTTCCAGAGCTGCTCCGAGCACCGTGATGAAGCGATGGACCTCAGTGAAGGAGTTGTAGAGAGGAACAGGAGCTACACGCAGTACATTTGGTTCCCTCATGTCACACTGCAGAACAGGTGTAAGAGAATTAGGTACACATTTTCATAGATTGTATTTTTACTGTATGTACTATATGCAGATATACTGTAGATGTATCAAACAATACATTCAACAGTCTGCATAATAAAGTAAGATATTCAACATAAAATATGGCTTATATTACAGCGATATATTGATCAAGCCCACACACTCTCTTCTGAAAAAGTAGTTTCTACATTATCTCGAATCAGGAGAGGCTACAGGGTTTGATAGATCCTGCTTCTCCTAAGCACGCTCTTTTTCACGAGCCAATATGCTGGCATACTAGTATACACAACACCTGATCATCACACCCATTTGTGGTTCTTCCCCAAACTGTTGTGACAAAATTGGAAGCACAAATTTGTACAGGATGGCTTTGTATGCTGTAGCATGACAGTTTCCCTTCAAGAGGCCCAAACCTGTTCCAGCATGTCAATGCCCCTGTGCACAAAGCAAGCTTCATGAAGACATGGTTTGCCAAGGTTAGAATGGAAGAACTTGAGTGTCCTGCACAGAACCCTGACCTCAACCCCACCGAACACCTTTGGGATGAACTGGAATACTGACTGTGCAAATCCCCACAGCCATGCTCCAGAATCTAGTGGAAAGCCTTCCCAGAAGAGTGGAGGTTATTATAATAGCAAAGGAGGGACTAAATATGGAATGGGATGTTTAACAAGTTTGTAACAAGTGTTATGCTCAGGTGTACACAAACTTTGATGTATTATGAAGTGAAGTGACGTGTAGCCAAGTATGGTGACCCATATTCGGAATTTGTGCTCTGCATTCAACCCATCCAAGTGCGCACACACACACACCATGAACACACCCGGAGCAGTGAGCAGCCTTTTTTGCTGCGGCCCCGGGGAGCAGTTGGGGGTTGCTCAAGGGTCTCACCTCAGTCGTGGTATTGAGGGTGGAAGAGAGCGCTGGTCATTCACTCCCCCCACCTACAATCCCTGCCGGACCTGAGACTCGAACCCGCGACCTTCAGGTTCACCTACAGGTTACAAGTCCGAGACTCTGACCATTAGGCCTTAAGAAAAACAGCAATGAATTTGGTAAGCTGCTTGCAGGAACTGGAAGATTCCTCTAAATCTTTAAGGTCTGGTGTATGGGAGCACTCTGGCTTTACAGTCTCGTCTAGAAAGAAAAAAATCCCCCAGTCTCACTTCTTCATGCCATTCTGTGTATTTTTCCTATGTACAGTTGTGGTGCTGTTGCACTTGGTTCCAGAGAAGTCCAAAATAATCCACCCTGAGACATGTCCTAAGCCCCTTCTGTGCTTAGCTCAGGGGTTACAATGCCATTTTAAACATCTATATATCAACAACTCAAACTTAGAATTTCCATTTAAACACCACTCACTGTGACTCCTCTCTTCTCAAGCTCTTGAAAGACAGCTCTGATGGGAACCGAGAAGGAGAGCGAGAGCTGGCAGCCTCTCTCTGCCGGGTTACTGGGTGTAATGATACGGACATGAGGTTTCCGTGGCTCAGATTTGTCCTCGCTGTAGTAGTGCGTCAGCAGGTGTTCCAAATAACCAGTCAGCAGGATGGACTTCTTCCTCAGATCCCTCATGGTGGTTTTGTTAAAGATCTGATTAAGAAAAGCATTGATATTTTAAATGACAGAAGTACACATTAAATATTCTGACCTCAGAAATGTTGAACCGTCCCCAGTCTAAATTGTGCTTTAGATTGAGGAATGACGAAGGAAAGAAGGATAGACGAAAGAAAAGCAGTAGAGCTGAAAAATGGGCAAAAAAACCCACCATGCTTATTTGCTACATATTAAAATTACATGTGCCATGGTCTAAGATTGCCCTGTGTTAATTTGATCAAAATGTATTACTTTTTTATTTACAGCTCAGTGCAAAACTTTGCATCCCTCATGGTTTGGGTGAAACTAATCAATGAGATGGTGTGTTTGCCTGACACAAAGCGGAGTTACTGCTACCTCCCTACAGTTGATATATTCTTATTCCTCTTATTTCACAGTAATTTGCCAACATTAACAATTTTTAATTTATTTTTATCCCTTTAAAATTACATTTAATGTTGTCTAACCTCTACAAAACAAGTTCTTGTTATCACTTGTGTTATAACAACTCTAAACAGTCATAAAAACATTAAATAATTGTCTCCTGACAGAAAACGTAAGCAAATCAAGAATTACAAAATAAAAAATATATATATTTCTATTTATATAGAGGGCCTGCCATACCAGTCCCTGTGTAAGATGTTATAGAAAAGATTATACACTTAAACTATCAGACCTGCTGTTAGAAAAAACTGAATCAACACTTTCTTTCCAATCAGAATCAAGAATTCTACAGCGCTCTGGAAAACAGAGGTACAGGACGCTAATGATGAAATGTAAGTGTGTCCAGAAACAATCCAGGTAAAGAATATTACAACTAAACTCTGTATTGAACTAGTATTGTTTTGTTTGTTTCACTATTAATATCATATTGTCAGAAAAAAAGATAGTCAAGAAACAGGCAATGGTCATGTGATGATCAAACAGCATAAACAGGAACAGACAGTAGCAAAAAGGAGAAAACCAAAATACAATCAAAAACCAGGTAGACTAGAAGAGTGAATTGCTTGATATCAACTGGCACAAACACAACACATATACTTCACACAGTATGGGTGTAATCAGAGTCTTTATATATACTGTTGGTGAGATTGAGTCCAGGTGTGTGTGATCAGTAATCAGGTGAGTGTGAACGTGACAATGAGTGTGTGAGCTGGTGTGAGCCACGTTGTGTTATGGGTGTTGTAGTTGGATATCGATTCCAGCCTTGACATGACACTTAATCATACACTATTTGATCATTTTTGTAATAATAAAGGAACTGTTGGGAAACCCAATGCATGTAATGTCTTGGTATAAATGAAACTTTTTTTTTTTAAATCCGCTTCATAATAAGAGGTAAATTGGTACTAAATGTGTATTAAATGTCTATTGCCTCACCTCTAGACTGGCTTGTAGGGGACACACCAGTAAAATGGGTTGATTTGAGAGTCTGAATCCACTTATTCCAGGCTGCAGGCTCATCACTGCAGAAATACAACATGACATAAAACAGACATGAGAGCCTCATTCAATAATCTCACATTGCAGTTACATTTTTAAACCACCGGGAGGAAGCAATGTGCTAATCATGTTTCTGTTCTGGTTTGGAGTTTTACCGCTTGTTATTTAACGCAGAGCACAGAGCTTTGGAATTCTCTAATCTGATCATTTGGACACAGGGTGTTGATTACCATTGGTCATCTGGAATCTAGTGTCCAACTTGTGTCCCCACCAACCAAGAAGCCTAAGAGAGACACACAGATGCAGAGATAGAGCGAGAGTGAAGATGAGTGATCTGAGTGATCTGACTTCCTCACACATATTTTTTTCTTTTGCAGAAATGGTATTTGATACTCACGCAGGTTTGACTGTGTTCGCATGTTTCTCATGTATGTACGCTCCGGCCAAACCACCTGCCCCAGAGTTCATATACTGAGAACAACACAGAGAAATGAACATATGGGATCTAGCATAGACAAAAGATTATATTCAGCATGGAACACTAAGATCATACAAAACACTGCGTTTGTTAAAAAACGAAACAAAATAGGAAATCACTTTTATTCCAGATCTCACAGAATCCAGATGCACTACACTGAATACCTTGAAAATATTTTGTATCATTAAAATGCCTGAGTATCTTTTAATAAATTTATTAAAAGTATTTTTGCTGACATTGTTTATATTTGTTTTAGATTAGATAATAATATAATATGTAATATAATATAATAATAGTATAATAATATATACATACAGGAATACAATTAGTGATAAAAGGAAATAACTTGTCTCATGGACAGCCCACAACAGTAAATATAAAATAAAATAAAATGCTAAAATGTACAAAGTGCCATTCTTTAATAAATAAAAAATTATCATTAGCAAATTGCCACGGTATGAGAAGAATAAACTACTTCAGAACATGCTGTTATTGGGAAATAATCAAGCTTCTTTGATTATTTTCCTATAACAACACTTCCTGTTGCATTTTATCCCTTACATAAGTAGCAATGCATGCAACGGGCATGATCTTAAACTCATTAAATTCCTGTCAATTATCTACATCATTGTTACATTAAGAAAAAAATGGAAACCACGTCAATCCTTTGAGAAACATGGATCTAAACTCACTTTGTAAGTGCACCAGCAGGCGAAGTCGACGCCCCAGTCATGCAGTCGCAGCTCTGCATTACCCGCTGCATGTGCACAGTCGAAGCCTACATAGCAGCCCTAAACACACACACACACACACACACACACACACATACATACATTTAGCTGTTAAACTGTAGTTCAAAGCCCACTTCACAACAGAATGATGGAGTTTATGCTTTCTGGTTTCTTGGTAACAGAGAAAATAAAGCTGAGGGAATGACGCTTTACAGCTGCTATAACATTAGTGATAACAGGAACTAACTTGTCTAACGGATGTTCCACAACATTAAATGGATAAAAGTATGACATGTCATTTGTCATAATGTAATCATTGGCAAACAGCTGTGGTATGAGAGGAATAAGACACAATGGGATACGCTGTTATTAGAAAATAATCAACTTCAGAGTTGGTATAACAACGCGCCCCATTGTGTAGGAGTGTGATCTAACCTGGGCCTGGCCTGCTTTGGTGATGACCTCCATATTGAACAGCTGGCCCGTGTAGTACTGGACTCCACCGAGCATCACCACAGCAACAGAGTCTCCCTCTCGCTTGATTGTGGACACGATGTCCTCCGTCCTCAGGGTGTCCTCGCCCTAACACAGACAACCATATCACAGTATGCATGGTGAGTCCTTTGTGATGGCTAGGAAGTCATTTTGAAGAGCACAGAGAACAACATCCAGGCTTTTTGGGAGTAAATAATTAGATTAAGTAAATATGTGTCTAGAAAATGGTAAAGACGTACCGCTCTGGGTTTGAGGAGAACCATGCTCTCACTAGGGTCAAATCCTCTTAAACGTATCTGAGATTCCACAGCATACTGAATAACACACACAAAATAAAATCAAATAAAAACATACATTAATGGTTTTTCATTAGGCTATGTTGTAGCTAGACACATTCAGTAGCTATAAAGAAATGTTTTAGTTCATTTAGTTAACAAAATTAACTGCAAAATGTGTTTACGAGGATGGTTTTAATGTCTCCATATATTCTTGATCTTCTTTTATTAAGCTGGATATGAACAAATTTATTTGTAAATGGTTCACAGGTGTATTTACACAAGAAATGTAGTATTCATGAAAATCTAGTTTGTATAACTAGCACAAGTTCACTCTCTACATTTTACTATATGATTAAAAGGTGAAGAAGGATAATGTGTATCAAGGATTTCTAACTAGGACAAGTGTGGACAAGTGACAGCTCTGCTTACATGGTCAGAAGGAAAGGCCTTTTCCTCCAGAACGATTTTGTGGCGTTTTGCAGTGGGATTGTAAAATGCAAGCTGTTAGGGATAATAAAATCTTATAAATAAATTAATGTTCGATGCTGTGCTTTTCAGAGATTAGATTTATAATCTAATGTGTTTACCATCAGGAGGTGCAGATTGACAGTCAAGCCATTCAATAAGGCCACTTCCTCTGGTTTAGCACCTTATTACACACACACACAGACACACACAGACACACACACACCTATCTCTCAGTATATCTCAAGATAATAAATTCTGAAGCATATATTGCCCTTTTATACCACAGTGCTGTTGAATTCTTGAATCTGATTGGCCAATTGTTGATTAATTTTCTCTAACAGCAGCTCTGTCAAGAAACGTGTATGACGGATGCTCCACATGATATAACCCTAGTAATAAACTGATTAAAATTCTAGTGTTATTTAACAATGAAAACGTGATCTATGATATGGAGACGTCTATGGAAGGAGTCTCCAGTGTCAGTGAGTAAGTTTTCCACCATGGGAAAGTCTTCAGGACAGAGGAGTTCCCAGTTTCCCTGTAACGTGACAAGATGTGTGATTTTTTTCTTCTTAATTCAAAAAAGAGGAGAAAAAACATAGGCTGGTGAGGAAACAACTGTGTCTAGCTGTTTTGCGGACAATCCACAACAATAAACATAGCTATAAATGGATAAAAAGTATGCAATCATAACAGACTGCTGTATAAGAGGAATAAAACACTTCAGGACATGCCGTTATTGGAAAATAATCCACTTCAGGGTAGTAACAGTAACTCTACAATGCGTCACACCATCCCGCCATTGATTATTTTCCCTATAACAGCATGCCACCAAGTGGTTCATTCCATTCTTAATTCATGATTCTCTAATTCATTAGAGTTTAACATTTGAGTGACTCAAAATCTGGTGGCAAGAAATGTTTTATAAATCCATCAGGTCTTTAATTACCCACAACCTTTGCCATGAGAGCCTCCAGATTGTTCTCAGCCCAGGCCCAAGGACGTGACCCCATCACATGTCCATGGGCTCCTCTGTGAACAAGCATGCATTTCAGTCTCAGATGAGAAGTTTGATGATATTAAATCCCTGAGTGATTAAACAAGTTTACTAACAATACAACTTACTTATATTCATATTACACAGTCAAATTTCTATTCACTTCAAAATTTCCAGTTCCATTATCTTAAACATTATTACAATTTAATACTGAAATACCCCAAAAGAGTCTAAATAGCTACGTGGCTTACATTTTGGCCCATTTCTCCAACTCCTCGTCAATGTACTTTTTGGTATTTTTTGGTTGTAGTCCTAGAGAGTTGCCTACAAAGTAAATGCAATCCTCTGAGCCATCCACAAGTGTTAGATCAGCTGTGGGGAAACAAGGCAGTAAGTTTAAAACCTTATCTAATCATTCAAAAACAAATCACTCTCATTCATTTGGCCACCATTATGTACAGCATTATACCACCTTTTAGAATAAAAGTACTGACTGTATTGGTGTATTGGTGTCACTGGAATGGTAGCCTCAAGGGTGCATCTCTTGTAAACTGAATATTGTTTACCTTTAAGTAAGGAATAATACACAACATGGTATGCTGTTATAGGAAAATAATAAAAAAAGACAAACCCTTAAGTGACCACTCCAGCAACAAGCAATGGCAGATGGCATTAATTTATGGTATTAGTGCATAATTGCCTTGGGGAATTTACATGGAGTAAGATCAGCTACTTTCGGAACCAGGAATTCCTGACGCAAATCCCGCAGCTTGTCATGTTGGTCAAAGTATTCAGCCACATAACGTGAAGTAGTGCTGCAGCCCAGCTGCTTGGCCACCCTCTCAATAACTTTCTGTGGGGAGCCCGCTTCCAAAGGATCCATGGATAACCTACAGAGAGCAATGGACTCCTTTTGATTTTCTTTTTTAAAGGAATAGTTCAGGCAAAAAAAAAATGCAAACAGGTTTTCTTAGCAAAGCAGTGAATCATCTTCAGGCATGAGCCTCAAACTTTGATCAGTTCACAAACCAGTCTATCTGGAATAACACATCAGTCTTAGCCAAACTCATTATTATTATTTTTTTAATTTCTTAGAGGACTAATAATACATGAGTCTTACTGCTACACTTTTAGTATTTGTAGTGTTACAAACTGGACCTGAATTGAACTTAATTGCGATTATATAATCATGGATCTGTCCAAAATAGCCCATCATATTGAAGTGGGGGGAAAATGAATATAGTTTACAAAATTATTTACAAACAAAAACCATAAAATTTATGGTCGCATAAGTTTTTGTGAAATTTCTAAATTAGTAGTACAACCAGTTCCGATCAGAAGTCACAAAATTAGTTGGAGTCAGCTTGTGTGCAATTAAAGTGTCACATGATCTGAAAATACAGCAAATACTTCAGTAAATGTTTCTGTAGAGCAACAGCATACAATACTGAGCTATAAAAACAAGCATGGAACAATGTTTTGGAAAAGTATCAATTGGGTTTGGTTCCCAAATGTGAACATCCCACAGAGCGCCATTAAATATGTTATTAAAAATGACACATCTGACATTTTGGCCTTGGCACAAAGCACAATGTTTGGTAGAAACCCAACACCACACATCACCCAGAGACTACCATCCGAGTGAAACCTGGTGATGGTAGCATTATGTTATGGGGAAAGTGGTCAGTGTAACGTCACCACCGGCACCTGCCCGCCAGAGGGAGCCCTAGTCTGAGTTTTGACGCCACCCTTGAGTAACACTTCCAGGGTTTTCAGGGACATTTAAGCAGCGCGTTCACCGCGCGAGGACGCGAAGTATTGTTTTCGGGACATTACTGAGCATTTTCTTTTGCCTTGTGTACTGTTTTCTTCATGTGTATGACCCTAGTTTGTTTATTCGGATTTCCGCCTTTGCCTTGCGATTTTGTATTGTATTTTCTCGCTGATTCACTTCCTGGTTTTTCGGACTTTGCTCTCGTTTCCGTAGTCTGTTTTCATTTCTGCTGATGGATCCTACACAACCCGCCTCAGACGAGGCGTTACAGAATACTTCGCCGTCTTTGGATCCAGCAGAGCGCGAGAATTTCCAGGCGGTTGTTGCCCACCAAGGCGCCATCATTCGCGTGTATCAGGAGCAACTCGCGGCACTACAGGCCGTCCACGAACAGCTCCAGCAAGCAGCAGCGAGTCCCGCTACTATCATCGCGCCGATGCACGGCGAATCGGCCCGGATGGCCCTCCCAGAAAAATTCGACGGCTCCGCGGAACACTGCCAAGGATTTCTACAGCAATGCGCAAATTTTTTTGCTTTTCAATCCCTGGCATACCGAGAGGAGAACACCAAGTGTGCCTTCCTCCTGTCTCTGCTCACAGGGAGAGCACTGGACTGGGCCTCGGCCGTCTGGGACACCGACCCCCAGGTAAAAACCTCCTTTGCCTACTTCTCTGGGCTAATCTGTGATGTTTTTGAATACCCAGCCCCCCTGCTGCGTGACGTGGCTGTTCAACTTTTGGAGTTGTGTCAAGGCACCGAACGGGCAGCTGATTACGCCGTAAAATTTCGTACCCTAGTGGCCCAAAGTGGGTTGTGATCCTGCACTGCTAGCAATATTTCGGGAGGGATTACGGCCGGCTTTACAGGCCGAGTTGGCCTGTCACAGCACGGACGTCACACTGTCCGAATATATTACTAAGGCGATTCGTCTGGACAACCTCCTCTGCCGACAACGACGCTTGTCTCGCCCACACTATGAATCCCGGGTTCGGGAGGACCACAGCAGACCACGGGAGGAGGGGCCGGAGCCTATGCAGCTGGGCGGCAGAGTCTCTCAGGACGAGCGTCAACGTCGGGTAAGCCGAAACCTCTGCTTCTACTGCGGGGGAGCTGGCCACCGGGTTAGCAACTGTCCCGAGAAACCGTCTACCTCCAAGGTGAGAAGCGATTTTGTATCTTCCTGTATGACACTGAAAGTGACTTTGCACTACACTCAGGGTACTAATGTGGTTCCAGCGCTAGTGGATTCCGGGGCGGCCGTCAACCTTATTGACCAACAGCTCGCAGAGGACCTTCACCTCCCCACACTGCCATGCGAACCCCCCTTGCGAGTGAAGGCCGTCGACAATCGTCCCATCGGGGGAGGCCTCATCACCCATCAAACCCATCCGCTCACCCTACAGGTTGGCCTACTTCACTACGAGGAGACAGCATTTTACATCATCCCCACTCCTTCAAATCCCATCATCCTGGGTTTTCCCTGGCTGCAATTCCATAATCCCGTCATGTCCTGGAAGGAGGGGGAATTAGTTAGCTGGTCACCCCACTGCCAAAATCACTGTCTTCGCAGGGTCCAGTCACTGCCATGTCTCGCGACCTCCATTGAAAGTCCTGACACACCAACAAACATCTCCATACCACATGAATACCAGGATCTACGAGAGGTGTTCAGTGAAGAGAGAGTCAGACAGCTCCCCCCCCACCGCCCATGGGACTGCACGATTGAGCTGCTACTCAACGCGATACCCTCTAAAAGTAACCCCCTTTCTCTCCCCGAGACCAAGGCAATGGAGGAATATGTCAAAGAAGCCCTAGCCATGGGCTACATCCGACCCTCCATTTCTCCTGCTGCAGCAGGATTCTTCTTCGTTGAAAAAAAAGGCGGGGGTCTGCGGCCATGCATCGATTACAGGGGACTGAATGCGTTAACGGTCCAATACTCCTACCCTCTCCCACTGGTACCAGCAGCCTTAGAACAGCTCAGGGAGGCTCGGATATTCATGAAATTGGACCTGCGCAGCGCGTACAATTTAATAAGGATCAAAGAGGGGGACGAGTGGAAGACGGAGTTCCACACCACCAGGGGGCACTATGAATATCTAGTGATGCCATATGGACTAACCAACACGCCAGCAGTATTTCAGTCATTCATTAACGAGATCTTCAGGGATGTACTCCATCACTACGTCATCGCCTATATCGACGACATTCTTATCTACTTGTCCACCTATGACAAACACATCCACCACGTTAGAACTGTCCTCACCCGGCTGCTGAAACACCAGTTATACGTCAAGGCCTCAAAATGCGAATTCCACCGAGACTCCATCACCTTTCTGGGTTACGTCATCTTGAAGAAGGAGGTGGAGATGGACGCCAGCAAAGTCAAGGCGGTCGCGGACTGGCCCGAACCTACCACAATCAAAGAATTACAGAGGTTCCTGGGGTTCGCAAACTTTTACCGGCGATTCATAAGAAACTATAGCATCATCGATAACCCTATGACGTCACTCCTGTGAAGTAAACCACGACGTCTACATTGGAATGAACAGGCCCGATCCGCCTTCAACCTGCTAAAGTCAAGTTTTACTACAGCACCGATCTTGAGGCACCCTGACCCCAGCCTGCCCTTCATTGTTGAGGTGGATGCCTCCAGCTGCGGGATCGGAGCCGTACTATCACCAGGGACGCCCACCCAACGCCAGGGAAACCCAGGGAAAGTTCATCCTTGTGCCTACTTCTCACGTAAACTAACCCCAGCCGAAGTTAATTATGATGTCGGCAATCAGGAGCTCCTTTCTATTAAGGAGGCATTGGTAGAATGGCGGCATTGGCTGGAAGGAGCATGCCACCCATTCTTAGTGTTGACGGATCACCGTAACTTGGAATATCTACGCAACGCTAAGAGACTGAACCCAAGACAGGCTCGATGGGCACTATTCTTCACCCGGTTCCGGTTCTCGGTCACATATCGACCAGGCACTAAGAACAGCAAGGCTGATGCACTATCCCGGCGTCACGACCCCATAAACACACCTAGCAGCCCGGAGCTGATACTACCACCCACCACAGTACTCGCACCGATCAGGTGGGACATCATGGAGGAGATCCAGTGGGCCCAGGTCAACGAACCCCCACCACCAGCCTGCCCACCCACAAAACTCTTCGTACCTACCTCCCTACGTCCGAGAGTAATGCATTGGGTGCACGAGGCGCCCAGCTCCGGCCACCCTGGTATCCGGTGCACCACAGCCCTGATTAGCAACCGATTTTGGTGGCCTGCACTGGCACAAGACGTAGAGGAGTACGTGGGAACCTGTAGCACCTGTGCGCAGTCTCGAACCAGCCGCCAGCTCCCCATGGGTTTGTTAGAACCCCTGCCCATTCCCAGGTGTCCCTGGTCTCACATGGCCATAGATTTTGTTACCGACCTCCCTAGTTCGGCAGGATACACCACGATCCTAGTAGCCATCAACACGTTCTCTAAGGCCTGCCGACTGGTCCCTCTCAAAGGCCTACCCACAGCCATGGAAACAGCGATGACAGTATTTCACCACATTTTTCGTACCTACGGCCTTCCTGAAGATATCGTGTCCGATCGGGGCCCGCAGTTCACGTCCAGAGTCTGGAGAGCCTTTTGCACTGATTTAGGGGTCAACGTAAGCCTCAGTTCTGGATACCACCCACAGTCTAATGGACAAACCAAGCGTTTAAACCAGGAAATTGGCAGGTACCTCCGCTCCTACTGCAGTCGGGAACAACAGCGCTGGAGTGAGTTTCTCCCTTGGGCAGAGTATGCCCAAAACTCCACTCATCCACTCATCCACAGGACTCACTCCATTCCAGTGTATTCTGGGGTATCAACCTCCTCTGTTTCCCTGGTCAGGAGAACCTTCTGACGTTCCTGCCGTAGATGACTAGGTCCGCCATAGCCAGGAGGTCTGGGAAAGCGCCCATGTCCGCCTGCAATGAGCCATACGACGTCAAAGGATACAGGCGGACTGTCGCAGACGCCCACATCCCAGGTTCCAGGTGGGCCAAAGGGTGAGGCTACCCTGCCGCAAGCTGAGCCTGTGATTCATTGGCCCCTTCCGCATCGTCCGCCAAGTGAACCCGGTGACTTACCAACTGCAACTCCCTGCCTCGTATCGTATCTCCCCCACCTTCCATGTGTCCCTGCTCAAACCAGCACGCCCCCGCCTGGACAATTCTACCACGGAGAATGATCCACCGCCACCGCTCAATATTGATGGGGCCCCAGCCTACAGGGTGAGCTCGCTCCTCAACTCTCGCCACCATGGTAACCGGTTACAGTATCTGGTGGACTGGGAGGGGTACGGACCTGAGGAAGGTTCCTGGGTAAATGTGGATGACATCCTGGACCCCTCTTTAGTAGAGGATTTCCATCGCCTCCACCCCAATCGGCCTGCTCCTCGACCCCGGGGCCATCCATGTCATAGAACACCAGGAGGTGTTCCTAGAGGAGGGAGCTCTGTAACGTCACCACCGGCACCTGCCCGCCAGAGGGAGCCCTCGCCTGAGTTTTGATTCCACCCTTGAGTAACACTTCCAGGGTTTTCAGGGACATTTAAGCAGCGCGTTCACCACACGAAGACGCGCAGTATTGTTTTCGAGACATTACTGAGCATTTTCTTTTGCCTTGTGTACTGTTTTCTTCATGTGTACGACCCTGGTTTGTTTATTCGGATTTCTGCCTTTGCCTTGCGATTTTGTATTGTATTTTCTCGCTGACTGACTTCCTGTTTTTTCTGACTTTGCTCTCGTTTCCTGATTGTGTTTTCTGCCTGCCATTTCGGATTAGTCTGTTTTCATTTCTGCTGATGGATCCTACACAACCCACCTCAGACGAGGCGTTACAGTCAGTGACAATCTGACAGAGTTTGAGCAATTTTGCCAAGAAGAATGGGCAAAAAAAATCAGGATTCCAATGTGTAAAACATCCAAGACATATCTCAGAAGACTTTTCAGAAGAAGCTAAAACTTGTAGCCAATACATTTCTGCTTTTTTTCTTGCTTAATTAAGCTTTGTATTGCAATTAAAATGCCTTGCACCTTCAAATGTTAGACATATTGTGTAAATTAAACAGTAAGTCAGTTTCAATTCCAGGTTGTAACCCTACAAAATGTGGACAAAATTATGCAAGGCCTTGTGTGAAGCATAAGTGCTTTTGTCTTGTTTACACCTGGCTTTTAATAAGTTCATATTTAAACATTTGAAAAAGTTTACATCTGACAGTGAAATTTTGGATAGGGGGAAGCTCCCATATTTATATACATATTTAGCCCTTTGTGACAAGCCCAAAGACCAAATGTCCTCACAACAATAAGAAATTGACAAATGTCCTCAGAAGCACCCTGTCCTTACAAAGAAATACATTTTTATGGGTTTAATTTGGACAAACTTAAAGAGCCAAACTTTCCTTCTGGTTGCTGAAGTTAAGGTTAGCATTAGGTTTAGGTAAAGGCATAACATTAATTAGTCTTGTTAATGCCATGTGTGTGTGTGTTGAGGGTATGATTTCAATATTAATCAAAAAAGTTTGAATAGTAAATTTTGCTTCAAATGCCATTTCCCACACCAGACTTTGATTCTCATGAAAAGCTGTCATACTTAGTTCTCATATCATGTACTTTATCCAAAGAGAATGCACTCACCTTAATGAAGAAAATGATCGGTTTGAAAGCTACAAAGACTGGATGGCATGCTTTTGAACATAACCTTTCACCCTGCGTGTAAATATCATAAGAGACAAGCTAATGATTGACAATCAGGTCACCCATGTACTCGATGACTTGCATAACACAAAAACACAGTGCGATTGTAGTTTTACTTTGGTTTCCACCTAAAGCTTTACTTTGCACAGTTCAGTTCTTCTCTCTGATATGATCATAATAGAAATACAGTATAAGCAGTAGTGGAGCACACAGTACCAGACTGACTTACTGACTAAATGACTTATAATTGCAGCACTCCAACTTTATTATTTAAACATAGTGGTTATATTTTATATAATTTTACAACCATTTAAAAAATAATAAATTCCAATTCCAATAATTGTCAGTTGCACTAACACTTTAATCTTATACATGGTGAATTATACTCTCTATCCACTTTAGATGTGCTCCTGTTGCTAAATGACACAATTTTTTTGTTGTTGTTGTTGTTATGTCTATTCAACTTAGTCATATATTAAACTCTTCCTGCTCAGTGGCCATCTTGGAAATGGTCCTGGACAGTTACACTATATGGCCAACACTATGTGGACACCTGACCTTCAGACCCCATATGTGGTTCTTCCCCAAATTGTTGGAAGCAGACAATTGCATAGAATGTATTGTATGCTGTAGCATTACAATTTCCCTTCACTGGAACTAAGGGGCCCAAACCTGTTCCAGCATGACAATGTCCCTGTGCACAAATCGAGGTTTATAAAGACATGGTTTGCCAAGGATGGAGTGGAAAAACTGTGTGAGTGTCCTGCACAGAGCCCTGACCTCAACCCCACTGAACACCTTCAGGATGAATAGGAATGCTGAATGCGCCCTACGCCTCCTCGCCCGACATCAGTGCCTGACCTCACTAATGCTCTTGTGGCTGAATAATCACAAATCCCCACACCTATGCTCCAAAATCTAGTGGGAAGCCTTCCCAGAAGAGTGGAGTTTATTGTAACATCAAAGAGGGACTAAATCTATAATGGGATTTTCAACAAGCACATATGGATGTGATTGTCAGGTGTCCACATACTTTTGGCCATACAGTGTATTTTCAGTCAAGACTAGACTTTTATGTACTGGAATGTGGAGAGATCCATATCCCGGAAATGGATGGACAAGATGACATTAAATAAAAGGTACAAATGCAAACTCCACCCCAAATTATATAAGTATTGTTGTTAGTGTCGATGCAAAATTGTGGAAAAAAAAAGAGTGAGAGCTGAGATGAATGAGAGAATGAGAGAGATGTTGTTATATATGGTATATATATAATAAGTTTTATATGGCAAGTTTTTGTGATGAAAAAAAAAAAAATGAATCCAAGATAAATAATTTCAGAACTTTTTCCACCATCATTGTGAAATTACAACATCCAAAAATTAAGTGAAAAACAATCAGAAACATTTTAGAGAAAAATTTAAAAAAAAAAAAACTTACAACAACCTTTTTGCATAAGTATGCACACCCTTTTATAATTGGGGATGTGGCTGTGTTCAGAACAGGGCTGGGCGATAAAAAAAAAAAAAACTTGATTTTTTCAACTTTATGAATGATTCTCAATTACAATTTTAATTTTTTTTTTTATTTTTTTACAATTCAATTGAAAAATTATGCACTTTATTTATACAGTTTTTATTTATTAGAATGGACTTTGGGAAACGTAGATATGCAAAATCAGAATCAGAATCAGAATGAGCTTTATTGCCAGGTATGTTTACACATACGAGGAATTTGTTTTAGTGACAGAAGCTCCACAGTGCAACAGAATAGACACAGATAATAAAAAGAATAACATACAAATATACAAATAGACAATGTACAAAATAGCAAAAATAGTAACTGCGCCATCTATAGCAAATATTTGGATGGGGGAAAAGCTCCCATATTTAAATACATATTTAGCTCTTTGTGACAAGCCCAAAGACCAAATGTCCTCACAACAATAAGAAATTGACAAATGTCCTCAGAAGCACCCTGTCCTTACAAAAAAAATAAATTTTTTACATGCTCTTTGGTGGATTTGCTGCTTTAAATAAACGCCTCGGTGTGAAAGTGTGTGTATGGTGCCCTGAGGTGTACTGCTATTCTATGCAGGATGTATTCTCCTAGAGAAACCTAGCGTCTAGTATTTCCAGGACAGGCTCTGGATCCACCACAACCCTGACCTGGTTAAAACCATTACTGAATCAAATACTGAAAATGAATCAGTAAAAAAATACAGTTCTTAGAGGTGAATAAGCTAATGTAACGGAATCTTAGATAATGTTTTTCTGATTTGTGATCTCCAAATGCTTTTTCATAAAGCTCTCATTTACCAAAGTTCAAGTTTATATCATAGCAAGTAAAAGGACTCAGGCCAAATCAGTACATATCAACATGGAACAAAATATCCTGATTTTTTTTTTATCAATTACAAGTGTTGTAGAGTCCCTCTGTTTTTAAAAGTAAATCACTGACTTCCCAGGTAACTCATTGTATATAAAATTTATGATTTGTTTGTAGTCAGGGATATATAGGCATTACAGCCTGACTCTCCCTTCACGCCTATCAGTCTGTGAATGAGCTGATCACACCCTGCGTGTCATTTTTACAGGAAGGAAGTGTGTGCAAACGTTTTGAGTCCCCAACACATCAAGGGCAAGATGGTGAGTAACACAGCGTACTGTGGGCTTTAACTTTTAACAACTATTCTATTATTATACTGTGTTAAAGGAATGCACATTCTTATATTAAATTACAGTGGAGTCAGTAATGGAATTTAATATAAATATAATATAATTAATATAAAGTTTACTGTTGAAGTTTAGATCAAAATTAGTGCATCAGATTTTTTTAAATTTGTCCCTAAGATTTCTAAAGAAAAAAAATTATTTATATATATTTATATTTTTTATAGTCATGAAGCACAATGGAATATAAATGGAATTGGGGGAAAAAGTGTCCAGAGTAATATGCCGTGCTGTAGATTTTTCCAGGCTGACTGAGACAGCTTACGGCTTTTATTCAATTGGCAGAGAACCGTTTTATTATATATAAGCTTATGACTTTATGTGTGTATATATATATATATATATATATATATATATATATATATATATATATATATATACATACACACACAAAGAGTCAATATACAAAGAGTCAATACATAAAGACAGTGATCATAACTGATAATGATATTACAAACAGTGGCAACATCAAAAATGTAAACTCTATAACTCTGTTCAAGAATGTGAACGAACGCCACACCTCCAACCTGTTCTTACTAACTGATAGCATTAACACGCAATTGCTATTGCCACATTTTTTTTCAAATGAATTAATGTATTTTCAAATGTATTCATTTCTGGAAATTTCTCATGTCAGAAGTTATTTTCTCACTTTAACAAGGTAGTGTGAATTCTAGGAGTGCCCTCCCCTCCTATATTCTATATGGCCTCACTTAAAACTTAAACAACATTCAAATGACGTTTGGTCAATATTTGCACAGTTCCCCTTTGGGACATGGTGGCACCTAGTGTGACATTATAAATATTTTACCAATCATTAACATTAGGCGAGGTAGTTAGTTGAATGGAGTCCATCTGTTGTGTAACTCAGTATAAATAATTAGATTTATGAAATAAAATCCCAATTATGTCCATTTCAGTTTATAACAGTAAAAAATGGGAAAAGTTCAAGGGGGGTGAATACTTATGATATTGCACGCATCCATCTGATATGCATACCTCTTAGCTTCTGATGTGGATATATAATCCAAATTGAAAAAATATATATAATCCAAAATCTTTAACAAAAAGTGTGATGATACACTTTGATTTTCATTTTGGAATAAATTATCGATTTGAGTTTGAGCTTACATCGTCTAGGCTTCTCTCAAAGTGATATAGGTGATATAAGTATTAAAAACACAGTTCTGGATCACAAACAAATGAATGGTAAGTCAGTGACTCTCCAGAAACTTTCAATGAACACCTAAACCAAGTGCTAACATCTCCACAGGTCTTCACTATTGATGATTTGGACTTTACTGCTGGCCAAGACCTGACGATTGCTGGCAAGGTGAAATCTGGCTGCGATTAGTAAGTATTAGCAACCTCAGCAAAGTCAAAAACTAAACTCATGCCACATAATCAAAAAGATAAGATGTATTTAGCATTAACTTTGTAATATGGGATGCCTTAAAGGTGATGTATATAGCAATAAAGAGCAGTAAGAACAAGCCGCAGAAACATATAAAGTTGAGTTGAAAAATGACTCAGAAACCCAACCTAGCTAAGCAGCCAAGCTTCTAACTAGCAAGCAGGTACAATTTTACAAGCTACAAACATATCATAAATGTTCTTTCTGTCACTGATGAAATTTCACCACTATAATAGCACCTGAATGTTAGCATCCGGTGACATTCATTTTTATTGCCCGGTGGCTGAATTGGATTTAGCTTTACTTTGAATCATCATATGTAAAAAAAAAAAAAAAAAAAAATTCTTTAGTCATTTGGTTACTGCTAGTTTTTAGTTGAGGTGCAAATTTTCAGGTTCTTTTTCAGTTTCAAAAGAGCAAAAAACAGGTCTATTTATTTGAGATGTGTTACTTAATCTTAAATTGAGTGCGTAAATGCTTTCTAATTTTCATCATTAGCTCCTGTGCATGTGCGAAATCAACGTTGTTTGGTGGCTGAAACTTACGAGCATACGGCTATGATTGTCATACATGCAGAAGCTCCCTCAAAGCAAAGTGGGCACTTTTAATAATGTTCCTCTAATGGTACGCTAGATAGCATATTAGCTTATGAATCATAATACTCAGTAATACTGTAGGTGAGACCATTTCTAATATTATCTTTAGTTATCCTTTCTTTTTCATCAACCAAAAGAGATCGTTCATTCTTATCCTAATTCCGATGAACTCTGGTGATGTTTTTCGGTTCATCGTTCATCTCCATGATCTGTCTGTCTCTCTTCAGCTTCTCCATCAATATCGGGCATGACAAGGACTCCCTGGCCTTGCACTTTAATCCCCGTTTTAAATACAACAAGGACCGCAATGTCATTGTGTGTAACTCTAATCGGGGTGGATGGGGAAAAGAACAGAAAGAGCACAACTTTCCATTCCAACGTGATGAGGCCTTCAAGGTGATGTCTTTATGTTTATATTTCTCCTTACAGTTCCCTTTTTTCTTGATTTTCACTATTTATTTGATTATTTCCACTGTTGGTTAAGATTCTGTACTGACTCATAGGAGTTTCTTGAGCTCTTGGAGTTTTTAGAAGATTCTTTGATACTTGAAACCTTGAAGTTGTTATGTTCAATCTGACAATTCTGTGATTTTAAGATGTAATCTTTCGGTGTAAATCTTCTATATTTGGTGGCATGCAATTAAAAAATTTCTAACATTAATTAAGCAAGAAATAAAACACATGGGGATTACTGTCCAGTAACTGCACATTGTGAAGTGTTCTATCCCTCTTATACAACAGCAATTTGTCGACTCTAAGAATGTCTTACTTATTAAAGAATCACACAGCATACTTTTTTATCCATTTATAGTTACATTTAATGTTGTGGAACAAGTTAGTTCCTATATACAGTCATTATAAATAGTCATTCATTCACTAGCCTCTCTTTTTTTTTCTCCTGAAGTTAAAAGCACAATGTCCTTAAAGTTATAGCTTTACCCCTGACTGTTACAGGTAATTAAAGGGATTCATTTTGCCAAAAAAAAAGTCTGGTAGAAGGTCTTTAAATGGTTTCTTCCAGCACAAGACTTTCAGTGGAAACTAAAGAGCTAATCTATAACAATAAAAGCAAAACATACGGCAAACAATTGGGGGTACTATTGTTTGTATAAGTTGTTGGTTAAAAAAAAAAGATAAATTATGTAGAGGGTCCATTCTTGTAATACTATGTGCTAAATTCGCCTTTTGTGACATTCTTTATTGTATCGTCCTGTTGGAAAGACAGCATGGCCATTCTGTATTACTGTTTCAACCTTTGGCCTTTACTGAATACACAAGCCTGTGAACTGAGTCGATGATTTATGACATTGCCATCACCCTGGCTCAGATTAGTCACTTAAAGTGTGCAATTATTTTATCTTACTATTCACACACTTCACATTTGAATCTCTATTTCCTCTGTAACAGGTGGTGATTAACTTCAGCAATGAGCAGTTTCATATTAAACTCCCCGATGGCAAAATGATGAGTTTTCCAAACCGTTTCGGAGACGACAGCTTTAAATACCTCTATGTGAACGGTGATGTCGTGATTAGCAGCATCAAGATAAAATGACGTGGTCCAGACCACTCAGTCAACTCAGATCAATGAGACTAAATTAGCATTAAATAATAAATAAATACAAAAATATTATGATTTAAATACAGTAAACTTTATTTAATGCACATTATTATACATTTTCTGTCTGTATGTGGAGTGATTATTTTTAAATTCATATTTTTATAGCCTTGAAAGGCTTGGAAATAAATATGATTATTTAAAAAGTGTTTTCATTGTTGAGTCCTTCATGTTAATCTTGAATCAGATTTAATAATGCAGTGTAATAAATGTCTAAATGTGTCATTGTAAGTGACTACATTAATTAAAAAATTAATAATAATAATTCAGTAATGTAGCTAGACCTACTGTGACTGAGTTGATAGACTCTGGCTTTATACCTTTAACATTTTAAAATGAATTCATGACAATTCATTATTTTTATAATAATCATTCATTTTTATTAATATTTATATTTATCAATAGGTTTGTGCACTATACTGTAGAAAATAGTCAATTTAGGCTTACATTGTCAGCTGCTTTTTTTTTTTCCAGAAATCTTTGCAGTGTCTCAACTCAAACAGTAGATGGAGACAAGACAACTTTACATTTCTGACTCTTTCTGGCTTCACCTTAATATTTACACTTATCTAAAACACATAGTATAATTAGAGTGATCTGAATTATTAATGTTAAAGTAAGTTGTAGAATAAAGCTTAAAGTATCAGGAATAATTTAAAGCTTAAAGTATCAGGAATAATTTATTGGTAACACTTTCTATGAAGTGTTTGTATGAAGTCCATTTTCATAAATCATTATAACTTAGCTTATAATTTTTTTCTCCATACACCCTCACATTCATGAAATGATCTATTCATTGAATCATATGGCAGTAGCACAGTGCATAAAAGCTTGCAGGTTCAGGTCATGAACTTCAGTTAATGTTCACATCGAATGTCAGAAAAAATGTGATCCTGTGACTCTGACTGGTGCCAGAAACTGTGTAGGAAATTTCTGGAACTGCTTATCTCAACATTCTACAAAGGTTACAAAGAATGGGAAAGGTGTGAAAAAGAAAATAAATAAAAATTCAGTAGTTCTGCAGGCAAAAATGCGTTGCTCATGAGAGAGTTTAGAGGAGCTGACAGCAAGGCTACAAGTACTCAAATAATCACTCTTTACAGCCACGGTGAACAGAAAAGCATCTTATATATATATATATATATATATATATATATATATATATATATATATATATATATATATATATATATATATATATATATATCACAAGTCTTAGTGGAACAGAAACTCATTATTATAATATACACACACACACACACACACACACACACACACACACACACATATATATATATATATGTGTGTGTGTGTGTGTGTGTGTGTGTGTGTGTATATATTATAATAATGAGTTTCTGTTCCACTAAGACTTGTGTTACATAAGAAAATAACAAGTAAGACATAAGAAAACTGCTGAAATTAATAGCTGCACAATTTTCAAATCAAATCACATTCCTTGTAAAAGCATTATCCTTTATGGCTATAGGCTATAATATGATTGGTTTTTACCTTTTCCCTGTGTTGCCATTGGATGAAAGGTGACTAGATCACACCTCTAGGTTTGTCACAGCATTATAAAGGATAGTAAGTTCACAAAGTTTTCTGTTGGTACTTTCACCACATCAACGGCAAGATGGTGAGTAGATACTGCAGTTCTCATAGCAACTTCTTATCACTGTAATATTTATTTAATAAGCCTTTTGTAGTGTTGAGCCTGCAGAGGATGTTGGTGTTAACATTGTGTAGCTCAGCATGCAGAAACTGTGGTTTCATGTAATGTAAAAATTGAACTGCTGCCAAAAATGCACTGAAGTACAACCATTACTGTACAATCAGTACAATCATACCTATATATATCTATATCTATATCTATATCTATATATATATATATATATATATATATATATATATATGTAGTAAATTTCTATTTATTTACTGTATAATTACTAATAGTAAATAATACTATTGTAATTTATTCATTTATTAATAGTAACACAAACTCAAAGTGCACAAATGCACAAGCAATATATATATATATATATATGTGTGTGTGTGTGTGTGTGTGTCTGTGTAGATAGATAGATAGATAGATAGATAGATAGATAGATAGATAGACGTTAATCACTTTAAATGTATGAAGCAGATATGGGCTGAATTAGTGAAAGAACGGGGATCTGAGGTCGGACTATGCCCAGGGTGTGGTTCAAAAAAGACAAAAAAATAATAATAATAATCTTTGCTTGCCAACTATTAGTTCATGAGATATTTACGGGGCCAAACATTTGATGTTTGGAATCTTTTTTTATCTTTGTATTCACGTACACAATAGATCTGTGATATTAAAGTAAAATATTACCGAGTCAGTGTTTGAACAACACCTCTTCCTGTTCTCTGTAAATGTCACCTGGCCTGATGCAGTAATTTATGTTGATCATTAACACTGGGCTTGGCAGGATACAGATAACCCAGTCTCCTGTCACATCACTGACACCATATCTCACACTCAATAAACCATTCCAGAAACGTCTAATAACAGGACATACTTTTACCCACAGGCCTGGAATGATATGGAATATCCTGATCCTGGATCCGTCCCCTTTTTGTCCATGTTATTATATAATTTGTGTACATCATTTTTGCTGTATTAAACATGAGCTGTTCATTCCTTGTGTGTGTGTGTGTGTGTGTCTGAGACCTTACAAGTCTGCCTGTCATGCTTATATCTGTGCAGGTGTTCACCGTTAAGGACATGACCTTCAAGGCTGGTCAGGAACTGACCATCTCTGGCAAACCCAAGTCTGGATGCAATTTGTAAGTGCACCGAACAAGGCGGGAAGTACCAACAATTACACTAACAAAAATTATTAACTCATTTCTGAATCATTCTGAATTAATTCATTGAGTTATTCTTCTGTATCTGTAAGTGTCCCTCTCTTCTTCATAATTCATCCCTCTGGAGACATTGGGAAAAATTGAGAACTCTGTCTGTCTATCTGTCTGCCTGTCTATTCAGACAATTCCTGACCTTGTACTGTATGGTACTATTGAAAAATTGTTCACAGTGTTAAACTGATACCAAACTTGCAACAGAAATTTCTGCCACATTCTAAAAAGCAAGTACACTATCTGTCTGTCTATCTGTCTATCTCTCTACCTACCTATCTATCTACAGCTAAATGCAAAAGTACACACCTCTCATGTATTATGAATGAAAAAAAGTTAAATATACCCAAATATTCAACTGATCTAGAAATAAAAAGAATTCTAGTAAGTTCAACTAAATTAAATGTGGTTGTATTTTGCAACAACCAACAATCTAATCATGATACATCAGCTGAAAGATGTCTGAAAAGAACAAGTTTGTCACGAAGAAAGTAGCAATTCATCATAAATATTGGTTATATTACATGAAGTGTAATAAACATGTAATGTAATAAATGTAATAAACTTCTCCAAAGCATGCTATTTTTTGCAAGCTATTATGCTAGCTTATTAGGAAGTGCTAATACCATTGCATAGACAACTGCAGCATATATGCTTGGGATAATTGAAATAGGTTTGAAACAAGTTCGCAGTTGGAGAAATTAAGTTGGTAAAAATGAAAGACTGAAAAAAAGAAGAAAAATGTGTTGCCCTTTTCCACCGCTCAAAATCTTTGGGCTACTTTCAATTCTTTGGTGGTTTTTGAAGTGGGTGTAATTAGATGCACATTTTGCTGAGACCTGGCAACCCCAAATGCCAGTGAAAGCTTGGCCAGAGAGCTGCTGTTTACTTAGCCGTATATATATTGTATCTATCTCACGTTCAACATGTCTTTATCATCACTGTCCTAAGATGATTAACATAACACAGATGCATTTATTGATCTAAGATAGTATCTTTGATAAAGAACAAACATCTCTTATCTCTGTGCAGATTCTCCATCAATATAGGTCATGATCCTGACAACATCGCACTCCACTTCAACCCCCGCTTTAACTACGGGAGCGACAACAACATCATTGTGTGTAACTCCAACCGAGGAGGATGGGGCGAGGAGCTGAAGGAACACTGCTTTCCCTTTGACAAGAGCGAGTCCTTCAAGGTGGATTAAGCCTTTCATATATATTAAATACATTAAATACAAAGCATCAAGTCAATTCACAACAAAATGATTATACACTTATACAAGCAATATAAGATTATATACTTATACAAGGTGGAGTGTACATCTACGTGGGGGTTATTTGATGTTCTCAGCTAGATTATACTGCTTTTCTTATCTGTGAAGTCATATTGGCCATCTGTCATATAGCAAGACCTTTGCATCACTGCAATTTTATAACCTCCTCTTTCCTCTTTACACTGACAATGATATTTATGACATGAAATAAACCATGAACTCAAGTTTACTCTAACTCTATAGTGGTAGCCGGAGGCCAATGAAACAAACCAGCGATTATTATTGGATTCTGTACATTAATAAACTCAGTCACAGATATTTGCAGATTTTTCTCCTAATGCTCATAAGAAAATCTGAAAATGGAAATTAATGCTATTATATACAGTGAGGTCCAAAAGTCTGAGAGCACTAGTGAAAATGTTTCTATTTTGCATTCTTTTCTAATTAATTACAAGAATTTTCATTACAAATTATATTACTGATAACTTGAGTGAAAAGTAGAATCTTTACATGAAATATTTACATGAATTTCAGAATTTTTTAGTATTTGGTAGGTCCGCCTTTTGCTTTAATGACAGTGTGCATTCCAGCTGGCATGGACTCCAAAATGTGCAAAACCTTATGATCCATTTTAGATCAAATCCAGTGGAGTGTTATCTGAATACACACTTCAGTAGAAGAGATTAGGCATGAGGGAAATCTGGCCTTTTGTAAAAAGCATGTACAACATGGTCAATATCACACCTTTGCTTACATTTAAATAGGGACCTAGAGATAGTGCAACATTCAATATATTGAATATTTACTTTCTTTGTTTTAAATGTTTCAGATTTCCAAAACCTTCTGTTTATTTCCAATTTTATGAAAAAAAAATCACAGATTTTCAATGTGGTCATTTGTCCACTTTTGGCCCCCATCTTGGTCAGGGATCCAGAGCCTAAACCACGAGCACGGCCTGAATGTGACTCCAGTCCATTACAGGACACCACGCACACACACACATTAACACACATTCACACCTAGGTGCAATTTAGTATAGCTAATCTACCTATGGCATGTTTTTGAGAGGTGAGAGGAAACCGGAGAACCCAGAGGAAACCCATGCAGATGGGGAAAACATGTAAAACAAGAACGTGGAATGAGTAGTCTTGAGGCCACTTCTCTGCTTGATGATGTCATCTTGCTGCTCATCAGAATGTTCAACATGACAGTAGTTGAATGAAAAACAGATTGGTTTGCTTTAAAAAAATTCACTTTCACCATTTTGTAGCATACTTAGCATCTGTTGCTTGATATTGTTGGTTGTTTCTCTGTCTGTCTCTAACAGGTGGTGGTTAGCTTCAACAACGAACAATTTTATATCAAACTGCCTAATGGCACGATGATGAGCTTCCCCAACCGCTTCGGCGATGACAGCTTCAAGCACATTGACGTGCAAGGTGATGTCAAGGTTCAGGGCCTCAAGATCAAATAAGCTGGCAGTGATTTCACTCATGGAAGAACATCCAACCAATCTAATGGGCCAGTCCACCTTAAATATATCTGTAACCCAGGCCATTGTCACAATGTCTTTAAGTTGAGGGTCACTGAAAAATCTTGTATGATGCACGATCCAGTTTAATTGAAGTGTGGTACAGAAAGTAAGGTGTCTAAAAGGAAACCACTAAAAGTTTGTTAATAAAACTAGCACAAAAAAAATGGTCTGACTTCTTCTTATAAAATCATGTCCAAGATCATACATATTTATTTTCGAAAATGATATGAAAATGCTTTAAATTAATGTTCCCTTAACTGACATTATTTAACATATTAGTTAACATGAACAACCCATGAACTTCAGTATGGATAGTAACTAACACTTAATATATTAATTGATGATTTTTTGAACAACAAACCCAATAAGCCAACAAGTGCATAAAGCAATGTTCACACCATCCATAAATAAAAGTTCACAATGACCAACTTGAACAACACCTTAACGGTCAGGTTTGCGGGGAAAAAAAAAAAAAAGAAAGAAAAGTAAAATGCAATTGCTTCATCAGTCCACATTTTCTATCCCCTTATTATTTGGGGCTTAGTTGTAAAGTGTTTAAAGGTGGTGGACTAGATGCTTTTGTTCCTGTATTAGATGCTTCTACTCAAGAAAGATCTAGAAACCTCGGAGATGTGAACTACATTTCTGGGGAACCCAGAAAATTGACTTAAGCATGTGTGAAACCCATCTCTGAATATCCGTATAAATATTGACATAACTTTTGTACCTAAGTCTCTTCTAATGTGTAATGTTTTAAAATGCCTATATAATACACTATACAGGCAAAAGTTTGTGGACACCTGACCATCACACCCATATGTGGTTCTTCCCCAAACTGTTGCCACGAAGTTGGAAGCACACAATGGTATAGGATGTCATTGTATGCATTATATATTCTGTAGCATTACAATTTCCCTTCACTGGAACTAAGAGGCCCAAACCTGTTCCCTATGGAGAACATGAGCTTCATGAAGACATGGTTTGCCAAGGTTGGAGTGGAAGAACTTGAGTAGCCTGCAGAGAGCCTCGACATCAACACCTTTGGGATAAATTAGAACGAGGACTGTGCACCAAATCTTCTCTCCCAACATCAGTGCCCGATCTCACTAATGCTCTTGTGGCTGAATTGGAAAAAACCACTCTCCAAAATCTAGTGGAAAGCTTTCCCAGAAAAGTGGAGGTTGTTATAACAGTAAAGGGGGACTAAATCTGGAACGGGATGTTCATATGGGTGTAATGGTCAAGTGTCCACAAAATTTTTCTGCAGATCCACATACACACACTCACACAGACACATGCTACCCCCACTGCTGACATCTATAGTAGTGAATAGTGTGTGTGTATTGGAATGGACCATAAGTGTTAACCTCAAAGTTTGCCAAGTCCCGAGTCTATAGTAATTTACACTGCATCAAGCACTCAATCTTCCTGCTGACCTCACTGCCTTGGCATAGAGGGGAAAAAAGCTGACTGTGGAGTGTACACTCAATCACTGTGCTGACTTCACACCAGTACAGTAAATGAAAATGAAATAGGGGAAGGAAAAGTAAACTTCTAGTATATTAGGTTAGTTCAACTGCTGGGAAACCTGCTCTTCTGTACAATATAGAACCAGATCAAGGGTTTCAGAAAGACATCCAGCAACTTGAATAATAAAAGAACAGTTCAAAAGGTCAATTTATCAAATCCTGATGGTGCGGGTATGCAAAAGACATATTACATAGAAGTGGGACACAAAAGAGGACCCACTTGTAGAGAATCCACCTACAGTTCAGTTCAGTGTTGCCCGGTACAAGGTTTTCCACGGGTGGTGTCGAAATTAGTATAGTATAGTATGTAGAGTGAATCACATGTTTGTATTAATGTGCTCATTCCAACATGTTATTGTTTCCAGAGTAACACCTAACAGGATCTTGATTTTCTATAAGAAGACATTTATTTAGCATTTTTGGAAAGATTCTCTAGTGTCAGCTGCGACTGTTATAACATAAGTGATAACAGGAATAAAACAGGACATTCCACAGGACATTCCACAACATTAACGGAGAATTCCACCTTTTTTCACATTTCAGCAGTTCTCCATATTTATTCAGCGATTTCTAGTCACCTCAGATAGTTTTTATGTTCTAACAATTTTTTGTTCTTTCTCCATGAATGACTGTTTAGCAAAATAAATTAGAATCAGACGAGTTTAGGACTCTAAATATTCTAATTGAGTTGTAAATTTCCTCAAAACGTACAAAACAAGACATAAAAACATACAAAACATATAAAACAAAACAAGATATAAGACATAAAACAAAACAAAACAAAACTGATGGTCAGTGTATTCCATCATGAGTCAATCTATACTCTTCTCTGATGTTTGAAGTTTCTGGGTGTTGAAGGCAGGACAAACCACTCCAGTTTTTGATTGGTTTCAATAAAAGAAACTGTGTCAGGGGAACACGCTCAAAGCCGATTTTATTTTGGCTACAGTAGCTACGCAGGCAGGAACACACATCCAGGAAGTGCCCCCGACACAGCGGATGAATACATTCCTATGATTCAAGCATGCAAAGACTGGGAGTAGGTGGGCAGTGTTATTTTAATTAGTTTTAACAATTTTTTTTTAAGCATTTAATATAAAAAATGCCTGAGGTGTCTAAAAGTGCTTAGAGAGGGTCAAATGTGAAAAAAGGTGAACTCCCCATTTAAATGTAAATATAAATGGATAAAAAGTACAATATGCCATTCTTTAATAAATAAAAAAATGTTATGGTTAGCAAATTGCTGTGGTATACGAGGAATAAAACACTTGAGGATGTAGTTTGGGGTGGTAACACATCAAACCACAGCATTGTTGATTTTTTTTTCTCTAAAACAGCACCCCACTATGTTTTATTCCTTATGTTTTTGACAATATTTGTAATAATATACAATCATTTATAGGGCAATTTAGGATTTTAAGAAAGAACAGTACTAGGAAATACTGCTTGACCATTAGATTGGTTTTAAATAGCCACCATGCTTCATTTCTTACACAAACTTGGCAAATTTGAGTTACAAACCAGATCCATCAGTTGCTTCGCATTTACAGATCTAGCATTAGGAAACAAACACGTAACAGTACAACTTAGTGGTAAGTTTAACTTGGCTTTCAAGGGCACTTTACAATGTAGAGCCATTATCAGCTTTGGAACAGTGGCTCATCAGTTATCACCATTAAGTTCGCACCACATCAATACTTCAGTTTGTTTTATGGTTCCAAAATAGTCATGCTTATCTACAGCTACAGCTATCTACACATGCCAGCTTTTATTGATTTAAATGATTCCCGTTCAACGAATCTCATCGATGTTGCTACCACCAAGGTCATATGGTTCATCGAGCATTGTTCAGGTCATCTGTATTGTCAGCATTATTATCTGCTCTCACAGCTGAGTAGGAATAATTTGCGTTGCTGCTCGAAAAGGCCTGTGGCCCAGAGTGAGGAATTTATCGACCTGGAGAAACATTCCAGAGTGTAAGGCAACAGTACAGACATGTCCAACCTGGAATTATACACGACTACACACAATAACACACATATTCATTTCAATTTGCATTAATTGTTAGATACGTACACAGATACGTGCATTTCAGTGTGTGTTCATCGTCATATCAATTTGCACTACTGAAAGAACCACTGATGAGTTGATCAAGGTGATAAGAGCTTGATATGTTTATTTTATCTTTAGAGATCTTTAGAATATCGCTAAAGAAATTTCACAGCAAAACACACCTTTAGAAGCCAGATGTGCTAACATTGTTCAGGATATCAAATGTAATGAAGACATAATCTAGCTTAAATACAAACAAAGCACTAAAGATGGTCCACGTCACAAATTAAGCTGAATCCATGTCATACTTTATGTTCAGAAGGTTGTAGCAAGCAACTTATCTAAATCATCAGCTGTCCATCACATTGGATGTCCATCACATACCAGCATTTGTAAAAAATGTCAGACTGATTCAAAGTGATCTGGTAGTTCATTGCATAATCTATGTAGCAGTGGTTCCCAATCACAGCCTTTGGTACCCTTGTATTGTGTTGAGCTCTGGTCTTGGGTGAACAACATTTCATTCTTCTGTATGTATGTATGTACATGGATGGCATGACAATACAAGTGTTCCTGACTTCATACGACTTGAATACTCCTGCATTAAACACACACTCATAACAGGCCTGTTAATTAGGGTATTAGCCAGATTAGGTGAGCTCGAGCAGGCAAAACAATTCAGATCAAGTAGACTCCAGGACCAGTGTTCATAAGTACTGCTATATACAAATATAACCCACAGGTTCCAAACCCTGGTCTTGGAGTACCCCTTGGTCCTGTAGTACATTTTAGTGTTGTCCTTGTGTCCAACACACCTATTCAGCTAATAACAACCTTTCCTGAGTTGAAGGTTGCGTGAAAGAGTCTTTGGTGACAACACTAAAAATATGCAGGACAGGGTATTCCAGGACCAGGGTTGGGAATATGAGATATAACCAAATGTGGTTGTAGTATAATGATAGGAAGACATTATCTATGTCAGCCATTCACCTCATCGATAATTTCATCTACAGATCGTTGATCCCTGACCCTGAACCCTGGTCGATACGGCTGGAGCCTGAGGCCTGTCCCCTTTGCGCCAGGTAGTCTTTATAGTTGCGGGTGAGCAATGTGTAGAGCAGCGGGTTCACACAACTGTTGCCGTATGTAAGGCACGTAACAAAGAAGTTGACATACGTGTGCGTGGCAGGTGTCAATGAGCGCAGGGATTCAGCTGAGAACAGTTTGGCCATCTGCCAGCCCCAAAAGGGCAGGAAGCATGCCCAATAGGCCACCACAATGCTGAAGATCATGCAGACCACTTTGTGCTTAAGCCTTTTCCGCCTAGACGGGCAAGAAGAGGTGGAAAGACAGATGCTGCTCTTGTTTCCTGCTCCTCCACGTGTGAGGTTGGACTGCGCTATCCAGTAGTGTCGTGCCAACCCTATATACAGCACCACCATGACTAGCCCTGGCACCAACATGCTAGTGAAGAAAAGAACAGTGAGGTAGGTTTTGAAGGCCTCAGGCGTCCATGTGGGGAAGCAGATGCGCTTGACGAGACCGGAGGCTCCTGGACGTCCCTCTCGCAGCCTGATCATCACCATCATGGGTAGTGTGAGTGCCAAGGCAGCACCCCAGATGGCAAGAGCTGCTAGCCAGTGGCGTCGGGCGGAGTCAGTGGCAGAGCGACGGGCACGGAATGGTGATGCCACAGCACGATAACGTTCCAGGCTCATGGCCACAAGGGCAAAGACACTGGCATGCATGGTGAGCAGGTCAAGGCTAAGCAGAACCCGACAACCTGTCTCACCAAAGAGCCAATCATGGACAAAATACGTGCATACCACAAACGGTATGGTGCCCAAGTAGAGCAGGTCAGCTGCCGCCAGATTGACAATGAAAACATACATGGATCCAGAGCGGCGTAAAACTGCAGAGCGCATCACACCTAGCGTGTAAACATTTCCCGCCACGCCAAGGATGCACATGGTGATCAAGGTAGCACCGAGAAGAGGGGTTACCCACACGGTTCCTGTTCCACCTCCACTTGTGCCACTTCCTGTTCCACTGGTGCCCGAGTGGGAAGGGACAGAGATGCTGGCATTGGGCACCAAGCTCATGATCCACAGAATGGCACTCAGCCGGAAAGGCCAAACAAAAAAATTCCGAGTGCTTTAGTGGGCACTGGGGGTGACCATCCCTTTAAAATTCCAGCTAGTCTAAGGTGCAGTTGTAAATGGGTAAAAAGGCAATGCTCAGGCTCCTCTTTTTTCACTTAAAACATCAACAGAGTTGTAGACATGGTTGATTAGTCCTTAGAGATGTCAATACATGAGTCTTAAACAATGCCATTATCCAAATCTTCACAGAAAATAGCTTAAAATGTCCTGTTGGTCTATCAAAGGTCACCGTCTGTAAAACTGAATGGAAGTTTCTGGAAACACACGCACAGCTTTCCTGGCTTCCTTCATCTGCAATGCAGATAGCTTTTAATGTTTCCATCCAGGGTTTGGAATTTGCGTCCTTCATCCAAAAGCGTTTTTGATAAGTGTCAAGAGTTGATATTTTTTAGTTCTCTGCCTCAATTAGCTTCCTTGCTAAGTGCCCTTCTCTTCTATCCAACCATCTCTTTCTCTTTGTCCCTCTTTCTCCGTCACTCGCCTCTTAAAACTCTCACTCACACGTAAGTGCAATTGCACATGACATGTTAGATTTAGGAGACGCTCACTTTGGGCCGCCCGATTCGACTTTGAACACCAGGGTGCCATTTCAAACGATAGTGACACAAGTGAGCACACACACACACACACACACACAGAGGCACACATTTTCCCTCATACTCACAATCATACTACATAAAGAATAATTATCTCCATCTCCATTACACTAGCACACTTACACTCATTATGAAATCCATAACAGTCCTCTATTGCTGATCAGTATATTTATTGCAAGGATTTAGATTCCAGTTGTATCTTTCCATATTAAACATCTTGCATAAAGTTACTTTTATACAAAAGTAAATTATAAATTGTTATGTTCAAAAAGTAACAAGAACTAATTACAATGCGTGTCATAAATTTGGCATTTGGCAAAATGCTTACGCCTGAAGGAAGCACAATTAAAGGAAAAGTCCACACTGAAAGACATTAACTATGTTTGTATTGAAATATTTTGAGATGTCTGTAGTGATTCTGGTGCTAATTTGTTATGTGGTGCTGTATTTTTCTTATTCACGTGAGTGAAAAGGACATTGCTTGTGAGTGAAGTGGACATTACTAGCGCAGTTACAATGGTGTTTAATGGGCGCATGCTTCATGCAGAGATGATGTTTGTTTGGTTTCCACAAACAACATGACCTAAGTCACTTGTGTTGTGCACATGGTAGCTAGGTTAACTCTGCTGAGGAACAAGCTACACGGCCAAGCCTGTGATTGGTTGTCATAAATGAGGTCTGACCAAGCCAAATTATATCAATCTGGATGAGATTAAGGAGCGGCAATTGTTCTTCCATAAATTGTGGAAATTATCATTACATTTTTATAACGCCACCTGCAGTACTGGAGCTCTTGCACGCTACAGCAAAAAAAAAACAAAACTGCAGAGAGTATGCGAGCCTGTAAGCTTTCTAAGGTGGTTTCATCTTCACTGAGACCTTAAAGCACTGCTGCATCACTGTCTTTTGGAGATGAATTCCCAATGGCGTCGCTATAAGCAGGGAGTTGAACTGTATTGTGGGTAATGTAGGAAACCATTAACCAAAAAATATAATTTTTCAAATTTTGAACCAAACACATGAACTCAGAATTTCAATACAAAAATTTTTTTTTGCTGACCATGTTAATTATAAATATTGATATTGACCAGGTCATGCATGGTGGATTTTTCCTTTAAAAGCTCAACTTACATGGCATAACCTCACCAGTAGAGGGCACCTCAGGACAAAACAAATGCAATTTAAACTAGAACATGGACCAATATTCCACATCAATAGTTTGGTAGATTAGATTAGATTAGTAATAATAACTATTAAGGCACCCCAACACAATACAATGTCATGTCCAAACAAATGCACAATACAGAAACAAAAACACTTTTAAAGTGACCGTTACTGAGATGGATATTGATCTCCTTGGCCGCTTGGCTTGGTAATTACAGTAAACACACTAGCTCTAAAAGTACTCAAGTACTCCCATGTATAAAAATAAACAAGTAGTGTTCAATTATTTAAGTCAAGAGGTGATGAGTCAGGCTGGGGTCGGGAAAAGTGCGTGAATCCGTCAGTGTTTATGCTTGAAGAGGGCCTCCACTGAAAATGAGATGAGAGTCAACATCAGGTTTTTTACAAGCTAACAATAGCACAACACATCTCAATGCAATTACATGATCCAGAATACATAATGCTTGCATCATATTTATTGGTAAATTCTTAAGTATGTCTCAACTGGAAAATACCCGCCTTCATTCAGGCACTGGCACATCATTCAGTATTATAGTATTAAAAAATCTGTTACTTAAGGTAAAGTCGGCAATTACAGATAAACCAGAAACCACAATATTTCCAGAACCGTGGCATGCATGTTGTTTCACTCACTGCTGTACTCCTGAGGCGACATCTGCAGGCTGATGACGTGATTAAAGTGCTTCAGCCAATCCAGCTGTTCCACCTCTGTCTCACAGGTGAACAGAAAACTGCGATCGGGCGTCACTATGGTGATGCCATGCTGCCAGGCACCGTTGCTTTGGGTGCTGGCCGGTAAGCCGGGACTGGCGCTGTAACCCAGATCTCTGTGACCCAGGAACACCTCACCTTTAGCAAATGCATCCTGCCAGACACAAACACACACACAAACACACACACACAAACACACACACACACACACACACCACACACCACACAGCCAGTCTTTATATCCGGAGGTATTTAAAACCTGCTTCCTGTTAAGGCTAAATGATGTCTAACACTGAGTGAGTCACTAGGTGGAGAACGTCTAAGCCTTGTGTTCTGGACAGTATTTAGCAATGGATGCCTCACTGTCTCAGATTTTACAGCAATACAACTGCAAAATCCACAATAAGCCACGTCTTCCTCTTCATTATACCAGTGTAAATACTATCTGTGGAGACATACAATATGTGGGAATCTTAAAAAAAGATCTTTCTTTTATTTTATCTTGTCACAGTAATAATCAAATTAATAAAAATATAATGGTTATAGTGTTAGTGTTAAATGTCATTAGTAAAACTGTCTCAAGAATGTCTGATAAAATAGCACTTTTTGTCATCAAATAGAACATAAGGAATAAAAATGACGTGAACAGTGAAGGGTATAAATTGATGCATTAATTACTTGCAGTGGAAATGTGCATTTGTGTTGATTAATACTATGTTCCTTGTTATGGAAGTTATTCCTTCAATCTGACTTTTCTGGAAAATGAAATGAAATTTTGTTAGTACATTGAAACTAATCTGAAAAGCTAAATCATATGCGCCAGGCTCTTTATATGAATATCACATGATCTATTATTCTTATTTCATGTGATGGAAATCCGCATTACTAGTGCTGACATCGTTGAATTGGTTACATTTTAATAAAGTCAGGTTATACTGATAACATAATTGTCCCATCTCCCACCGCTAACAGTAAGGCATGACGACAGCAGGTTTTACAGTGTGAATGTGGAAAATGTCCGTTAAGACTGTACAGTTAAAGATAGATAAGGTAATACAGTATATCTGCAGCCTACGTGAATTAATGTCAGTTTTATCAGTTAACCTTTTCTTAGACCACATTCCATCACACACTTCTCATCAGGAAATCTTAACAAAGGAGGAAGCATGGAGGTAGCAAAAAAAAGAAACCAGTCTTACCAGAGGATCCTTGAAGTACATTAATCTCCTGTGGTCCAGGGTGAACCAGCGCTTCTTAAAACCCTCTGTTTGCTGAGAAGGAAGTGATAGAGAGATAATGACAGATAGAGAGAGAGAAATGAATGAATGAATTTACCCAACATTCTCTGTCCTAGAAACAGAATATTTGTATTCATGAACTGATTGATTGGTTGATTAGACAAGACTGTGGCACAAAACCCGATTTTAAGTCTTTGTAGCTTTTGCTCCTTATTTTTGAATACAAAAATGTTAAACAATTACAGAAATCTGTCACAGATTCCCCATCTCACCCCCCCCCCCCCAAACCCCCACCGACCGATCCTGCCATTACTTTGTTACCTGACTGTGTTCACCTATTCTGTGTTACTCTCTGATTACTCTCACTATTTAAAAAAAAACAATGTTTAAAATTTATTTTAGAATTCATTACAAAAAGAGACTCAACTACCCAAAGTTTAGAAAGTTTGAAAAGTGATCCTTTTTTATTTACAATTTGTATTTGCCTATTTTAGTACTTTTACATTGTAAAGCACATTGAACTGCATTTTAAATGCATGCAGCTATATAAAATAATATTAATTATTATTATTATTATTATTATTATTAAGACCACATCCACTAAAATGTAGCCACTTGTGTGTATTTCCGACAATCTTTATTCTTAACCTCAGCATGTGAATACTGCATAGAGATAAGTCCTGAATGCAGCTTCAGAATCTGGTTCCACTGGTTCGTTCAGTAGTTAACTGAGGCACTGCCAGGCTGTGGGGCTGATTCCCAAATCACAAGACGCAAGTCTGAAGCTGGGTATGAAACAGGTCTTGGTATGAATGTCTACTGAGCACAAAATAGGATCAATGCATGGAATCATTATAAACCATGATCTATTAACGTATATATTTAATGATTTAAGTTAAGTTTGTTAAAGAAAATGTTGCCTGTTACATAAAAGAATTCATTTAGGTCATGTTTTCTGGACGTAGGAGAAAACTAGAGCACTCGAAGGTGTAATGAAACTCCTCAGAGGAAGTAACCGGAGCTCAGGGTCGAACCCTCAAGTTATAAGACGCTTACACATACAGACGTCAGACTCTTCACTGAACATGTAGAATAACACATGATGAGTAATTAGCGTGTCTTCTTACCCTTGGTCCTGTCTTCTCCATGTAGCCCTCTTTCAGGAAGTTTCGTGTCAGTTTGGGTTTTAACTGAAGAAAGAGCACACAAGGCCTTTAGCTTAGACAGGAGTCAAGTTCAAGTTCAAAATGTGCTTGCCAAAATAAAATAATATAAAAGGTATATAGATGAAGAATAACAATAAAGAGAAAATGAATAAATAAATTCAGTTAAATGAATTGCATAATGACATTTATTTCATTCTGCTGTAATCTGTCAGTCAGGGGTATTCAGTGTTTGGCTATTTTTTATTTTTTTTGCTATTGATTATTATTGCCTGGAGTGAGAAGTATGTTTTAGCATGAGACTACCTGCTAGTGAACTATGTGGCAAAGTTATGCTTGCTTTCAGGCAGATGGATCCATGGCTGATGCTATTTGGCCTATGATTTATTATTCATAGGCTTATTTATTTATTTGTTTGTTTGTTAGTTTGTTTGTTTTTGACTAAAATTGCATTTTGTAAGTCTGTTGGTTGTTTACTGACACCCGTTGTCTTGTAGTGGTTAGATCCTAGATTAAATATTTTGTGCATGCATCTTGGAAGATTACACACTATTACATAGAACCCACAAAAGCATGTTTTAAATATTGTCTCTTTTTCCAATTTATGTTTCTTTGCTACGCAGCAAACCAACTCTTTCATAAACAAATTTGTTGCCATGTTTTTATAGATTTTCAGCTTACCACAACGTGAAATGCATCTGCAGTACTTACAACCAAACAATAGCAGAGTAAAGAGTGCGACATATTAACAGGAACTGAAAAGAAGAAGAGGAGTATGCATAGATGTGTGTGCATGTGTGTGAGTGTGTGTGTCTATGCGTCTATGTGTGAAAGAACTATATTATTAACGCCCTAAACTCCCAGAATCCATCAGCAAGTCCAGGCTTACATTCCCTACTCTCATAACTACATGAACATCTTTCCTATTAGTTTCACTGTAGTTACTGGAACATTTATCATAGTTACTCAATAGCATGATTCAAGATGAATTACTTAATAATAAGCAGAGACATGATGGTGTTGATATCCTGTATTTACTCACTTCAAGCTCGGAAGCCCCGGGGAAAGCTACTTTCAGGTAGTGTAGCTGGACGGCTCGAATCGAGTTAAACCAGTCCACTATTTCCTGATAAAGAGATACAGACAGCAATAGACAGATTATGTACATCAAGACTGGATTGAATACACTGAACGGTAAAGAACAGTTTTCTCTGTAAACCTTATGTTCTATGTAAAGTGAAAAACATTTAATAAGAAAATAATTAACAACGGGGTGGTGTGATGTGGATTATTTTCCTATAGCAGCACATCCTGTAGTGTCTTATACCACAGCAATTTGTCCTGGAAACAAGTTAGTTTTATAACAGCTATAAACATTTGTTCCCTCACCAGCCTCATTCTCTCTTTCTCTTTAAGTTACTAAGACAAAAAAAAAAAAAAAAAATGCAGCTTGTCAGGTTACTGATAAGCCAAAATGTCTTCTGTCCGGAAGACATTCCTGTGATAGACAACTTAAATAAACTTACCATATCAACAATTACACATGCTTTTAATCCAGAAAGCTGTAACTTTATGGATTAGGTTTTCTGACAAATGAAAGTCTTCAGGGCAGAGTTAATGCTTTGCAGTTTCTCAGTACCATTACATATCATTTTTTATCATATTAATTAGCAATATCTAAGGTTTTAGTCCTCAGTCCTTAGATATTGCTTAGTTCCTGGTACTATTAAGATGCTGCCACATCACGATTAGCATATTTCCTATAAATTTATCGCCTCAGTAATACTGAAATCTATTCAAATACTGACCTTGCTGTTTTCGTGATAGAGGAAGATATTACGCGTGTTGTAGTCTTTAAGGTAAGTGATCTGGAGGCCGTTAGGGTTGCCGATCTTCTCTGGCTGGAACGAGGCATTGATGGTGTCCACCTTTATTACAGCTTTAGGTTCTTTGGCCTGTGTGAATGCAAAATGAGAGAATGCTCAGAGTTACTCACAAGCATGCACATGAAGAAATCATCATCAGGTATACATACTCCACCACAAGAATACTTCAAGTGTCCAGTTGTGCACCATGCACAACTGATAAGAAGAGTTCAGAAGATTAAAGCTCTTTAAGATAAAATGAAGAGGACAAAGGCATTTAGTGTTTATTCAACCTTCATGTTCCTTCAAACATTTGTACTATGTCCCTTTCTAATGAAGATATACAGTAAATATTTTCGAAATATCCTCCAGGGCATAATGTTTTTCATTCTAGAGCACTGCTAAATTCTCGATTCTGATTGTGTCGACTAATTTTCTATTTTTTATAGCTCTGACAGAACTTATACTGGTTTAGATTAATGTGCCCATTCTAATGTGTTATTGATTCAACAGTAACAAATTACAAAGTGACTTAAATAAATGCATTTTTCATTGTTGAGATGTGTGTTTTGCATTTATGGAAGGAGTCTCCAGCATTAGTGCTTTGTAATAGTCAGAGAGTTACAGTAAAGCTCTATCTTGAAGTTTTCTGACTAGACTTCAGATGACTTTGTGCTTTGTTGTTTCTCTGTAACATGACAAGCTGCAATTTTTAATTTATTAACTTCAAGAGAGAGAGAGAGAGAGAGAGAGAGAAAATAGAGGCTGTGAAGGAACTACTGTTTATATCTACTATAGTGTAAGCGATAGCAGGAACTAACTTGTTTTGCAGACGATCAGCAGCATTAAATGTAAGTATAAACAGATAAAAGGTATGACAAGTCATTTTTGCAAAATGCTGCTGACTTCACACAAGTATTCTTCTAATAAGGTATGAAGCATTTCCTAATTCCTTTTATGATGCACACATTGTAAAAAAGAAGTATACACAATAGTAAAGATTCAAATCAAGCTCTATTGTTTGTACAGAAATGTCAAATTGCCATAACCTTATGTCGCTGAACAGCCTCCATAGTAACTGTGACAAGTTAGAAAATCCCCTAAACACTTTGAATTGCTGATTTCAAAAGTGTCCAGAGTACCATAAAAATGAGGAGTTCGAGTATAATACTAGTACATATCCTGGGTATTTAAAGCACAATATATTATATTTCCCTGTGAGAACAGTTTACTTGGACTAAAACTACAGAGATGTTCAGACAGGTAAACATGGTTGACTTCCAACACAAATGACCCAGGAGAGAGGTTGTACAAGCAGTGGCCTGAAGAGAGCAAACTGTGTTTAACCTCTCAGCACTGACACACACCCTTCTTCTTTCAGCACACATGAATATTTTAAACACTATTTCACTGGAGTGCTCCAGCCTGTTCACCTCAATCTATATTCTCACCACTCACAGCTGCTTGTGGAGGAAAAAGTGCAGGTAGTGTAACATTCAAACACTTTTCATTTATTTTACAAAAATGAATAGTGCATTGGTTGCCAGATCTGCTAATAAAAAAATCATCCAGATGACTATTCAAAAAAATTCTCAAACACGACCCTAACTGACAGCTTAAAAATCATCTTGTACTTTTACAGATGTTTTCAGCTGCCATAATGTACAGTCAGTGAAAAGAGGGACTAACTTGTTTCGTGGAAGTTCCACAACGTTAGACATAACTATAAACAGAAAAAATGGGCCATGCCCAAAATGGCAAATATTAAGCTTTTAGTGGTCTTAACAACAAATCATTAGTCAGAAAATGAGCAAGAATTAAACAAATGCACTCCTGAAAGCTCCTGTGTCACCACTTGCTTGTTTACTTTTGCTACAGGAAAAGCTAGAAACAGGGACATTTACTTATATAGTCTTCTTGTACGCAAAGGTAAAATCATGATAATGATTAAAATGTCTGATGTAAAAATAACAAACTAACACGTCAGGGTGTACAAAATTCTCCAAAAATATCTTCTGGGATTTTTTTTTCTTAAAAGGTTAGTCATTATTTGGTTATCTGCCACACCTGATGCAGTCCAGCAAGAGCCACAAGGCTTAAACATTTAAAGAAATCAAAGGGAAAAGCTCTCCCAAACGAAGTTCTTTTATCGATTTGTTTCATTCTTGCTCATTTCCTGACCAATGATTTGTTGTTAAGACCATTAAAAGCTTAATATTTTGTCATTTTGGACTTGGCCCATTTTTTTGTCCAGGAGTGTACATGTTGTTTCTTAATAAATAAAAATGTGTTGCAAAGGAATAAAACACTTTGGGACGTAGCGCTATTGGAAATGAATCAACTTTGGGGTTTTAACAGTAACTCCACTATATCACTCCAATCCATCGCTGATTATTTTCCTATAACAGCATGCCCCTTCATGTTTTATCTTTCAGTATCACAGCCAATTTTGCTTAACTAAGTGATAACAAATGTGACTATAGTTGGAATATAATTCATTGTGCAGCCCTGCTACGGTGTTTGCTAATTAAAACTCACATCAAACTTTGTGTAGTACTTAAGTGTCCCCTCTCTTTCAGACAGGACGAATCGTCTGCTGAGGAACTGCCCATTGTCTCGCCCTCTCTTCATTAGCACTCCGTCTCTGGTCCCTGTGATCAAGAAAAACATGACTTATACAGTGTTATCGACGTTCCTGTTGTAAATCTGTTGGTAAATCAATGTGTCTTTACGTTGATCTCTCATTATAATGGTTAACACTCACCCTTCTCATAAACCAGCGGATTCCTGTCTTGAGTAAATTCCTGCCGCTCGTACTTAGCTCTGATCCACTGCTCTTTCAGGACTCTATGAATGCACACATGCACAGATACACATATTAAACTGTGCATCATATACACAGTACAGTGCATATTTATATTTTAAGACAATTTCCAAGCAGATAAATTTGGAAAGCTTAATTCTTGCATGCTGAGCTTTGTGATTGAAGCTGATCACAACAGAATTTTTGAATTTTTAGCACAAGACAGATCATTTAGTTGTTTTTATATATATATATATATATATATATATATATATATATATATATATATATATATATATATATATATATTGTTTTATGGGGCCAAGCACCAAAGGTTCATAGGTGCCATATTAGAATATTATTATCATTATTATTATTATTATTATTCCACATGGAGGTCAATGGCAGCACACAGAACACTTTGTATGATTTTTATAAAATCTGGCCCAATGACATGACAGTCTCAGCTACCTACACAACATTGGGGCACCACCAATAGGGCAAATTTGGACATACATTCACAATAACACCTTCGCAACACAATGTCCTAGAAACATGATTCCACTTTCCAAGTGATGTTCATTTCCACCATATTGGATTTCCGTCATTTTGAATTTTTTCAGTAATCTTCTTCTCTTACAATATCTCAGCTACAGCTTGATGTTTTGCATTTAAATGTAGTATATCTACTTTGGAACAATTGCTGATGGTCCCAATGGCTTGTGATCTTCCTCCTTCGCTAAGGGGTACAGCCAACATACACCTGACCCCCTTAATCGCTGCTTGCAGCAATATGTTTATATTTTTTTCTTTTTCTTCTTTCATCCAGGCATCATGGAAGCATTCCAGACTGACTCAATACGTAAGCAGACCTCAGGCAGATTTTTATAAAACTGTGCTACATCAAACATTACGAAGATATTCTTATGCATCTTGATATATTTTTGATTTATTTCTTTGCTGTCGCTCAACCCTAAAATAGAATAAACACAAAGTCATGACACAACATAAAGCTACAGAAACATAAAGTGACTACAGAACTTCTCTATTACTTTCACTGTATTTACTGAATAATTCCTAGTAGTTACTGAATAACATGCTTTAACACGAAAGACTGAATAATTAACCGTGTTTTTAGGGAGTTACATTTAAAAAATAACAACTTTTCAGTTCTTACAACTGTAGTAGTCAGGTCAGTCAAAACCAACAAACAAGTCTATACTCGAGAAAGAAATTACTTTCAATTAATACATAATACACACTCTTGTGCTGTTTCTATGTCCAGTTTTAATGCGTATGCCCTGGTGCAGGCTAGACTGTATGTTAACCATATCTTAGTTAAACAACAGATGGCCACCTTGAGTCCAACCTAACCCACAATCAGCACTCAAAGTCCACACCTCTGGCAAAGCAATAAATTATCCGTCTGGTCAACTGGCAGACTTACTGGCAGTCTTTGTGAGTGGGTTTGTAGTAGTACACTGGCACATAAGCCTCGAATTTACTTTTGGACGCCTCGTTTCCATTCTCCGCCATGAACTGAGACACAGAAAAGAAAACACAGGCTTATACATCATGAACACACACACGTTATCTATTGCTATGCACAAGATTAAATTGCTCCATTGTGCTGGTGCACAAAGTGTTTACTGGTAAAACACCTAAGTGTCGCTGCTGGATTGAGAAAGCAACTAAAAATATCGAACCAGCAACGTCATGTGTTCAGAAACCACACACTAAACACTGAGGCGAGATGATGACTAACACACACTGCATGGAAAAAGGCAGGCTTTGGTCTCTAAACTAACTGTGGTAAATCTGTTGCTAAATCAATGCACGTAGATGTTGATCTAGAGTAGCTATATTAGTTATATATAGATTAGCTGTGTCTAATAAAGTAGCCAGAAAAGTGTTTGCAAGTGTGCCTGAAAATGCTCTCTAAAACTTTAGAAGGCTGGAGACACGTTGTTCACAGGCTACAGAGATGAAATCTGTGAAATGACATCAAAACAAACTGTTTACTGTTAGCCAGTTATCTGACAGCACAGTTGCTGTTTATGTAACGAAACACTTTTTTAGTTTTGTGTTGTCAGAAGCTGAATTTTCCCCATTACGAGGTGATTAGTAAGAAATAAAACATAACCGGGCATGACATTATAGACAAATATTTATAGATGAGGTAATGTCAAGTGGAACTGAAGTTAATTATTTTTCAATACCAGCCTGAGCAACCATGTCCTGAAGTGTTTTATTACCCTTATACCACAGCAATTTGCCAACAATGAAGTTTTATCAAATTAAGAATGATGTCACACTTTTTATCCATTTCCTGTTATATTTGCTATTGTAGAACGTCTACGTTTTAGCCAACTCTGGAGCTCTTATTTCCAGTTAAAATGATGCCTCAGGCTGCTACAGAGCTCATTATGTTTCAATCAAGCATTTTCCCAAAGTCACAGAATTTGTTTATTCGATCAAAATTTTGGGAGAATTTATAAATATATTTATTAACTAAGATATGGTGAACCTGCAGTACATTTTAGTTATAATATTAAACCTCTGTTCATAGCAATTTTTATGTATTTAAGTGTTATACAAAAATGCACATTTGCATTGTTTAAGATTCAGAAAAAAAAGGAGTCATAATTTTTCTTCATTACAATTTTGTTCAAATTATACTGAGAAACAAATTGAATCGAATTGTGAAGCCAGTATCCTAAATTTAAACTGAATGATAACTGGAGTGTATTGTTACACCCCCATTATCAATCTCTCTTTTTTCCTCACTCTTTAGCTAATAAGACAAAAAAACAGCTTGTTATGAAGACTTTCCGGCAGCAAAAACTTACAGACCGTTACAAAGCACTGACACTGGAGACTCCTTCCATTTTTCTGTCCATGAACAGAAAACTTCACTATATCAATAATTACATTTTTTGTTAAATAACAGCATGTGTTTAATTATTAGACTTAGATTATGTGACACATCTACATACAAGTCCCTGTGTAAACTGTAACTTCAGAAACAGTAGCGCATTAATATAAACCTGTGATTTTCCATGCAGCCGGAATTTCTGTGAGAGCTGCTGTTACAGCAAGTTAATCAGCACCTTCTGAGCAATCAGGATTGAGAATTCGACAGTGCTGTGCTATAAGTTAGATAAGATAAAGACATAGCGGCGTTTTTGTGTTACCTGAACTTCCGAGTCCTCCCAGTGGGACAGTAGGACAGATTTGACCTTTCCGATGTCGGGAATGTTCCGGTGGATGCCGGAACAAATGAGGCAAATAAACACTCCCAAAGAACAGGATCCCCATTCTGGGTCTGAAGAAAAAAAAAGAGAAGGATGGAAGAGGAAAATGAGACATAGTGTTAAAATAATGTGGTTTGTAATTTGCCTATTTTTATTGTTTTATAAGTACTGCATACTGTAATGCCAACAAAGACAGTGAAAGAAAGTGAGACACCGGTGGCCAGGTTTTGGTGAGTATCTATACTCAGTATGAAAAATGGCTAAACCTAAATAAATCTACCTCCCAGATTAAACTATCTATTAACAGAACTAGAAACATGGCTCCATCCATGTGTAAGTGCTTATAAATATAATATTAATTTAAATATTTAAGTATTAATTATATAACTAAGCTAATTATATAACTGTATTTATTATGTTATTAATTATAAGTATGTAATGTCTATGTGGGTTTCTTCCGGGTTCTTTGGTTTCCTCTCAACTCACAAAAACATGTCGGTAGGTGGACTGGCTATACTATATTGCCACTAGTGTGTGTGTGTGTGTGTGTGTGTGTGTGTGTGTTTATGTGTGTGTGCATGGGATGTCCTGTGATGACAGGACAGGTTTCTATCTAGGATGTATTTCCGGAATTGTGTCCAGTGTTCACGGGATAGATCCCGGATCGATCATGACCAGGATATAGCAGTTACTGAAGATGAATGAATAAATGGACAAACAAACAAATGAACGACTCAGTGAATCAATGTTTATGCAAGATATATACTCTAGAAAAAAATCCATGTTTATAAAATATATTTGATTCTAGACAAAAATCCTTAACGTAAGCTATAGAAATAAAAAAAATGATCAGAATGGAAAAAGAAGCTATAATCTATAATCTATAATCTTTAATAACATCATGACACTCAATTCAGTTGCATTTGAATCACGAGGTGCCTAGAGATTCCTGTATAAAACATGACACAATTGTGAAAAAAGCCCCGTTTTTAGGTCTGTTCAATGTTCACATGAAACATCATGAAGTGCCAGATGTGTTTCACAAAATCAAACTCCAACTTGAACATTTAGAGCCGCAAAACGAGGAAGAGAAACAGGCGGGCGTCTTCTGATGTCAAGTCTGTTAAGTAATGATTAAAGGAAGAAGGAATGAGTTTTTGCAAAATTTGAAACTTGGAAAGTACCATTTAGAGCTTGAGAGAGTGAGTGGAAGAGAGAGACAGAGAGAGAGAGAGAGAGAGAGAGAGAGAGAGAGAGAGAGTATGTGAAAGAGAGACAGAGAGAGAGACAGAGAGAGAGAGAGAGAAATTTGGGGAATGTGACAATGGGAGTATAAAAGTACTCCGTAGTTTCACAACCTTCTTGGAAAGAGTTTTGGATGACGCACAACAATGCTGCCTTTAACCAGGGTGAATGTCCACTCCTTACAGCCACATACTCACTCTGCACTTATCTGGGTGTCGCCACACCTGTGGGTTTTATCTTACACACTCACTGGTGTGTAAATAAGCCACTAAATATCTCTTACACACACACAGGCACACAGACACACATACACACACGCTTAGTCCTTAGGGGAAAAAATGATAAGATTTTCACTTTCATAGATTCTCCAATTTGCTTTTCCAGTCTGCGTGACTTTTATATACCCACAGGGCAAAATTACATCATCAGCAAGAAACTTTATTTCTGAACAGTTTGTACTACAGCGAGCTGAGCTGAAAAAAGGGAGCTGAAAAAAGGGAGCTTGGAGCTCAGAAAGTGAAAATTCACTTTCTGTGAATGAAAGCTCAGAAAGTGAAAAAGGGAGCTTGGAGCTCAGAAAGTGAAAATTCTCAGAACAAGTTCATTTAAGTTATTCGTGTTGCGATTGTGATAGTCCCATTCACCTTGCGTCCAGTGTTCCTGGGCTAAGCTCCGGATCCAACCGCGACCCTGACCTGGATAACGCGCTTACTGAAGATGAATGAACGAATGAATGACTGTAATATGCTTTGCAATGTATTGTTGTCTGGTGAAGCCTTGATGTGACATTGTTATGACCAGAAATGATTTGGATTGTGTGAATGCTGTTCATTCCCAACACACACTTACATCTGAGATCTTCACCTCCTGAAGAAACACTCTGGGTGCTTTTGTAGAAAAATAATGCATAATGAGGTGGTGTGATACCCCAAAGTTGATTATTTTCTGATAACAGCATGTCTGGAAGTATTTTAGTCTTCTTATACCGCAGTGTTTTATTTATTACTGAACACTTCTTAACCATTTATAGTTATGTGTAATGTCGTGGTACGTCCACGAGACAAGTTACTTCCTGTTATCACTTACATTACAGCAGCTATAAACAGTCATTCCCTTACCAGTCTTTCTTTTTCTCTCCCTTTAAGGCAAAAAAAAAGAAAAGAAAAAAGCTGCTTGTCATATTATAAAGGAACCGGTAAAGCAGGAAAGTCATGGAATCCGATGTTGGAAAACCTACTGACCATTATAAGGCACTGAAACTGGAGACTCCTTCCATAAATTGTACAGAAAATGTTTCAGAAAACTAATATCAATGATTAGCCTACATCAATTACGCTGCTAACCAACCAAACATTTTTAATCAATTTATTAGGCTATTAGCATTACATTATGTATATACACTGTCTGTCTTACAAGTCCTTGTATAAGTTGTTACTATAGAAACGATAGTGTACTAGAACAAGCGCCTTATACAAACCTGTGATTTGTGTTACAGCTGGCACTATTGTCAGAGCTTCTGACCAATCAGATTTAAGAATTCAACAATGCTGTGTTGTATGAAGCATTAATAAGCATGATAAGTTGTTGATGCTGTGTTGTATGAAGCATTAATAAGCTCTAATTTTCCACAGTGTTTCTGCCAAGCAGCAAGCCTCAACATTTAGTTTTTAAAGAACTAATGCATGCCGCTGGGTGGCTTAATCGGACTTGAAGGTATTTTCTCCATGGACATGTCTGTTCTTGTAGCAGGGAGCCGCCTGTGTCTTGCCGCTACGGAAAGAGCTGAACGGAAAATTCCTAAATACTTTTTAATTTCTTCTTCAAATTTCACACTTTATACAAATGTATGTATGCTGCTATTATAAGATGTTGTGCACTCCCACAGGACATGGAACAACTAAATATCTCACGGACATGCCATGCTTAGTGCTTTATTGAATTATGTGCACTTATTTGAACATATTTACTGCTCATTTTTAGTAGGAAATAATTATATTTAATAACTTAGTGGTCAGAAATCTATTCTGGCCATCTAAGCTATAACTTCCTGCATTTCTGAGCCTGAGAGTGGGCAGCGGCAGTGACGAGACTCAACCGCAGGAAGACATGATATGATGTAAACAATCACATCATGAGCCACAATATAGTATGAAAACCTAAAATAGATTTGGGTAACTTACAAGATCAGAAGATTTTGATCTTAAGGAGAATAGCAGAAAAAATAATATCAGCACATTCGTCATATATTACATTTTCTAAAAAATTGCTTGGCAAACTGAGATGGAATAAGAAGAATATAAAACTTCAGGACATGCTGAAGTGATTTATTCCTAACTTATACACCATCTGATTGGTGAGAAGGTGTTGATTCATTTTCTCTGACAGCAGCTCTTACAATAGTAGTAGACTACTTTCGCTAGTAACAACTCATTAACTCAGACTTGTACAGTGGATACGACACATTTAATCTAAAGCTAGTTAAAAAAACAAGTTGCTATGGTGAAATTTTCCATTAGGAAACATTTATTTAACATTTATGTAAGGAGTCATCAGGGTCAGCACTTTGTAACAGTACGTTTTCCACTACAGTAAAGTCTTCAGGACGGAGGACTTTGTGCTGCTTTCCGGTTTCTTGATATCAATCTATGTTTTTTGTCTGTTTGTTTGTTTGTTTGTTTAAGACAGAGAAAAGGAAGAGCGCCTGGTGAGGCAGGTTATCCTGTGCTAACAGGAACTAGCATGTCTTCCACAATAAGTTCCTCAATGTTATAACTATAAATGGTTAAAAATTGATGTGTTATTCATTAACAAACTAAAAATTGTAATGGAAGGCCATTTGTTGTGAGGAATAAAACACTTCCGAGCATGCAGTTATTGCAAAATAATCCACTTTGGGATGGTTATGGCTTGGCATCACACCAACCTGCGGATAAACACTTTTTTTACAAGACAATCTTAAGCATTTTATTTCTTACTTCACTCAGAAAAAGAGAATATTATATCACTACAGTGTTATTTCAAAGTTTCTGAAAGCAGTAACACTGATTTATAGTCTTCCTATCCTGTGGAGCATATGTATTAGCATATAATACATGTGTATTAACTAATTTTTGAAGTATATCTTATTTTAAAAAGACATTTCACAACACTGTTTCCAAACAATTAAAGAACAACACATATGGGGGAAAACAACAACTATTTTGCCCTTTAATTAATCACTGTAATGTGTATAATGTGAAATGAGTACTGTTTCTGTATACTATTTAGGGGAAAGTTATAGAAGCTAGCAAGGTTTGTCAGTTGGGTTACCTTGGCAACCAGATTTTCAATTAGAGTGTAACTTGATAAGCTGATCACGTGACGTTACCTGTGCGTGTCCGGCTAACAGACACCCCCCCTCCCCTCCCCCCAAACACACACACACACACACACACACACACACACACACACACACGTTAGAAGTCGTAAACACCCCACACGGAAGCTAACTGACCGGGAGCGCCGCAGTCCGCGCAGGTTCCGTTGCCTTGCCGCTTGATGATGTCTCGCAGAGCTCGCGCGGCCCTCTCGTTCACGGCCATGGCACGACCACGCTCGCGACACTTCGCTTCCTGCGCTGAGGCCGCGCCCGAACTGCACCTGGGAGTGCGCGCGCGCAAACACACACGCAGGTCCCTACAAGTCGGAACAGGTAGAGAGCGGCTTAACAGATAGCAGATATCACTCACTAATCCAACGAGCGTCTCTAAAACTCTCCTGAACAAAACAACGAGGAAATGCTCACGTGAAAAGAAGCAAAAAAAAAAAAAAAACGTTTCACGTGAAAAAAGACATCTGGTAAAACTTCAGGTCGCGTCAGTAAAGGTGAGAAAGTAACGCGCAGGTGGAGAGAGGGCGCGAGCTGCGCGCGAGCCCCGCCGAATAGGGAATGTACGCTTAAAGAGGGAGTGTTTTGCGGAGATTCAAACACTCGGAAGTGACACACACATACGCACACACACACACATACGCACACACACAGAGAAAGAGAGAGCGAGCGCGAGCTGCAGGGTTGTGTTCTAACTTGCTGTTCCTCGTAAACAGAAACGCGCATGCAGAACCGAGAAGCGCGCGCATTGTACCGACTACGCACGTGCAACAAGTGCATGCTTCCTGCACTAACACAATTCCTACAGTGCAAAAGTGTGGACCATAAAGGCATTTATAGCAACAAGACATTTAGTCTGCTGAACGTCTTGAGTGATATGAAATATATGATATGAATGATATGAAAATGACACCAGTTCAAAAGTTTGTGCCCCCCTGAATCTGAGTGTGATAGCCTATGTAAATATTCCCGTATAACTTGCATGCCCTGTTTCACATTCCCTGAACAGTTACCTTTGGGATCAACAGGGTCAATAGCTTTTGTCCAAAACTTTTTTTTTTTTTCATTTTTTCCCAATTCAGAAACCTCTGGGAATGCAAACTTTTGCACTCAAGTCAAGTCAAGTCAAATCAAGTGGAGTTTATTGTCATTTCAGCCATATACAAGTACATAGTGAAACGAAACAACGTTTCTCCAGGACCAAGGTGCTACATAAGACAACACAGAACAACACAGAACTACAGGGACTACATAAATTAAACATAAAGTGCACAAGTGCAAACGTGCAGACGCACAAGACAGAACAAGACAGTACAATAACTACAATGCCAACCAGTACGCACGTAAGTGGCCAAGTGACAATAGTGCAAATAATACAGAGTTTGATATAAATAGCTGAAGTAATGTAAACATAATGGTATTGTATTATGTGTAAACATAATAGTAGCAGCAGCAGCAGCATGTGCAAAACATGTGTAAAACATGTGCATGGAGGATGTTCAGTTGTGTGTATGTGTGTATATGTATGTGTGTGTGTGTGTTCCTTCCTTCAGTCCAGTTCTAGGTATTGAGGAGTCTGATGGCATGAGGGAAGAAACTATTGCACAGTCTGGTTGTGAGGGCCCGAATGCTCCGGTACCGTTTACCAGATGGCAGGAGGGTGAAGCGTGTGTGAGAGGGGTGTGTGGGGTCATCCACAATGCTGGTGGCCTTGCGGATGCAGCGAGAGGTGTAAATGTCCGTGATGGAGGAAAGAGAGACCCCGATGATCTTCTCGGCTGTCCTCACTATCCGCTGCAGGGTCTTGCGATCTGAGACAGTGCAATTCCCAAACCAGGCAGTGATGCAGCTGCACAGGATGCTCTCGATAGTCCCTCTGTAGAACATGGTGAGGATGGAGGGTGGGAGATGTGCTTTCCTCAGCCTTCGCAGAAAGAACAGGTGCTGCTGGGCTTTCTTCGTTATGGAACTGGTGTTGAGCGACCAGGTGAGGTTCTCCGCCAGGTGAACACCAAGAAACTTGGTGCTCTTGACGATCTCCACGGAGGAGCTGCCGATGTTCAGCGGAAAGTGGTCACTCTGTGCTCTTCTGAAGTCAACAACCATCTCTTTAGTTTTGTCCACATTCGGGGACAGGTTGTTGGCTCTGCACCAGTCCGTTAGCCGCTGCACCTCATCTCTGTATGCTGACTCGTCGTTCTTGCTGATGAGACCCACCACGGTCGTGTCATCGGCGAACTTGATGATATGATTTGAGCTGTGCATTGCTACACAGTCGTGAGTCAGCAGAGTGAACAGCAATGGACTGAGCACACAGCCCTGTGGGGCTCCAGTGCTCAGTGTGGTGGTGTTGGAGATGCTGTTCCCGATCCGGACTGACTGAGGTCTCCCAGTCAGGAAGTCCAGGATCTACTTACATAACTGTTATTCTGTATTTAGACTATCAAACTCCTTTATAACGTGCTCTGAAACTAGTATACAATATTACCTAATCACGCATCAGGCTAGAAACCTTAATAATAATAATAATAATAATAATACCCAATAATAGTACTTGCCACTAGATGGCAGCAGATCACCAGGTGAACACATGATTTTTGCCTTTCTCTAGTTTACAGTAGGGTTGGCACTACAAGAAGTTTAACTTCCATACCAATACTAAATAAAGCATCACAGTGCTCACTAGCTATACAATACTACGCTAAAAATTTTTTTGTCATTGTCTGACATTCACTTTTTCACTCTGTACCAAATAAACATACAGTATATGGTGACCGTTCCTTTTCCCACTGCATTGCTTTAAATATCAACAGTTCATAATTTTGTTGTGGTTGTGGTTAAAGTTTTGCAGTAAAGTTTTTTCTTTCTGAGTGTACTCTGGATCAGAATTTTTGTAGTATAAACTTCTTTCATCAACATGTTGGTCTGTTTTCACTTTGGTTAATGCTTTCCTACATTACCCACAATGCAGACCTGTTGCTATAGCGGCACCAGTGGGATGTATGCTGCGTTCAACTAAAGCTCATTAGTCAGAATTTCTGACCTCAGATTAAAAAACATCCCCCACAACACAGAATTCCTACTCCGAACCAGGGAGTCAAATCCACATGGCTGCTCACAGCATCAGTAGTAAACAAAGGAGCACTTTTTTTTAAAATTTCAATGCAATTATACTGTATAATTAATATTTGCGGCATAATAGTATTAGATCAATCAACATGCAGACATACTAGCTTGTTAAATCTATAACACTGACTATACAGTTCACTGTTCTGAGGAGGTAAATATAGAATTATAATAATGACTTCCCACTTCGGAGTTAAGTCGAATGAATCATTAGCCGCCACTATTTCTACCTAAAGAGACTGATGCAGCAGCGCTTTAGTCCTTTAGTCCTTTAATCTGTCCAGCTCCCTCACCTCCTGATCTGTACACTCTGCTCAAACCGATCAGCTGCCAAAGCTTCAGCTTTCAGGCTAATACCATCGTGCTCGTCATCTTGTAGATCACTAACTAGACAAGCCGGGTTTCTGCTGTAACTCAGTGCAACTGTGTAATATATATAGCTGCATTACATTCTGAAACTTTGACTCCAACGTTTGCACCAACACCAACGTCTTCACTACTTCTGGACTGGATTTCTCATTAGTATGATGTTGAACATCGCTGCAAAAATGGTGAGTGAGAAACAAAGCTCTTGCGCTTATGTTTTTAGGAGCTCATAGCAAAACCTGAGCTTTATTACTTATGTTTGAGAATTTTTTTTTTCTTCTATTGTACCTGAGCTAGAAATGTCACCCGGTGATGTCGGAGTGGCACACAAGCACTAACTTCTCACAGGATTAATGAAAACCCCGCAACAAGTAACAATTTAGCACCAGAATCACAAAGCACATCATAAATATGTCAATATAAATATATTTAATGTGTTTCAAGTTTTAAACTAGTCTACGTGCCTAATATAATGTCACAGTAGTGTGCATTATGTATATATAAAAAAATAATAAATAAATGTATCCTTATCTGAGTGTTTTATATTTATCATTGTACGTTTGTACTTCCATGGATAAAAGCACAGTCCCAGACAGGTGCTCTCCGGAGTGTGAGGAACAGTGTAAACTTTGAACAAAGTCTGGAACAACTCACTGAAAGACACTGAGAGAGAGAGGGGAAAAAAAATAGAAAAAAGAAAGAAAAAGACCTAAATTGATCACACTTATGCATCAGCTCAAAGATCACTGCCTTTTATCTCTGAGTCACGGGCATCATCTGAGCCTCATTACAAATAATCATACTTGTATTAATTTATAAGACATGAAAGTGCGCACTGACAGTCGGTGCCATTTGGTCCTGCGGAGACCAAAACTACAAGGAATGGATGCAGGAACCCCGGTAACGGCGTCTCCATAGCAACTCTAAATGATCCAGCTTCCCTTGGCAGCGTCAGTGCAGTCGCTCTCCAAAAGGAACCGAGAGGAAAAACAATTCTCAACTGCAATTATTCGTGTGCAATAAGCAATGAGAGAATTGGGAAGGATGTACTGCTTTCATTTGTGCGTCTCAGTGGGTGTGAGAGTGTGTGTGTGTGTGTGTGTGTGTGTGTGAGAGAGAGAAAGAGAGGGAGTGAGAGCAGAAAGAGTGCAGTAATGCCATTGGCCATTGTTCAACGTCAGCCAGAGTTGATCCTGACTGACTGAAATGAACTGAACGAGCGAATAAATAATGAAATGTCGGCATCAGCTCCGCGTGTCATTTGTATGCAAATAGATGGTGACATTTTAAAGCTCTGCAGGCATGGCAGATATATAATGCCGCTTAGGATGGCCATTAGTGGAAATGGCCTTTTAGGATGCTTATATCACGTACACCTTTCATGCTCAACCTTCCATTCAATTCAACAAATATTTGTGGAAGATTAAATTTAAAGCAATACTATGGACTGAAATTAAATGTACATCCTTTTCCACTTTCTCCAAATGTAGTCGTTCAATCAACTAAGGGTATGATTACCTAGTCTAAATATATCACAGTATTAATCCTCTATTTAATAACATGCAAGCCAGTGCTGAAAATTAAGGGAAAAACATATTGTGAAATCTTTGTACAAGAGTGTGTTTACACATCCTTGTATAGACAAAAAGCAAAATGACACAAAATTACCAAAAGCCTTAATTAATCTTTTTTTAGAAAGATGTGTTTGAAAACAACGTCTCCATTAAATCTTTTACATCTTTTTTGTCAGTATTTATCATGTGTTATAAGCTGAAAGCCAAGCCAAGCAAAAGGTGGTGCAGTTAGCCAAAAAGTAGATTGTTGTTTTGTCATTGTGGAATTTGATAAAAGAAGAATAATAGAAGAAACACACCAATGTGGATGATAAACACAGCCAAAGCATCTTCTGTGCAGTCTGGATCACCTGAGCGAAGACAAGGAGAGTGAAGACATTGCTGTAGTATGATTTAAACTGAGTCCAGAGGTGTTGTGAAATTTCTGGAGAATTGCAGCTGGACACAAAGGAATGAGAACCTTGATCAGGTTCAAAAATCGGTAATAGATATAATAGATAACAGTGAAACCATGACACCATACCAACCTTACAGCCAACATCTTGTGTCCAAATTTAGTTTTTCTAGTTTTACACTTCTGTCACTAACAAGTAGGATATAATAACTACCAATTAAACTAGCAATTATAAGTATGAAAATAAATGATAGCAATCGTAGCTATAAGAATACAAAATACAAAACCAATCAGAGCTATATTATCATCCAGTGACCTTTTCAAGTCAGACCTCTTACCTGATAGTGACAAAAAAAGATATACCAAACTATACCGTCCTGAGGAAGAAAGCAATTCCAGCTTCAAGATGCCACCTATGACTGCTTTTGCTTTGCATCCTCCATTTGTCCATAAAAATTCGTGTTAGAATTATTGCCAAAAGATATTATTACTATATACACTCTATAGGAACACCTGTACATGTGCTCATTCATGCAGTTATCCAAATTGCCAATCATGTGGCATATATGTCAAGCAGATATATCAAACATCAGAATCGGGAAAAATGTGATCTTTGACTGTGGTATTGTTGTTGATGCAAGATGGGCTGGTTTGAGTATTTCAGAAACTGTTGATCTTCTGGAATTTTCACACACAACAGTCTCTAGCCTGAGAGAATAGTGCAAAAAAAAAAAATCATGCCTTGTTGATGACAGGAGGGCAATGGTAACTCAGATAACCACTCTTTACAACCGTGGTGAGCAGAAAAGCATGTCAGAATACACCGAACCTCAAGGTAGCTGGGCTACAACAGCAGAAGACCACATCAGCTTCCACTCCAGTCAGCCAAGAACAAGAATCTGAGGCTACAGTGGGCACAATATTAAGATATTATACCGATCTACTACAAGGGGGAAAATGTGTACATTTTTTTTTTTGGCTAAACTATTGCTTTAATAGGTGAATCAATATCCCTGACTATGCCTCACTATTAATCATGCCAACACCACGCCCATTCATAATGCCACACTGACATTAAGTGAGTGCAAAATGAAGAGGGAAGCCAGGAGCTAAGCATCCGTCTCCTTTCCTCACAAACAGCATGCTAGGAGATTGACCGCTCTCCCATGGTAATCCGTTTTCAGCTGCAGTTGGCCTCTGAATACCAAACCATAATTAATGGCTTTCCCCTGCTTTGTCGGTGAGTTCCACAGAATCAGATATGAGGACACTAACAGGTCAGACCACAGGGAACGATCGTGTGCCAGCAGGTCGACGTGGAAAGCGAGGGATAACAGGCCTCCTTTGTCAATGCATTATGAATTGCCTCAATTATTCCATGTAATTTTAGGATAATCTGCAAGATTACGAGAAATAATTGGCCGAACGTAACAGTCACTTAATTGCCTCATTCACCTCTGAAAAGGAGTGTGCATGAGATACGTGTCTTCACAGAGAAGTGTTTTACAAAGTAAAAGTTTCACAAATACTTGAAATACTTGCAAAACGATATTGCCCTGAGAATACCTTTAAGACATAATTGCTATTTTTTTTTTTTTATCAGATTCACAACACAAAAAGAAACGTGTGGGACATGAAATGTCATTTATTTTAACCTTCACATTCTGTTCCCAACATAGCAATTGAAGCTCAAATAACACAGGATTTTATAGCAATGCAGTTCTAAATTTTATTTATTTACCTGTTTTTATATACCCCATATATGTATATTATGTTCAGCTTAAAAAGACATGGAAGATATCTTACAACAACTATAATCACTTTATTATTATTATTATTATTATTATTATTATTATTATTCCACTACCACCGTGATAATAATAATAATAATAATAATAATAATAATAATAATAAGATGCCTTTTTCTAACCCAAGTGTTCCTCAGTTTGTCCCTCTGAGCAACCCAACCAGAAGATTGGTCCAAATACTATCAATTTTGTAAACAATTAAAATTTTTTTCTTAATTATATTATTATGGTAGCCTGATACGCAAAACCCAAACATCTGCAGAGTGTCCAAAAAAGTTGTCCAACATAGTATAACACTGTTTAATGCATATCTACTGCCTTACCAAACAGTGACTGTAAATCTGATGAAAAAGGGCAGTTTATAGATATTGTGATCTATAGCTATTTCCGTAGCTATACTATGTAATATCATTACATTATCAATGGTTACAGCAGGTTTTTCATACCTGAGGTATAGGCATTAGTCACTCCAAAGCAAAATTCCCTCACGATTTTGAAAACACGCTGAAAACTTTTAAATATATCATACATCTGATGCCCAGAAAAGCCCAAACGGATATGGTTTTCTCAGATATGCCGTCAGCTCATCGTAGTCAGCTAGCTAGCATTACCAGGAAGAATTGTAAAAAGTGAATGATTGAGATTTTAAAATCCTCTCAAAAATCCTTTCATGGTAGCATATTTTAGCCAGACATATAGCTTTACCAGTAAAGATGTTAAACTCTTATAAATGCAACTTTAAAATCCTCTCAGAAATCCTGTCAAGCTAGCATAGGTTATCCAGATATCTACATTTAGCAGTGAAGACTGTGAACTACTATAGATGCAACTTCATAATGCTCTCTGAAAACTTGTCAATGCTATGCTATGCTAGCCAAATACATACTTTTACCAGAAACAAATTGCAGACTCTTCAGTCTTAACTGAAGTATCCTCTCAGAAATCCCATCAAGCTAGCATATTTTAGCTACATAGCTAATTAGCAATCTGTTTGTGAACTTCTTTTTTGTGAAAATTCCTCTCAGAAATCTTGGCAAATTACCACATACTAGCAAGCTAGCATTAAATATTATCAACATTGACACTGACAATGGCTTCCTGAAAGGTTAGCTCAGGTAAGCTAGCTAGCTAACAAACTGTGTGAAAATAGATGTGCATATGAGTTTCAATGATACGAAAATATTCAGAAGTTCCTTGGATTGACTTTCTGTGGAGATCCTTAAAGGTTCTCTGTTATTACCAGTCAGGGATCGAAGTAGAAACTCTCAAGGAATATTTCATTCTAAAAGTGAATTGACATTCATATATGAACTCAAACACACACACACACATTCACTTTAATGGCTTTGAAAGTACACTGTTGGACTAGAGGAACGTTTTTTAGAGAAACTGAGTGCATAAAAATTCACTAAAAGGGTGTTATATAATGTGTTAAGCTATAATTTAGAGAGAAGTACTGCTCTACTGCCTTAGAGTAGAGAGATGATATATTCATTACAGATTAAAAGTCATGGTCCCAAATCATGATAATGATGGCATCATCATTCTCATTGAACTTTACATTTTGGAGGGATTTGGTGCCCAGCTGCTACTAAACTGAAGTGTAAAACTGGCATGTCAAACAGAATCTCTCAGAAAGAGAAGCATGGATTAGCATCACGCAGACTGAGACATGGCAGATTAGCCCGTGTGTGATCACGCTGAGAAGTCGTTCTGACTGTCATATGCTTTTCTGCTAGACTGACACTGAAGGAATGGGCATGATTTGGAAAAAAGGCATTTTCATGGTAAATTGCTAACGCTTTTTACCTACACTGTGTCACATGACATGTCTTCTTATGTATTCAAAACCTCAGTCAGGAATTGCAGACCAATGAGTGCTAATATGAATAAAATCTAAGTTATACAGTTGGCACTTGTGGTACATCCCCCATGGGCTACCAGTCGTGCATTCCAACAGGTCAACTGGGTGATTGAGGCATTTTGGTCATGTTATTTAACAGATTAACTTTTCCTACTGAAAAGTCCAGCATTGTCTAACCAGCTACCAGGTCCCAAAACACAGAAGACATAAAAAATTATATCTATTGAATTTAGTCAAGTAAATAATAGCCACCAGCTGGATTGAGCCACAGCCACACCAATGTTGATGTGTTTTAATGTCACGTGAGAAAGTTTGCACTCATTGTTTACTCTATTTTCAAGAATATTTTAAGACAGTTAGTCTACTGTGATGTTTCCTAATCAATGTTTGATGAGACATTTTCCAATCAATGTTTGATGAGAAGTTTCCGAATTAACATTTGATGACTATTGCACCAGTGATCCTTGACAAAAAGCTTACCAAAGAACCCTGCTGAGTGATTTAATTTTGCATTTAGATTATGGAATGGGATTGTTGTCTACAATCACAAGGCATCCACTGGCCTCAACCTTTCATTCATTCATTCATTCACTTTAAAGTTCAATTGTGCATGGAATATTCTACATCAATAACCAATAGAATTACATCTATTTTCTCCCAGCTAGTTAGAACAGCATCATCTCTACTTTATATATACTTTATAAGGAATTTTATATCCAAATGATTTGTAGGGAACTTTTGGTTCCCCAGAAGTGCTAGTGTTCATGGCCATAACGTCCCTTGAAAAACCTACACTTGTGATTTACAATCTGGACAAGGTTATCAGCGACACCTACAATACCGCTTACATCAACTATAAAACAAATACAAAACAATCTGAAATGAGATAAGAAGAGTCCAGGCTTGTTCTGTAGCACTTTCCAAGGTCATATTCTTATATACGTGTGTATAAGAGAGAGTATGTCACTGACGAGAGATGTTGAATAAGTATGTGAGCATACTGATGACTGTTTTTCATATATTACCCTTTCTTAGGTTCTTCGCCATCCTTCACAGGAAGATATTTGAAGGTCTTAGTAAACACAAAAAGTGAAATTACTTATTACGTAATTAACTAGTACGCTACAGTTTGTACCAGTTCCCTACCATATTTTTTGAGTGGAAAAAATGTAGGTGTAGTAGGGTATAAATCTAGTGTATCTAAAGCATCAATGTAGTTTTCATTTGTTGTCTGTTTATGTCTCCATCCTTCTCTTCTTCGTATCTCGATGGTGTTTTTGCCTGCTATTATTATACTTTGATGATGTACTGCTCCATTATCTAAAGGTCAAAGTGTCAAACTGGTGGGTTAGGTTTTAATTTGCTTCAGGTGATCTCTCTGGTTCTTTTGCTCTGCCCATAATTCGTGAACATTTCTATGGATGGATTACTGCTCGCTTGGGTATCAGGGGTTGAAAGATGTCTGGCATTTTGGCAACATGTTGCTCCTTAATATTTAAATTCCAATCAAACACTCAGCAGCAAAGGTGCTTTGTATTCTCTTTTCATTTTTTTCTCAAACCTGAGGATATCTGTGCAGTGGTGTGGACCAATTCATATCAAATGAAGTGAATGAAATGAAGGGACGCCATTTGGCACACTGTCCAAACATTATCCAACAAACACGAATAGTCGTATGTTGCCCCATCCTGGCTTCTCGTTGTTGGTGTCGATTGGAGAAAGTCCGTTCAGTTTGAGGCTTTCAGTCAGCTCTCTGTTTGTGTAAGCAAGGCTATGACCAGGAAATGTCAACACATTCATCTACAATACCCATTTGCTTTGGTTCACTGAGTACCTGTGGTACAACAATGGCAGTCATTTACTAAGCAGCCAGGCCAAGACCTAGACGGTGACCTAGACATGACCTGGTTTTGGCAGTCTTGACAGATTTTAATTATGTTGGAATGCTATTTGTCACTCTGCACTGGAATAAAATGGCCTCGGGCTAGTAGATATAATTTGGAAAAATTACAGTTTGGGCAGGCTCATAGTTATATCAAGTCAGTTATAAAGTATGATTGAGGTGGAAATAGTCAGTCCAATCTGTCAGTCCTGACATTTTATCATGTCTTGATGAAACATGACTGGTCGGCAAGGTCAGCGAGCTTAGAGGATCGCATTAGCGTAGAGTTCCTAGAATTTCAGAAACAGTTTGACAGAGAAGAATTAATTCATTTTGTTTTGTTTTTTTTCCTGTAACTAGTAGCCAGATCCTCAATCTGTACAGTACTAGATTATGGGCAGCACAACTTTATTCCGCTACCTAATAAGCTGCTATTACTCTGTACACAGTTTTGAAGGAAGCTGACCATGCCCAAGTATGATCTTGATCAGAATAGCAGCTTACGTGGCCATGCATATGATATAGGTGATAGGCCATGGGTATTCTAACATTTGTGAAGGTCAAGCTGCATAAAATTCCTTGTTTACAAAGGTCAGTTGCTACCTTACAAAGGTCAAGGTAAACAACTAACATGACTGAAAGGTGACAGCAGTTAGCTTTCAATGCTTAACCATTAGTGATTAGTTCCAGTCTATAAATTAGACACATTAATTGAAATGGTTTTGTTTCGTGGTGCCGATTCATGTTCCCACTTCTGACTAGTGCCATGGGCTCTGAACTGATGAGATACATTGGTGAACATTGAACTTGAAGCTGGGAATAAACACATACTTAATCACTATAATCACTATAATAATCACTGTATTGTACTGTACATAGGCTGCTACTCTTTTGTTTATACTATTTCAGCTACTTGTATTGTACTCTTGTACTATTTGCACTATTGTCTTGTACTGTCTTGTGCTGTCTGTTTGCACTTGTGCACTTTATGTATAAATTATGTAGTCCCTTGTAGTTCTGTGTTGTTCTGTGTCATCTTACGTAGCACCTTGGTCCTGGAGAAACGTTGTTTCGTTTCGTTTCGTTTCACTGTATTTGTATATGGCTGAAATGACAATAAACTCCACTTGAACACTTGAACTTGAACACTTGAACATACTTCTCTGTCCGTTCATCTTTAAACATTCTGTTTTCATCGTCGACTGACAATTTTCTGCAGAAGACATAATGTTTAGAAAACTGGAATCCCTGAACTAAGGCCAGTTTCATATGTTGATCAGTTCTGCTACAGTATTTTTCGCATTCTCAGGTCGATCTGATGAAATCCATTGACCTTTTATTAACTGGATCAGGATGTTAAAGGTTAAGGTTAAGGCTCTGTAAGCCAGGAAATCTCCAGAAGCTTCAGACTAAGCTGACTGTGCACTAAAATATTCTTTAATGCCACAATCAATGCACTACAAATGTCAGACCAGATACATTACCAAGTGTATTAGTGAGTTCAGCACTACAGAAGCCACAATGTCATTCCTGAATGGAATTTTAAGACCCCAGATAGTCTGATTTTCACTACAATAGCTGCACAAGCAATTTGCAAAAACAAAGAGTCATTAGAATTTGTAATCTGTAATTTTCTACATTTATTGTGGCCTCTTGGTGATCAGAGGAGGTGCCAAATTTGGGGTTTAGGTTTGATTGTAGGTTTAGCTGACAGGTTGGATTATACAGATGAAAATCCAATCTTAGCAAAGATCCAAGACCAAATAATGGTATTATCTTGACCTAAAGCGAAAGCCTGTGCACACTTTCACACATTTGTGGAGGTTGAATCATTGGAGGTTGAGCAAAATTGAGCAAAATTGATACGTTTGGTTTGTTTGCTATTTGGTTCGGTTTAGGTCGATGCTGCATTTAATTAACCAAACCAAAAGAAAAAAGTGGGGCATGGAGGGATGAAAACGTCCTTGTAAAACTCTTTGAATCATGCAAAAGAACAAAGTTAAACAAACCTTTACCAAGTGTGAGCAAAAATCACACAAAATTACCCAAGCATGGAGAAGACACAGCTGGGGCTACCAGAGTATTATATATATAAAGAGAATTTTATATATATACTCACTATATATATATATAATATTTTGCATATCATGTGTGTGTAATTCTACAGCTCTGTCCTTTGGCTCAGGTTGCGGCTCATGGTCAGTTTAGCTGCTCTACAAAACAAAAAAATAAATATATAAAATAGACAGAAAAAACAACAAGTACAATAACAACCAAAAATACAAGTCATGTTTGGTTCACTTCTTCCAGTTGGGGCAATTTCTCATGCCACTCAAAGTGGTAAAATACACCAGGGTTCGAATCAAATGGACTAAAAAAAAAAAAAAAAAAAAAAAAAAAACCCTGTTCCATTTCTTTCAGTCCAGTTTTTGAAGCTACCTACTAAATAAAATGGCCTTTTATGCAATGAATATATGAATGTACAGCTGAATGCAAATCAGCACTATGACCATGATGGGAGTTAGTTCAAGACATGGAGTTTACTGCAGTCCATATAGTTAACACTATCAGTTGTAATCAACACCGTAAGAGTTACTTGCCACAGTAGGTGTTAATACAACTGTACAAATCCATTCAGTACTGAAACAGTAATTCAGTGCTGGAGTTCATACAGCACTGTAAGCATTAATTAAACACTGCAAGAACTAATTCAACACTGCAGGATTTAATTCAGCATGGGGATGAATTAAAATTATTACATGTCATTTTAAATAAAATTGTTGCTCATTATCACTAGAAGATAATTAGCACACAGAGCTTTGGGGAATCCCTGGCGCCATTTTAAGATAACCCAATAGCTCATGTGACAAGACTGTTACTCATGGAGACCCAAGGGATCCACTCAACATAACTGTGGACTTCAGCTGTGGAGGAGCAGAACCTGCTCAGAGGGCTTTGCACTTATGATATATTACTTTTACAGTTGTCATTAATTATCACCATATGCAGTGGTTATGCTGTTTTATGGCATAGAGGTTTTATTTTTCTGCTAATGGAATTGTTATGTATTAGTAATACAACAATGTGTTCTTGGGTTTGAATATTTCTTGAACATGCAGAAGTGCCAACATCTGGATTAACTAGGCTTTTTCAGACCCAGTGCAAATAAAGTAGCGGAAAGGATGTGGGATGATAAAAACTAGGCATTCATTAGATGCATTTGTTAGAAGCTAGTTTTACTTTACACAAACTTTATGTAGGTAAGACTCAGTAAAACGAGACTGTGGTCTCATTTTGGTCGTTAGAAAAATGGAGAAGGTCCTTCTTCTTCTCCTTATCATTATTATTATTATCATTATTATTATTATTACAGCAGTTACACCAGACACCAGTTGTTTTCATACTGTTGCTTGGTGCACATTGAAAAAAATAATAAGATCTAGTTAGATGTCAACTAGAAATGTTGAAGCATGTGAATCAGTCATATCAATTGATCAGTTTACCGAAAAAAAGAAAAAAAAATCTTGAAAGTGAATATTTAATATTTATATTTAAGTTCTATAGATTTTTGTTTTTTTCTAAAGTATGCGAATACGGTACATGTCTATTTAATTAAATGACGCCTCATTTGCATAAATGAATGTACATTTTCCAGCTCATCTGTAGCGTCTTGCTTTAAGCCACACCATTTTAGTGCATAGAGTGACACAGTGTGTGGGGTGGCAGTATTTGATGGATCTAAGGTGAGTGCTTGTACTAGCCCGTTAGGTATCATTTTTCCTGTATGGTATTGTGATTATGTGATTTCGCCAGAAGGCTGAGATGAAAAGCGGGAGAAACAGCAGGACTGATGGTGTCAGCTTTGGGTCAATACCAGAATTTATACAGAGTAAAGTAAGACAAATGATATGTGTGTATGTGTGTGTATACCCCAAGCAAATGAAGGCCATGATGGATTGCAGTGTAAATCTTTAGCAGCATTGGGATCCATTTTATATTCATAGGAAATGATTTGAACGATCACAGAGCACAAAATAAAAATAACAGCGCGTGTTTTACACATTAATTTCGGTAGTAAGTAAAGGTGTGCACATGTCAGGACAGAAAATGGTAGGTTTTACAAGAAAAGAAAAATAATCACTGTGAAACTAATACAATATTTTTTTTTGGAGTATAAAAGACCCTTGGCGGAGGAGGATGGGATCATTTTTTATATAATCTTCCACCTCAGCTTGACACGTTCACATAATGACTCATCGTGCCAACAGTAACTGCAAGCTACATTCATATTGCCACCAGGCTCACTGTTTTAAATATATTTCCCATTACAGTGAATATTCTTGTCATTCTCATAATTGTTTTCTGGCAATTTGGTTCAAAAGAAAAAAAATAACAGGTAAGAGAAGAGATATAAAAAATGAATGATGATACAGAATGGAAACAATTCTGTGTACATACGTATTATATAGTTCATGTTGGTTTCTCATTTCTCTATTCTCCAAGACAAAATCAAATACAGATGTTCCAGACAAAGATGTGTGCTTCTTTTTACACACTTTCATTCTCATAAATATATTTGCTATTTTTTTTTTTTTTATGATAATATCTCTTGGGGTGCCATTTGGCCCATGTAATTCTTAAAAAACTTCAAAACTTGAACTTTTTTTTCAACATTTAAATCTAAGAAATCTATCCATTAAATGTTTTAACCTATCTAAGACAATTTTTTTTACAAGTGTCTTTGTTAATAGTTGCTGAACTTTGCTCATAAATCGGTTTTTAGTTTTAGCATAGAAACAGCAAATACACAATGCATGGCTAACTAGCATCCATGCTAATTCCATGAGACCATTAATGACTTCAAATGAATTCAATGAGTTATAGTGGACTGGAACAGAAAAAAGTGATGTTTTATCTGAAACATGCTTACATGTTTTTGTAAAGGATGCTACACCTGTGTTTAAAATGTCTTTTCCTTTACATTACATACTTATTCAGTGGGACACAAATGGCACCACAATTGTTCTGTCTCCATTTCAAATGCATTCATGTTGTGCACAACAAAATGCAAAATATATGTTAAACAGTGAGCCTGGTGGCAATGTGAACATTGTTTGTCCTAAGAATGTACCTTCGGGAGAACACAAGCAGTATTAAACCAGTGTAATGTGTACCATTAAGGTCTTAATGAGGTGAGATAACATCATGAGGTATCTCATCTAATCAAGTGTTTCCATGCCAGTGGTGTTGGGAAGCAGTTTAGGTTAAACATGCTGTCAGATTAAATGTGCGATGCCAAAACGTAACTTTTAAACAATGTGTCTAATGCAATTATTAACTTGTGAGCAGATATAACGCTTTCATGCAAGTTTTGCCAAATAAATCCTGAATAACGTTATTAAAGATCATGGTTAAACATATCCCTGACAGGTGTATAAAGCACAAGCTGATTATTTGTTTTTACTTTATTTTCTTCTAGACTAGTTCTGGAAAACCGAACAGTATGAACATTGGAAAAACTGATATTGGTCATTATGGAATCTTCAACTGTGCCCACTGTAGCCTCAGATTTCTCTTCTTGGCTGTTAGTATTGAAATCTGATGTGGTCTTCTGCTGTTGTATCTACATCAAGCCCAAAGTTCAACGTAATATGTGCGTTCTGAGATGCTTTTCTGCTCACCATGGTTATTAAGAGTAGTTATTTGAGTTACTGTAACCTTCCTGTCAGCTCCAACTAGTCTGGCCATTCTCCTCTGACCCCTCTCATGAACAAGATACTTCTGCTTACAGTTACTGCTGCTCACTGGATGTTTTTTGTTTTTTGCACCATTCTGTGTCAACTCTAGGGACTGTTGTGCTTGAAAATCCCAGGAGATCATCAGATTCTGAAATACTTAACCCTGCCCTTCTGGCATCATCAACCATGTCATGGGCAAAGTCAGTGAGATCACATTTTTTTTCACATTTTCATGTTTAACGTGAGTATTAACTGAAGCTTTTGACCTGTATCTGCATGATTTTATGAATTTCGCTATCGCCACCTGATTGGCTGAATGCATGAAAGAGCAAGTGTACAGGTGTTCCTATAATTACAAGAACGAGCAAGTGTACAGGTGTTCCTATTAAAGCGGCCATATCTGCATGCAGTATTTATCTATCTTCTTGGTGAAGTCCTGCAGTAACATTTTCAATAGAAAGTCTGTTTTGCTTCTGGGAAGATTCTGGACCTTTAAATCAATCAGCAACAGAAGTCACTGGATAAAAAGCCCTAAAAATGAAGAAAATGAAATTGAAGTGCAAAGCATGGAATTTAATTAAAGGAATAAATAAAGCAGATCCAGACCAAAAGAAAAAAAATAATCAGCTTAAAATTAGCCATGAAAACTGTTTTTCACAAAATTAGGTTGGAGAGGATAATGTAATTTTTAATTACATGTAATAAATTAGACCCAAAAGCAAGTCTATCTATATACTGTATTATCAAAACATTAAAATTGAGTGGTTTATACTGTGTTCAAAGTTGGAAGACAAATGAAATTCAAGAGCTGGCCTGTCTGTCGTAATGCAACAGTAATGCAAAGTCGTGATCTCTATTAACCACGCTGAAATTGGTTTTAAGAAATTGGATTTCACCCTCCAGAACAAACAGGGTTGAGCTCTCCAGCTCTAATTCTTTCCCCTAACACAAACCCTGGATCAATACTTATCCAATCACTGTTGTTCCATTGACTTTTTAAGTAGGTAAAGAAATGTAGATGAGGCGAGACTATTATTAGACAGGAAGCTGGTCATCCAGAGAGCTAACACGCCCGTGTGTGTTTTCTCTTCCACCTATAAAGTCAAGCCTTAATTCACCAGTTCGCTTTAATGTCAAAAAGACTGGAACAGAACAAACATGCAAATGGCTCCCAGGAATAGAGCTGCACCTCTATAAACAACCGACATCTGATAGACAAAAGAAAAAAAAAAACTATTCCTGATATAGCATGGCCTATTAGTTAACCCACTGAGAATTCCCACAAACACCAAGTGGGTCATTATAATTCTGCTTAACTAATCTCCTGAGCCCGTTCGGGCCACGGGTCAATTCAATTTCACTTCAGTGAATTAAGAGAGATTAAATTAAGCAAATGAAGTCATTCATCTAAAAAATGTCATGGATGATTTCAGATGAGAAATTGGTTTAGCCCATCAGTGTGCAAAAAAAAAAAAAAAAAAAAGGTAACCCTTCAATGCTGATGAAGGCAAAATATAAAGTAGTCCTCTAATGGGTGATCTCTGATGCCCAGACATGACACTAGACACTTAAATAGCAATAATATCTTTATATTACATAGCATATTTGAGAGAATGCATAATTGAATCCAAGGATTCATCTGAATACTCTAATGTACTTGCATCCTTCAGCCTCTGAGCTGGAAATCAATCAAAGTTTATTGTCATTAATGACATTAATGACATATGAAGTGAAGTGAAGTGACATGTGGCCAAGTATGGTGACCCATACTCGGAATTTGTGCTCTGCATTTAACCCATCCAAGTGCACACACACAGTAGTGAACACACACACACACCGTGAACACACCCCTGGAGCAGTGGGCAGCCTTTTTGGCTGCGGCGCCCGGGGAGCAGTTTGGGGGTTTGGTCCTCAGGGGTCTCACCTCAGTCGTGGTATTGAGAGTGGGAGGGAGCGCTGGTCATTCACTCCCCCCACCTACAATCCCTGCCTGACCTGAGACTCGAACCCACGACCTTCAGGTTCACCTTCGGGTTGCAAGTCCGACTCTCCATCCATTAGGCCACGACTACCCCATATTCATTATTCATTAAACAATATGAATTGTTTAATAAAGAAATGAGAGGAAACACAACAGAAAAGGCTTCCAGAGTGAGGACACACACATCCAATATGGAAGTTTTTGAAACTATAAACCTCCACAAAAATAAAATAAATAAGTGAACAAACAAATAAACAAATGAATAAATACATGAAATATTGGATTACAATGTGGTTAATTTTCCATAAACATGCCCATATGTGAAGTCAGCTGATGTTAATGTAGAATATTTCGATAGACTAAGACTTTTTGTCTGATAATAGTTTGGATTTTTGAATCTGTAAATGTGCTATTTTCTACTTTTGACCATGTCCTTTTTTTAAATACACTATATGGCCAGAAGTGTGTGGACACCTGACCATTACACCAATGTGTTCCCCAAACTGTTGCCACAAAGTTTGAAGCACACAGTTGTACAGAATGTCTTTATATGTAATGCTGTAGTATTACAATTTCCTTTCACTGGAACTAAGGAGCCCAAACCTGTTCCAGCATGACACTGCCCCTGTACACAAAGCGAGATCTATGAAGACATGGTGTGTGAAGGTTGGAGTGGAAGAACTTCAGTGTTCTGCACAGAACCCTGACCTCAACCCCACTGAACACCTTTGGGAAGAATTTAAACACTGACTGCACCCCAGGTCTCTTCACCTGACATCAGTGCCTGACTTCACTAATGCTCTTGTAGCTGAATGATCACAAATCCCCTCATGCTATAAAATCTAGCAAAAAGCCTTCCCAGAAGAGTGGAGGTTATTACTGTATAACAGTGAAGGGGGACTAAATCTGGAATAGGATGATCAACAAGCACATATGGGTGTGATGGTCAGGGTCTACAAACTTCTGGCCATATAGTGTATAGTGTATGAATTATGTAAAGAATAAAACACTACAGGATGTGCTATTATAGAAAAATAATCAACGGCAGGGTGGTACGATCCACCCTGACACGAGGTGGAGTTATAGTTACCACCATGAAGTTGATTTTTATAGCACAGCAATTTGCCCATGTGAAGAATTTTGCAATTGTTACACTTTCCACAAGGTTTCAAGGTCACTAGAACAAAACCTTCACTGCTGAGCTGGTATTGTCCTTACTGCTTGCTAAAGTATCAATTAATCTGCACTATATACATATCTGTGTGTTAACGTCTGATTCCAGAATTATCATATGTACAGTGCAGACATTTACACAGGCATGTTAAGGCATAATGCATCCATTTTTTTGACAGCACCAACTATTCTTGTTATATGGTTTGAGGCTTTTTTCATCCTGTGACAACTGTTGGTGTCTGAAAGAACCCTCAGGCACACTCCCACTTCTCCCTCAGCAGCTGGCATCTTGGCTCATTAGTGACCAGGATCGTGATGATGAGGCAGAGGACAGATGTTTGGGTCACAGCTTGTAGCTGTGTCCAAGATATAAAGCCACGTGGAGAGAAATGGTGAGAAACGTGCTAACCAAACGATATGTAAGGAATATAACCCAACAGACGTGCTGTTATAGGGAAGCGATCAATAAACAGGTTGGTGTGATGTGACCCAAGTCCAATAAGGTTAATAAGCCAAAAAAACCAACCAAACAAACAAAAAAAAAACACAAAGAAAAAGAAAGCCAGAAATGGCAAAGCCATCCATTCAGAAGACTTTCCTGTGTCAGAATACTTAAAGTTACAGCTTTACTTCTGACTGCTACAAAGTGCTGACACTGGAGACTCCTTCCACAATGCAAAACAAAACTCCCCTCACTGCAAACATTTTCTTAAAAAAATTACTTTATGTATAAGAAACAATAACATCTTAGAACAAGCATGTTAAAATAAATCTTGAAACTGGAACTACTGTCGGAACTGCTGTTATAGAAAACTAATCAACGCTTTCTAACTAATCAGAATTGAGCATTGAACAGCGCTGTAGGAGCAATTTCTTTAATATCAACAAATTTTATAAGCAAGCTACCAGTATCACGATCCTGGTCACAGTTTGTGTCTAAATGAGCAATGAGCAATTAAATTCAGAATCATTGTCTAATGTGAAAAGGCTGACGGTTGGATCTCACAGCTCAACTCCTGCACAGAAAAAGTGAGGAAAATTTGTTGATGTATTAGAATGCATCCCGGTGTGTTTGTGGAACATAAGAAACACGCTGCCACGAGCCAGTGCCAACCCATGCGTGAAGAACGCTCGTTCTCACTGGTTCGGCTCTCGACTGCTGGCACCAGGTTCGCCCACACCTTAAACAACAAAGAATAGAGAATAGAAACTCATGGCAGAGAGAGATGGAAAAAAACCAGAATGAACTGAAGCAGGCTGTCAGTGCTGCGTGCCACATACATCAAACTAACAGGAAGACACTGTGTGCCTGTTGTTCGGTCTTGGCTTCGGTATACTCACGGGTGCTTTCATGTGCGCTTGTGCGTATGTTAGGGCACAAATCCGTGCTCACGCTTGTACTCAAAGTTCAGATTGAGAAACAGCTTGGCAGGTGAAGACAGGAGGAATCGTGATCAAAGCTCTCTTTCCCTCCCTCTCTAGCTAGAACCCTTCCTCTTATACAGAAACGCCAAAGCTCATATCCGTCTGATGCTAAACAAACCTGACACTCGTACAGCTACAAAACAGCAGTCTGACTTGTAAAACTCAGCCTGGTATGGGGCAACTGAAGAGGTTTTTTTTTTTTTTGATGAAGAGGCATTACAGCAATGAACACTCTAGGAAATAATGTCACTATTAAAAATTGAAACAAATGGAGAAAAGATAACAAACTTTAAGAGCTCTATTTTCATTAGTGGCAGTGTATTGTGAACTTGGTTAAGCATTAGCAATTTTTCTTTCTCCAAACTTTTTTTTTTTTTTTTTTTTTTTTGTAGCTGCAAATAAACATGGGTGGAGTAGTTCACTCAGTGGCAGTCTTTACCACCATGCAAATCATGCAAATCCCCTTCTGGCCATAAGCAATCATCTGAATAAATGAATAAACTGAATAAACACTTTTTTTCTTTTAGTTATTTTTCACCCCATTTTCTCCTGATATGGTAACTAGCTGGATCTCCTCTATGACATGACAGTTACAAACCAAGGATGGTGAAGACTAGCACATGTTTTCTCCAACACATGAGAATTCAACGTATTCCAAGCCACGTGAAACCAGCCATCACAGCTTTTCTCATGGAACGTCACAGAGCAGTGTAACACACTCAGAGTAAAGCGATATCTACCCACTTATGTATACATGAGCTCACAGACACCCACGATTGGCTAATGTCACTCTGATTGACAGGGGAGAGAGTGTTGTCATCCCTCCTATGGACAACTTTGATCTGTTGGAATCCTGGCCACCAATGGCTGTGGCATCTCCTGGATTCAAACTCGCATGCTGTTATCCCACTCATGAGGTCCATCTTTGTTTTATTTTTTGACACTGAAGAGATATCATAACACATTAGCTTAGCTAATCAGCACTCTTGAAAGTAATCATGAAATGCTTGTATTCCAATGGTGCTCCAGTGTCTGATCAGGAGTTTGAGGTGCAGGACATACTGTAGCTACGAGGTCTTCCGTTGAACAAGCTGCACCTGTGGATGACGTTGGCAATCTTACTGTTTCCCCTAAAACTTTGCAGTCACAACAATTATTGCTAGATGAGATCGTAAGCGAAAGTAACTTTACCATTTTTTCTGATGATTGAGATCGCTGGTCAGAAATGTTAACCGACCAACAAAGATGTGAAACTGTCAAACATGGGCCAGTTTAAATGAAGGATTTTTTTCCTGAAAAAGATAGCAAAAACCATTATCGAATTACTGTTGACCACATTAAATTGAAAAGCGGAGAGAAAATGTACTATAAATGGCTAGGTTATTGATAGTACAGTGATTCTGTGGAAGCTACATATGGAAGTTCCACCTTCTTCATAGTTCCAGCCTCCTATAAATTTCCATCTCTCTCTTTCTATTGACTAGTTTCCATACCCAGCACCTCCTACCCAAGAGTCTTTAGTTTGGGGGGGCCTTGTTATCTAGCACAGCCCTCAAGAACTCACTATCTAAGCCATCTAGAACTCCAGTGCAGGTTCTTGGAGTTTCCCACCTTATTACAGTTCCATATTCACTGTCTCGATTCAACTTTTTACTTATGATTCATGATTCCTACCCAAGAATGATTCCTACCCAAGAATCTTTATTGGGGGATCTGGCTATCCAGTGCAAATCAGAAGCCATCCAGGATTCCAGCGCAGGTTCTCAGAGTTCTCCCAACTTTTTTTTACAGTTGCACAATCATGCTCTCATTCTCCACTAGTGACTAGTTTCTACTCCTACCATCTACCATCCCACTTTCTTCCTACTATTCAACAACTCCTACCCAATAGTTTTTAGTGGGGAGTCTTGTTGTCTAGCGCAAATCAAAAGCCATCTAGAACTCCAGCCAAAGTTCTCAGAGTTCTCCCCACTTTTTACAGTTCCACAGTCCATCTCTTGTTCTCCTTTAATGACTAGATTCCCACCCACCACATCCCCATTTTCTCCCTACTGTTCAATAACTCCCACCCAAGAGTTTTCAGTGGGGGATCTGTTTGTCTAGTGTGAAGCAGAACCTGCCCAGAACTCACACCTCCCACCTTTTTACAGTTCCACAATCACTGTCCATGATATTTAGTAGAGGGCCTGGTCTGTACTCACAAAATTAACTATCCAGAATCTTGAAGGTTGCAATCTAATTCTATATGAAGTTTCATACACTGTTTTGATGTTTCATGACATACCATGCTTTGAGTTATTTTGAGAGTTTTGTTGGAAACAGTTAGTGGATGAGTATTTGAAATGTCGTTAATGAAAAGCACCCAACTCTTGAGGCATCTTGAGACTAGTGGCCTCACTAAAGAGAAGACATAATAATAAATAAATAAATGAAAAAGAAAAAAAAGAGTCCAAGCAAGAAATAAAGAGACAGCTTGGAACCTCTGGTGTTAATATGGTAAGAGCGGAGAGCACATTCTCTTGACCTCATTTTCTTATTTGGCTCCAAATATGGCCGACGTCAGATTGATGTTCTTGTCCTTTAAGGAGCCCTGAACATCGAGGTCATCAGGAACGCGACCCACACTCTAATCCTGACCTCACTTTGCCCGTGTGGTAATTACAGATGATGGCAGAGGCCAGAAACTGAATTTAATTTTCTCCGACAGGTCCTCCACCTCTCGAACGTCCTGAAAGCACCTCTCCTGATGTTTGGAGTGTGTGTTTGAACAGAGAGCGTTGCTCAGATTTCAGTGCATGACACGATGCTGGTAGCACCTGATTCCCCTCCACTTTTGCGCTCATGCGAATAAGTGTAATAACAGTGCTAAAAGTGTATCGAGTGGACGGCAAGCAATTACAGCCATATGCACCCTCTCCAACCGCAGTACAACAATCATCGCTAATGCCTTAAATGAACTAGTGATACTTTTGATGTTGATGGCCACCTTTCTAACTCTGGCTCAAAATGCAGGTGCAAATTGATGGCAATGTGGACAATTTTGCAATTTTGGGGTAGAATTTTTAGATAGTTGCAGGGAAGTACATATATAACTTTTGCATACTTGTAATTTGCCTGAAAAACAATAACAAATAGTTTATGATGACATTTAAACACTTATAGAAGAGTCACACAACCTTGAATAATTGCATTATTCACATGTAATTTTTTTTTTTAGATTCCACATGTACAGCATGTATTTTTATTTTTTCCAAATTTTTTCAACAATGTTCATTTTTCACATGCAGTGCATGAGTCATTGTTGTGTCATTCTTTTATTCTTTCCTTTTTTAATAATGGGTTTTAATGATACAGCAAGGTTGTTCAAAGTTTAGGGTTTTTTTATAACCAAAACCTGACTGATACCTTTCCAGAATTTTGATTGTCTTGATATCTCTTTGGTCTTCAAGATGCTGTTTGTTTAGGTTCTCTAACAAGACTCTGGTGCCTTTCAGGAACAGGCGTATTTATATTCAGGTCACATGACAGTTTAATTGCACACAAGTTGACTGCGTTCATCTAACTGATTTCTGATGCTGACTGGTTGCACCAGAACTAATTTAGGGGTTTCAGAGCAATGTGGAAAAGTTCAAGGGGGGTGAATACTTATGCAAGACACTCTACATTCAGATGTATTGCTAAAAAGCTGCTAGAGAAAATGAAACCTGAAATCAGTGTCATATAATGTGAAATAAATGAAATAATATAAGAATGTTTAAAAAAAAAAAAAAAAAAAAAAAAACAGTGAGACCCATTGTGACATTTCAAGACTTCTGGTGAGAAAGAATGAGTCATAACATCTTTCACTTCTTCACCTTTCCATTTCTTGTCCTTTCTTGGTGAACCCTGAGCGGCCTTATCGATTATGACGCTGTTCTGTGTTTACTGATTCTTTGCTTAATATTTGACCACATATAACATATAGCTGGCTGAACTAATCAATACGCACACATACGCAGACTCGCACAGCCTTCAGGGAAGAGACGCACATTTGTTTGCGTTTCTATTTTTCATTTTATGGATTTGAAATGCAAAACGTGAACTTTTAGCTGCCATAGGGCACCAAGGCTTGCATGAATATGTATCAGCATTTTCTGCTTCGATCCCCGTCTCTGAAGAACCGTCTCATTATTTCTGATTTGGCTCGGGATGCTGTTGCAACACAACGAAGACAGGGTAAAGATATTACAGTCAACAATAATGCTAATGGATTTTTCCAGCTGAAGGAATTAATACCGCTCAGCTGCCACGTTACACAACCTGGGTGATGGCGGAACCATGTGACAGCCGGGCCCACTAATTATCTGAATGCGGCGGCCACTGTGTAATTATAGTTCTGAATTGGAATTCAAATTAAATTCAGAGCTCTTATCTAATTTAGAGCTGTAAAATTTAATCCGTCAGAAGTCTCCTGTCGCGAGGACCTTTTTCGTAATATCACAATTTACACCAAACCAAGTCCCAGTGACTGTACTAACAGTGGCTCTGTCATATTTTATGAAGTGCATCAAGCTCATTATGAATGATTTCCTCCTCCAGGAGCCAGTCCACAGTGAGTATTTTTCTGTTCGTGGAAAAAAAAAAAGAAATGGGAGTGAGTGAGCGAGTAGCTAAATTAATTGCAGTGTGTGATGTGATGGTTCGGGCTGTGCTGCTACAACGGATGAGTGTGGATGAATGAGACTTAGATTGAGTGGTTGTGACAGAGCGGGCCATCTATCTGAGCTCGGTAGCTCAGTCATTACCGCTTTATGTCAAAGCAAATTGAAGACGACAGCCTGAATCGCGGAGAAAGTGAGAGAGAGACTGAGAAAGACACAACAAATAGGACAAGGTAGAGAAATGTGAGGATTACAGTGACCCTGCAATGATAGTCAGACACTTACAAAACACACACATAAAAAAGGGCTTAACAACAATGTACCAGGGCTTGGCAACACTGATTTGTTGTTATACTCACAACTGATTGACAGCTAGTTAGCAGAATGGGACAGACATGTATATTTGCCCTTACACACTGTCGATACTCTGAAATGCTAATAAGCACCTCGTTTGTAGCAGCACGCTCTCAGATGTAAGAGCAAAGCAGGACATCCTCCAGCAAGCACTTCAAAGCTCTCAGTGCTGGACAGATGTCCAGCAACACAGGCGCCTGGTAGCAGCTGGAGAAGCACCTGCTCAGAAAGTTAATGCTAATGCTAATCCCCGGCTAATGCTGCACATTATTTTTTTTCCCACATGCCGTGTGGGCAGCGTTGACACTCACCATGTGTCTTCTTAATCTGCTCTGTTAGAACCAATAGTGTTTGATGGGCCAGGTTGAGCGGATGTGTATGCAAACTGGATTCGGCAGGAGAGCAAGAAGGAGCCACACACGTGGGTGTATTCAGAGTTCACAACACACAAGGGGTGGAGAGTGTCTTTTCAGTTAGACACAATTCTGACCTTGGACTTAAACTCATTTTTGACATCAGCTTGAGATTCTTCAGTCTGCATTTTCTATCCCCAAATTTTGCAGGTTAAAGGCAAGTGCTTGTAATTAAAGGCAGTGGTCTAGATGCTATTAAAAACTGTCTTGGATAAATAACGCACTGTTGAAATTATCTGAATGGGCTGCCCATAAAATCATCAAAAGTGTGTGCGTAACTCAGCTCTGAATACGCATAACTTTCCCTGCATCAATATTGCTGTAACTTTTGTTCTTAAATTGCACTCATGCTGCAAATCATTAGCATGAAGTTTTACCTGTTGTCTCCCAGCAGAGGACATGTTCCATGTTCCACTGTTTCAAAAACATTCCAAGATGTATGGATCAAAAATAGCAGCCATGCAGAATGTGTCACATATTTTTTTTTTAAAGCAAAGGAGCCTCTGTTTTACTGTTGAACACTTTCCAGCTCTTATCTAACACGGCACAGAGCACAGTCAAAGCCATTTTGAAAGCAACAAATAATGTGCAAGACATTAAGTCTATGCTTAGTTACAGTTTGCAAGTATACAATTGTAAAATACTGTCACACTGAAACGAAAACCTTGTATTGCATTCCATTCCAATCTTTTGCCCCGTTATTTTCACGTTTTGCTGTAAAGTGGTTGCTACTTGGTGATTTTATTTTACTCTAGCTCTAACTGCACCCTTGAGAAGAAAGGATGCGAGGTGATGCATTTAAAAAATGATAAAATAAAACAATTTCACCCTTCACCCCCTTTGGATTTATGTCTTAGTACAATGTCACCATTATCGTATTTTAATTCCTTCTACTTTTGAGATGTATGGAGGGAATTAAATGTCACGCTTGCATGATGATGATTTTGGAAAAGGGTTGCCAGATTGGATTGAATGATTTGAAAGCAGTCACATCTTCAAATGTTCCCAACTGACTGCAAGCCATTTATACTGTGTATAATGTGTGTGTATATATATATATATATATATATATATATATATATATATATATATATCCATGCTCTGTACTGCTTATCCTACACAGGGTCACATGGAGCCTGGAGCCTATCCCAGGAGACTCAGGTCACAAGGCAGGGGACCCGTCACAGGGCACAATCACACACACACATTCACTCTAGACAATTTAGAGATGCCAATCAGCCTACAACTCATGCCTTTGGACTGAGGGAGGAAAGCCCCAAAGCACAGGGAGAACATGCAAACTCCACACACACACACACACACACACACAGGGCAGAGGCAGGAATCAAACCTCCAATCCTGGAGGTGCTAACCACTAAACCATAGTATATTCTTTGTTTTCAGACCAAAGGTATTAAGGATAAATATCTTTTTTTCCAGAAAATTAATGCTTTTAATCAGTATTGCAGTTGAATCTTAACTTTTAAAAAAAGCAAAGTGAACACTGTACGTAAAAAAAAAAAAAAAATGGTAGACTTTATTTACAAATATATATATATATTTTACTTTTACAACTTTTACAATTATATTTAATTTATTTAATCAAATATTTTATTAAATTTTTATATTTATTATAAATTTTATAAGTAGTTATACTTTTATCTGTAGACTTGTTTTTTTTTTCTTTTTCTTTTTTTGTAATTTGACCCATGAACAGTGATGCCATGGTCTCAGCTTTAATGAAAAATGTTCTAGGTTTGGAACCTGGTTTGGGCTAGTTTTTGTCTGCAGCCACCAATATATTATTTTATAGCAAATAATCTGAATTAAATCTAATCAATAATTTAAATTAAATCTAATCAATTTCCACAAACAAGGCAAACGAAGGAAAAGTGTAAGTGCAGACGGTGAATCTACGATGTACAGAACCATTTCTGATGTAGTAAGAGCTACAGATATTACACTTATTCAGGTTGGAATGCTTTTTGCATTTGTAGACTAGTCTGAAATGAGATTCAAACACTATAGATAAACTATATTGGCATTGTTCTGTCATATAACAGCAACTATTTTCTCCTAGTGTCCGGGCTTTTTGTGCATTTTGTTTAGATGTAGTTGGGCGAGAAATTTTGCTGAGACCTGGCATCCATTCCCATTAAGCTCGCTAATGACTTTTGACAAACTCAAAGGTGACCTGGTAAGCTTATCCTGTCTTGATAGACGTTTTTGCAGTTCTACAGGTAGATGTTGCTACATACTGTACCATTATTAGTCATTTTTGACCAATGATAATGTTAAAATAATTCCAATCTGATATCAATCCAATCATGAAATTACAGATATCTTGGAAAAGTGTCTTAAGACTTAGCTGCTGTGGATCCTGTTTATCTTCATTCTATTGAGAAATTCATTAAAGGGAAAATATAAATAAAGCAAATCAGAAGAACGAATGTCTAGATGGCTTGCTAAATCCTGGATGCTGATTAAATTGGCTAATGATATAACAACACCTATAGATAAAAAATCTTGACTTAACTAAATACAACACAATATTCCTGATTGTAACTTTCTTTAAAAATGTCATCCCCCAATTATGTGAGGAGCTTAAACTTGCTAGAAACTCAGCCTAAACCCATCTACAATATTAGATCACAAATCTCTACATTTGCATTCAGTAAGCATTAACACCACAAAGAACTTTGGGAGCAAAGTGTCCATTAATTGGTCCTTTTTCAACACTTCAGTTTGTCCTTTTGAAGTTCTCTGCATCATTTATACTATTTGAACCAAACTGGGAACATAACGTACATTAGTTAGTTATGCTCAATGAGAATAAATGAGCTTGAATGCATCTGACATCCAGCTCCAGAGAAATAAATTGTCATAAACAGCAGATGTTGAAAGTATACCAAATTAAGTAGTTATTTGAAAATCTTTTACAACAGAAGTTCTCCAAGTTTTGTAGCCAGGGACCCATTTAACTATAAAATAAATTAAACGGACCTCCTCAGAACAGATTTAAATGTGTATAATAATATTTTGTATATTTATTAGAACTTTCTATTCCTGAACTTTCCAGAACACATGAGCTTTAGATTCTAGGAGGCTTGTTCTTGAGTTATTAAGGTTTGGATTAAACCCACTCCATTCAAGGGGACAGTCAACCAGACTAATAACAATTACAATTCAATAATAAACAGCAGCAGCTTGTAAGCAGAGATGTTGGAGGGGCAGGATGGCATTAATAACACCATAACCTCAGTACATTTGTTCAGCTGTGTTCGATCCAGCACTTGTGTTTCCTATTACAGTGTGTGAAACAAGCACAGAAGAGCTTACATGATTAACTAGGGTTGCCAGGTTTCAGCGAAACTTTCCAGCCCAACTACATCTAAAAAAAACTCACAAAAGACCTGAAACTATCCAAAAAAATAAAAAAATCAGTCCCTGGAAAAACGAGACACATTTATCTTCTTTTTCTCAGCTTTTCTGTGAGAAACAAGGTCACCATTGTGCACACGGATTTCTAATATATAGATATTATTCATTCCATAATCCCCCTTTTCCTTGCACAAAAATATGCTGTGATTTATAAATAGTTCTGTGCATCATAGATGTGCTGTCTATGATTCGCTTTATGTTTGCAGAAATGTATTTTTTCCTAATTACTTCCTATAAAACAAGATCTTGTCAGCCATTGAGTATTTTTAAACTAGCCCAATTTGTTGTAAAAATCGTGACCTTGGCAACCCTGTTATTAACGCTCCTGCCTTCTGCTCTTCCCCTGAGCAAGGGGCCATGTGATTCCTGCCCTACTTAGACTCTTTTAGCACTTCTTGTAGTTCCTATTATGCACCACTAGGTGCAACAATAACTATACGGAAACTATAATAAATATAAAAATAATAATAAATTATAATAGATATACATACAAAATAAATATAATAACTTTCATAATGGTGAGCTTTTGTGGAAACAAGCAATAGATCCACCAGTGGTTATAAGAAAAATGCACAGAATGCTGTAAAGGAGTGAAGCTGGGGCTGATTTCTTTCTAGCCCAGACTGTAGATTCGTGCAGCCTGTCAGTGACAGTCATGTCCAGGTGGTTACACAGAGTGAAACACCTCCTAGGTTTGTTTTTCTTTTTCTTTCTTTTTTAGCCTGCTCTACTGATACATCCGTGATACTTCATCAGCAGTGATTGAGAAGTGAAATACAGTCGCAGGTGTAATGAATATGGTGGAACATGGTGGAGTATTTACCCTATCATAGTTTTTTTTTTCCTAAAAAGTGATATACTACACACACATTGTTCAATCAAAGTACAAATTACACAAAAAGACAGATGACAGAACTTTAAGTTTAAAAAATGAGAAATCACGATATGAATCTGCCAATCTGCCTTTGTGTGTGTGTGTGTGTGTGTGTGTGTGTGTGTGCGTGTGTGGAATAGTTTGCCTCACATCATTCTTATTATGCCATTGATGAGACCTTGTGATATAATACATTGCTCAATCCTAATAGTTTCATTCATATCATGAGCAGCCATCACTGATAATAAGGTAGATCTAAAAGGGAAAAGCTTTTGATTAGTTTTTCCCTACAGGCTCCTGTACTAGTCTGAAGAAAGCTCAAGATACTCAGTGTCATATCTGCTTGTGTTTCACTACGTTAAACCAGAATGAACGCAAACTAAATACTGAAAACCTCCTAAAATTCTACATACCCAAACTCCATTTCAGCACTTCAGAATGATGTTCAACTCTTTTAAATACTAATGTGAAAAAAAAAAAAAACTCAATTAGTCAGCTCTCAGAACTGTAATTCGCAGGCATTTATCACAGGCATTAAGTCTTGGACAGACTCCACTCATCTCTACTAAATCATCTCCTCTGGCTGCTCAGCTTAATCATTAAAGTTTGGTGCTTCACTTTAGAGACCTTCTGAGAAAGTAACTGCTGAAACTGCAACACAAGGCAGACTGTTCTCGAAAAATCCTCAGAGGACCACTACATCCTGTCTATACCTGATAACTGGCTGAGCAAACTACTGAATCGGTGTCAGCAAAGATCACAAACCTGGTTGTACTTATGCTTTTTTACATGCATGAAATCCTGTAAACCGATAGGACACTCAGGACAACATCAAGCATTAATCAGAATCAACACACTGAGTAAATTCTATTTATTTGACAGCTAGATTTTATCCTAAAGTCAAGAATTTTGTAACGATGTAAATGACTTCTCGATTGAATTTGATCAGGATGGAAAAAAAAAATACATAAATGAATCAAAATGAAATAATATAATTACATCGTGCAAAATAATAAGCCCATAGCAGGTAGACTACAGCTTGTAAGAAAAATCAAAATCACATGCAGTCTGAAAAAAAAATAAAACAAATTTCTAAATTTCCTGAAAGACATTTGTGCTGGAACCCTGAATAACTTTTTTTTTTGTTCACTATCTCAACTCAAAAGAGATACCAAACCCTACTTTCTTTCAGAATCAAGATACTTTGCATTGCACTTAAATTGCAATTAATTATGAGAAATGCAAAATACAATGTGGATGAGGAAGATTAGATTTCTACTACTTGTAAAAATAAATAAAATTCTTCATTTTTGACATCTTTATAGTACAATACCATCGTTTCTCTTTAGCTCTCATGCATGAATCTCATCCAATCTCATCCAAACAAGTGGACAATCATCAAGATATCTTCACTCCATCTGCTTTCTGCATATTTCTTTTCGGTACGTTTATTCACCCAGAGCTGCAAGTTCAGAATATCCCATCATGTCCATCAGAGAATCAGACATCTGACTAGTTTTTTTTTTTAATGTTCCAGATATTTTCTTGATAAAATCTAGCTACTAAATTTTAAATTAGCCCTCCTTTTTTAAAGTTAAGAATAATTAAATCCTGACACAGAAACTTACATACACATTGACAGAAATCTAATACTGAGGGTCACACCTAGAAAAGAATCACCAATCTTCTCTGATTTACTAAGGGAAGCTTCTAAAAGTTTGATCATTGCTACCTTGTTTGTGAATGATATAAAATCCAGTCATCTTACACCAAAAGTCCTACATTAGAGACACCACAAGGCTTCTTTCCTGAAATGTCACCTTTTGCATGTAGACAGAGGATCGATGCGGGTCAAATTTCATGTGAAAAACAGCCATGAAAACGACTCTTTCACATCCAAATTTCATTCACCTACAGATTCTTGCACACGTTCGTTTGTTATATTATGGATTTTGCTCCATATTTTTAATTAATGCCCAACTACCCAGCCAGCTCTTTTTGGTTCTCCGTAGATTTGACTTTCCTTCTGGTCCTCGTCTACTTCCTGTCCTCCCGTTCGCGTGAGCTTGACCTGTCCGTCAGGGCTACACAAAACACGGACATGTCACGAATGAAAGACTAAGAGAAGTCCCAGTCTCAAAAGAGAGACAATTGAGAAGAGAAAAAAACCCTATTAATGCGTTTCATCTGTTCTTCCGAGAGCTGGTGTCCATTGTTTGACTGGAGCTTTTGACCCCCAAACCTGCAAGCCCTTTCTCCCCATCCCCTCCATCTCCCTCTTCTGTCCACGGGTTTGAAAGGTACTGATGTTGGTCTGTGCTATGAAGGTGCCGTCCATTTTTATTTCGCGCCAACACATTCCCTTGTTCTAAGCTCCCGGTGCTGTTGCACTTTTTGGCCAGTGGTGGCGCCACTGAGCCAGGCGTGAGCAGCGAGCTTAGGGAAAGGCTGCTGATAGTCTCTGATAAATGTTCGCTGTTAAATGCTTGACTCGATCCTCCCCCGATCCCTGTGTCCTCGTCTGAAGGTTCTATGGAGTTCAGCCTGTTGCAGCTGGGGCTGGGGCTGCCATCACAGCTGCTCTGACTCCTCTGGCGCCCCCTGGTGGCCTGGAGGGTGAAGCTGGTTTGGTCAGGGTGCAATCTCTGGCTGAGATCCGAGGAAGGGAGGGTTTCGTCGGGTACAGGGCAAAGCAGAGGCTGAGGTAAAGACAGGTCTCTATGAGGAGGTACGCTGAAGTTGATGCCTTCCTCCAGCATGGTCTGCAGGCTGACTTCGGAGCTTCCCATGGCTAATGATGACTCACTGTGAGATGGTGGCTGAAATAAAGAAAATATAGGAAAAAAAATGATTTTGATTGATTTTTTGAATTTTTCCTGTAGCTGCAGACTACTGATCAATGAATAACATACTGAACATCAGCTAAATATACTATATGGCCAAAAGTTTGTGAACACCTGACCATCACATCCATGTGTGACATCCATACAATCTGTATAAGATTGTATATTGTATTGTCTTGGTATGCTGTAGCATTAAGATTTTCCTTCACTGGAACCAAGGGACCCAAACCTGTTCCAGCATGACAATGCCCCTGCCCAGACTTGGTTAGTGTGGAAGAACATGAATGGCCTACACAGAACCATGACCTCGACTTCACTAATTACCTTTGGGATGAATTGGAACGACAACGATGTGCCAGGCCTTCTGGCCAAACATCAGTGCATGATCTCACTAATGCCCTTGTGGCTGAATGGACAAATCCACACAGCCATGCTCCAAAATCTAGTGGAAAGCCTTCCCAGAAGAGTGGAGGTTATTATAACAGCAAAGGAGAAAGTAAATCTGGAATGGGACTTTCAGCAAGCACAGATGGGTGTGATGGTCAGGTGTCTGCATTCTTTTAGCCATATAGTGTAAGAGAGTTATGGCCCCAAAGAGTCAAATTTAGACATCCTAATCTGAAAAAGCTTGTACCTGTGAGCCCATGACCCTGCTGTTGGCTCCGGGTGACCGAAGTGATGCCCATGAGGCTGGCGAAGTAAGCCTGGTGCCTGCTCGCCCTGTCCGCGCCATACCCGAGGCTAGGTTTCCTTGTGGCACAGCTGTGGCTGGGTGGAAGAACTCTGCAGGGAGATGAAAGAGAGGAGAGGGCGTCCTCCTGTCCCTTCTGCTGCTACTGCCTCCTCGTTCACCATCTGCTGCAGGGGCGTTCAACAAGGCAGCACATGGAAAAGCATGAAAAGGGCATAAAAAATTTCCAGCTTGATCTGTGTACAGCCCAATATCATCGTTTTCAATGCATCATAATAATTGCTTTATATTACTATTGCTACATTTCGATATTGACTTATTGTCATATTAGTATACCTTCTACCATTGCATGCACAGATTTATCACACAGGAACCAAGATGATCAAAAGCACATATAAATGAGGGGTTTTAAATTCATATAAATGAAATTTAAGCAACCTCAATAATTGATTTAAATTGATATTCAATTATTTTTAGCAGCCTTTTTTTAAGATAAAATTTTGTTTATTTTCTGCAGAGAAATACACCTGGGGTTGTATTAATAACAAAACGCCCAGCTCTTTTTGGTTCTTCATATATTTAACTTTTCTTCTGGTCCTTGTCTACTTCCTGTCCTCTCCTTCTCATGAGCTTGACCTGTCCATCAGGGCTACACAAAACTCAGATAGGTAAAACACGGAGAACTACATCTGGAGTTGTATTCATAAAAGTAGCTCTCTAACTGGCAGATTTAACTGAAACTAAAAAAAAAAGGATGTTTGTCCTAACAGACTGCAATTTTTTTTTTGTCACAAAGCAGTGCTGAAAAATCTGAAAACTTAAGTTGTAGTAAAGACGACAAGATGTCACTAAGACACTAATCCCAATCGTAAGTGGCTGCTGCTGTGCAGTTCATTCGACTTAATGTTTAATGATGACAAGCTTTTAAGAAGATATTGTCTCAACTGTGAGGGACTGCAGTGATTGTGTGATAAACAGAATGAGATGTGGGCGGAGTTAAAAAGACTGACAGGAGGCCATGTAAACACAGACAAGCAGCTGGACCTGGACCGTAGTTTAATTGAAATGTTTAATTGAACTTTGAAATTTGTAAATATATGTAAATATTTGTATGTTATATAGCAAGATAACTAGTTTAGGCTCATTTGGAGAGACAATTTTCTAGCTGAATGTGTGATACATTTGTATATTTTGGAAAGATGTTTACTTTTTTGGTCTTTTTGATCAAGTAGCCTCACCTAGCTGTGTATAGGAAAAAAATACTTAAGTAATTGTACTTTCTTACATTATTTACAGTAAATACTGTTTTGGAAGATTTGTATTTTACTGAATATTTATACTCATACTCAAGTAGATTTCCAAGAGAAAAAATCATACTTTTTACTCCATATGTTTTCATTTTGACCTTCAAAGGACTCATTACAAATCTCAAATGCCATATTTTTTTAAATATTATTTTTCTTAGTAAGATTTTGCTTATTTTGATGGAGTTACCAATTCATGTAGTATGAAATGTCTTATTTGCTTCATACATAAAAGAAAAGAGCAGCCTTTAAAATTTACCATCAAATCTAAGAAAGTAAGCCAAGTTAACTTTGATAAATTAGCTTAAGTTTAGTAATTTAGCTAGTTTTATTAGGCAGCTAGATCAATTTTGTAAATTAGCTTGTTGATTTCGCTAACTAATTAAGTATTGTAAATTAGCTTGTAGATTTTGCTAACTAATTAAGTATTGTAAATTAGCTTATTGATTTCGCTAACTAATTATTGTAAATTAGCTTGTTGATTTCACTAACTAATTAAGTATTGTAAATTAGCTTGTTGATTTTGCTAACTAATTAAGTATTGTAAATTAGCTTATTGATTTCGCTAACTAATTATTGTAAATTAGCTTGTTGATTTCGCTAACTAATTAAGTATTGTAAATTGCGTCATTAAGTTATCTAGTTACTTAGGTTTTCTGGACTCAGCATGCATTCCAACAGGCTTATTAAATATTAGCTAACTAACAAGCCAAATTCTAGATTTATCTAAATTAGCAGAATATTTTCTTTATGACTGATTGCTTAGCAACCTAGCTAGTCATGCAGGGTCGGGCATGACAAACATGTGGGCAGCTCTTTCTATCCGTTAAAAATATTAACGGATAAGACATGAAATGCCACAGACAGATGGTAAACAAGGTACGTGAGACCACACACACGCACACACACACATACACATACACATGTATACACACACACACTCAGAGACTGTCAGTGTGTTATCACACAGAGTATGCGACACAACCCACTTGGTCATAACACACACGTCATTTGCAGTCAGTGACACAAAACACAGCCAGTGACACATCAGATAGTGTGACACACTCCATACAGTCAGGGTAACATCAAACACAGTCAGTGAGTCACCACACACACACACACACACATACAGTGAGTAGAGCTAAAAGCTAATGGCTCCCCAGCTGAGCGACACTAACGAACAGCCATCGGTGAGTCTGCATTCTGAGCTGCAAGTGGAAATCATCCTGAATCATTGACGACCTTATCAGCACATCATGACTTTCTCATTAATTACCCATTTATACAGCTTTGCTACAGAAATGGCCATCCTGACAGTTATAAATGAGGTTTATCCCACTCATTGACTAGAAATTCGCTCTAATTTAAGCTGCTATTATGTCAACTGTGCCTCTATTCTTACACTCATTATGTGAGTGTAAGAATATTTAATGCCATGCCTTTATGCATAACTAATCACCTCTCCTGAAAAATAAGCATCAGTCTTAAGTTAATTTCTAACACTTCACAAGATTATCAGTAAAACAATACACACTAGTGCATTCACATCATGCCAGAATTAATTAATGTTAATTACAAGCTGCAGACTTGAAAAAAGCCTTTACGTCTTCACTGAACTCAAAGTCAACAGGTAGAAATGTGGAATTTTCTGAAAGCTCCCACTTGGCAGCGTTGTAAATAAACACGCTCAAAAAATTTGAGTGAGTGAGTTCCGCAATTAAAGTAGTTAAGCCCATAAAACATTCCCATTTTTCATATTCAATCATGGCATGCATATATAAGAAATATATACAGTAGCATAGTTTAGCTTTCCGTTCAAAAGATGTTAGGGTGGTGTGTGTGTGTGTGTGTGTTTTCTTAGAAATGACTCATTTTCAAATCCAAAGAGAAAGTGATGTTTATTTATTTAGGACAGGATTAAGGATCCTCCAGCGTCAGTAAATTCTAACGCTCTATAGTAAAGCTGTAGCTTGAAAATTTCTGACATGGGAACAGCTTTCAGGACAGATGACTTTGCAGTTTCTTAGTAATAAGCTGTATTTTTACTTTTAGTTTTATTACTTTCAAGTGAATGTGAGGGAATGCTGTATTGTACGTGATAACAGGAACTAACTTAAATGTAACTATAAATGTATAAAAATTATGATGTGTCATTCTTTAATGAATACTAATTGCTAGTGTTGAAAAATTGCTGTGGTATAAAAGCAATAAAGCACTTTGAGATATGCTGTTATTGGAAAATAATCAACAATGGATTGGTGTGATGTGTTACTACCCGGAAGTTAATACCCACATACACTATATGGCCAAAAGTTTTTGGACACCTGACCATCACACCCATATGTGGTTCTTCCCCAAAGTGTTGCCACAATGTTTGAAGCACAAACTTGCACAGAATGTCATTCATTCATAGGAACTAAGTGGCACTGGAAATGGGTCCTCCAAGTCAGTACAAAGGTGTTTAAAAGTGAATAAAGGACATTTTTGTTGATGTCAATGGGATGTCTAGATTTCAGAAATACAGAGACAACTATTACATTAGTATTCAATCTTAATATGGGCCAAAATTAGACATCTGCATATTTAAGAGACAAACCAAGCCAAAATAGACCAATCACATATTGTCACGGGCCTATTTAAGTCAGACCAGACTGGCACAGTAATGGACATCATGGGTGTCTCGGATTAGTCAGCACTTAGTGTGCACCAGTGATATCCAAATTTGCTCCTGGAAGCCTAAGTTAGTCCAGATTCAGTTAATCATGGTATTTTTGAAGGGCTATGGCTAGAGGTGTTATTAAATTTGGATCTAAACTCTGATAGATTGTATATCTCCAAAATTCCAGCAAATGCTGCCAACTTTGTGACTTCTTTAAATTTATGAAGGTCTGTGAACAGAGGTATTATTAAATTTGGATCTAAACTCTGATAGATGATAGATCTCCACATTTCCAGCCAGTGGTGCCAACATAGTCACTTTGTTGGTGACTTTTTAGGACCCCTTGAGTGACTTTATTTTAAAAAAAAAAGTACCTAGTGACACATCTAGAGAGTTTTTGAGCAGATGTTCGTAACTTTCCTACACTCGCTGTGGCTCTCCAGCTGACTTTACAGCTGCTGGTTATATGAGTTAAAAGCAGGTTTGGTCAACTCACCTCAAATGTGTAAAAGCTGACTGAGTTATGCTTGTGCGAGCTGACATTCCCAACAATGAATCACTGATCACTTTTGTTCTCTGATGATGACTGATCACTGATTACTGTAGTTCCCAACGAGCAATCACTGGTCATCATTGTTCCCACCAACCAATCACTTATCACCATTTTTTCCCAGTGACCAATCGCTGATCACCATTGATCCCTACAAACAATCACTGATCACCATTGATCCCTACAATCACTGATCGCCATTATTCCACCAACCAATCACTGAATCACCATTGTTTCCAACCGACCAATCACTGATCACCATTGTTCCCACCGACCAATCACTGATCACCATTGTTCCCACCAACCAGTCATTGATCACTATTGTTTTTCCAATTGTTCTTTGTTTTAACTTCTCTTCTTGCTATATTTACAAGTGATAAAGGAAATTATTCAATCTGTAGCCATTTCCATTGTGCCTATTCCCTGACTACATACACACTACATTTGTCTGCATTTTTAAAAGACATGTTTTGTAAATAAGTTTCTTTGTGGAACCATGACCAAAGACTTATTTCTGTTAGAGGTTGCTGCTAACCTGGACTATGAGATGGCACATGTTGATGACATGCTGATTCATTCTGCTTCTGAAGGCCTGAATTAGGAAGTGTGTCCCCGCTCTCACTCCCCATGCTGAAAGCTCGACTCTTGGGATGAGACCCGCTGCATTCCGCTGGTGTGGCCTGAAGCTCTTCTAAGCTATGAGATGTACTGCTCCCTCTCTCCTCCTGAAAATAGAGCAGAGATGTGGTAGCATGTATGCTATCATGAGACAAAATTAGCATTCAGAATTGCTAGACTGAAAGGTTAGGCATCTTAATTTTCCTGGATAGTTATTGTCATTACAATTTTAAACTCTTTATTTACATGCTTAGTTAACCACGGGTCACGACATAGCTATATCATAACCTCATTAGCATTGGGTAAAGATTGAGCCATATGCTAATCTGCATATCAGCTATGAGCCTTTGGGGTTGCCTGAAGGCAGCTTATGGCGAATTAAACACTGTTTTACAAAAGACTATATCACTATTCTGTGCCTGTTCGCCTGACACTAATACATCAGCATTTGAGCACTATCGTTCTTGTATTGCAGTGGAAATGAACCTCTAATGTATTTTTAAAGACCTTCCTGTTGCAACTGACACTTTGGATGGAAATTCTACACCTAGTGTGTTTCAATTCAGCAATTCAACATTTTGACAAATCAATAATGATTTAAGGAAAAATAAACAGTTATGTTTGCTACTGGACCCATCAGATTCTTCTTTTTATGCAGCGGATATTAAATTAGCAGTGATTCAGTAAAAGGAAAATCAGCAGAGCGAGGCTGAGGAAATGTGACAATCAGCATCACCACCTGGCTGATGTGCCCAAAAGCTCGAATAATAGACCAATGCGAGAACACTGATTAGATAATTAGGTAATTAAACATGCATTGATTAGCTCATCAGGTACTAAAGCATGTAAATTAAGATTACTTAGGCAATTAAGAAATAGGATAATTAGAGTCCAAAGTGGTATCCCTTGAGGCCTTGAGAGGATGCTGCTGGACAGATGTAAAGAGGGACCAATTTGCCAAACATAAAAGCTAAATAAATAAATAAATAAATAAATAACATTGTGTTTTGAGTGACAGCTTCCTAAGTAAAGGTAGTTTAATAATATATATTACTGATTAAGGAAAAAATATGTATATAATTATATAAAAATCAATGATTAAGGAAAGAGTCAGAAAATGGTCCTATAAATATCGTATTTATTTATGTGATATTTATTACACATAAATTTATGTTTGACTTTGTTTATTTTTAAATTTATTTACATATTTTTAAAATTAAATTTATACACATAATTTTTTTAATGATTGATTAATTAATTTGTCAGTGAACTTTTATGGTTTATTCATTTAATTTATTTGTATATAATATTTTATTTATTCATTCATTTATTTGTTTGTTTGTTTGTTTGTTTGTTTGCTTGCTAGATCTAGCTCTTCATACACCTGAGTGTGTCTGTGTCTATATACCTTGATGTCCCTGACAACTAGCTGGTACACACTGTGGTCATCAAGACTGAGGTCATCAGGAAGTGCTGGAGATGACGACTTGTCCGAGAGCTGCTCTGACATCAGAGAGGCCTGCTCCACCTCAGCCAATCGGATCTTTGGAAATAAGAACATGTATAAGGCACAGAAAGGGAAGTCATATACTGATATAGATTTATATATGTATATAAATCTGACAGCTCTCTTTCACATACACACCTTTCTATACTAACAATAGGTTTTACTGAAGCATATACCAAAGTACAGCAGTGAAACATGTACAAGTCAAGTCAAGTCAATTATGGTTGCATTTAAAGAGGAAAAGTAAACAGGATCTGAAAGAACGATCCATAAATTTCCATATTAGAAGTATTGCATTCTGGTTTATGTTTGGCTTACACTGGGATTTTGAAATCTGCCAGAACTGTAACTTTATTTCGCTTCCCTGTTTGTTTTATGTTTACTACATATAAATGATACCATTTTTTTCTTTTAAAAATGACGATCGTAATGTTTAAAAGTGTTTTTACACCTAGTATAATCACATAGTTTCAAAGATACCTAGAGAAAAATGTAAAACAAAATAATGCCATGCAGGCAATCTAGCTAGATTCTTAGTTTCACGCTTCTTCTATTTTTTTTAAAAAAATTTCCGGCCCTGAAATTAGAACTGCCCTCTGGGGGAAGGAAGAGCTTGTCTACATTTTGACTGCCTTCTGAACTTACCAGTTTTCCTCTACTATATGTTATAATCCTAGTTGATTTTTTGTTAGGTCGAAGTGTTGTATGTGGGAGTAGGGGTGGAAAAATCAGTAGCCCAGATGCCAAGCAGATTTCATGTCCAGGCTATTACTTTTTTATTCGTAGTAGGTTTAACAACCAGAACAAGAAAACATACACCTTTTTGACTTTTGCAAAAAAAAAAAAAATTGCATTTGGTATGTAGCTATGTTTAAATTTAGCTACCTTGATGCTACAAGTATAGCACATGCTTCCAAATCTCACTATCTTTTGCACAACAGATGTCATTCCTGCCTCTTGCCTATGATTGGCTGATTCCAATTTCCTGTTCTTTTTTTATGACACATCATATTCCTACATGTGCAGATCCCTGCTGTTGTTTTATCTCACCTGTGTTCATTTTGGACCATTTCTTGTTTATTACACTCACATATATTGCAGCTTATATATATATATATATATTTGCAAATACCTACAAACTTAAGGAAAGTAGTGAAGATGTTTGGAGGCTACACTTTTTCTGTTGTAATGTAGCATTATACAAATGTGTGCACAGACTCAGAGACGTGGGTACTGTAAATCATGCCACTTCCTTTAATATGTGGCTCTAGGAGAAGTGAGAAAATATGCTAATTACCCATATGTTGCACCTATTTGCATTTTTCATGCACCTGTGTGATCTAGGCTGATAAAATAGTGTATATGTTTAGAAATTGGTATCCGCAGTTCCTTGAGCAGGAAGCTCTGAGTAGATGACTAAAGTGGAGTGGGAATTGAAGTGCAGCGAAGATACGGCTCATGGCATTTCAATTTCCAAGAACCTGTACTCCCACTAACGTAATATCAGCCTGCCCCCTTTGGGGGACCCAAGGAAATCTTCCGAATATAAGGCTGTCTGGTCACTCTGCTGAATCCAATAAGTGCAGAAGATTGATCTGAAATGGACTGAGGCACCCAAAAATATAGGCTTGAGCAGAGATGAACTGATTGACACAGGTAATGCTGTCACTTAAGCTTTTGTCCTACAGCTTAGGTGCAAAGGAAGCAGAATCTAGTACATTCTGCTAAAAGGGACTTTTTTTCTTCTGCACACAGGAAATAAGCTGTCTGGAGAAAGAAAAATCAATGTGCCATGTGATCTAACAGCACTGAATCTGGAGTCTCAGAGCTGTTATTACTGGACTGTAACCAATTCCCATAGTAATAATAATAATAATTTGTAGTTTACAATTCTCTATGAGTTTTATACTTGTTCATGGGACATGATTGATGCTAATCAATAACATAAAAGAATTAGAGTCATAGAATATTAGTTATAATTATCACATTAATCATTTGTTTAAGTTAACTAAATGTCTTCCACCTTCATTATCTGGCAGCTTATAAAATAGCACTTGATCCAGCACATTATATATTTTGCAGTTCTTTTTTTTTTTTTTTTATTTTACACACTGACAGTTGTGTGCACAACAAGCAACAAGATACTAAACTGGGGTCATGAAATCATAATGTGGGTGTGAGATGTAGGCTATTTTATCACGCGTATAATTCACTACTTTGAATTTTCAAATTAATAAAATAATGGCAGTGTTTTTTGTTCATTTGATGCGCTCTCCTGTAAAGAAAGCGTGTCCATGGTTTAAAAGATAAGCTGACTAAGCCCTCATCTGCAACAGTTATAGCTCACTTTATGTTCTTTTATAACTTTATCCATAAATAATTCAGTCTTTGAGATAAGCAATGTCTCTGTCTGCTCTGATCTCCTCTGTGAACTTTAAAGGGAAATACTAAATAATTAATTCATTAGCAGTGTCATATTTATGTATTTAATATCAGCCTTAAATGTCAAGCCATCATTTTTTAAGTGTATAGGAAAATGTGCATTTCAGCATGACACATTTTGGTTACAGCAAACTGTCAGAGAGTGGCACTGGACTCAGGACTTGACTTCCATGATTGAGCTGATACCATGCAGAAAAAAAATAGGCTTAAGCTCAAGGTTAGATTCACAGGTAAATCCTGTGTAACTGTCTAAATAGCATGTAAGCCTGCAGGTAATTAAATCCTGACTACGCTCGCTTAACTCAACTCTAAATACTGCGATTGAACAGTGGTGATTCACACACACTCAAGTTAATATGTAAATAAGATGAAAGGTTCTTCCACTGTATGTGGTATGCTGAGTGTGTGTATGTGTGTTACCTCTGTAGGCTGGCACCTGCAACCTCTGCACACCGCAGGGGACGAGTAGTGATGAAACACAGATCCTGACAGGTTATCAATCATCTGCATCTCTCCCTCCAGAGAGTCCTTAATCAGCAGAGAGACACTGTCCAGCCACAGGTTCTCCTGCACACAAACACACATGATGACATTATCATCTGTTTTGTGTGTTATTAGAGGCTTTGCTTGTTTGCAGGTCACAGAAGCCACATATTTGAGACCATACATGAAAATTAGAGCAGCTCTGATTTCATAACCATTGAAGGCCACAGATGTGATTGTGGGAATGTGTTTGGGTTCACATATATGTCTAATGTTTTACATAGAAAGCAGGAGGCTGTTGGCATTTACAATATATGTGCATATGGTTTCATATGCAGAGAACGGGCCTCATTTATCAAGCTGGATATGAATGGATTTATTCGTAAATCATTCGCAGGGACATGAATGAAATGTGTTCATGAAAATCCAGTTAGTTTGTAATGAATGTGGATTACATTGACAGGTTAAAATTGCATATTCATTTTAATTGCACACACAATTTTCATTTCATGGTAAAAAAGCAATTCAAAACAAATTCATAAATGAAAACAAATAAGAATCCAGAAGAGTTAGTGTGTATCTGGTAGTGGTAGCTGACACCGCAGTGGCTGAGCTGCGTTGCTGGAAGATTTAGCGCACGCTGCACTTCTGACGCGCTCTTTCACAATTTAGTCATAATTTGACAAAGAAAAAAATCATAATTTTGTCGTTTTCAGTTCTCTGTGAGCTTTAGGAGATTGTGGGCATCACTAACTTTGAATCAGCTGTGCCATGAATGCGATTTACAAGTAACTTGCATTTATCAATATGAATATGAAGAAGAAATTCAACATTCCCAAAACTTGGTGGGAATTTTATGAAAACATTTACACACAACTTTACTAAAAGATTCACAAAGGAGCAGTATTATAAGCCAACACAAGTTATTGTTAATTATGAACATTTATGTGAATATCTTTTCAGAAATCCTGTTATGTTAGCTCATGTTTGCTAGGTGGCTTCCATTAGCAGTGAAGATTATGAACATTTATGAATATGACACCATCCTCTGGTGACTTCCCATTTATTACACATTATATACAAAGTGCCTCTCAGCTCAGATTACTGCACAAAGTGGAGCTCACTACCTCTATAGCCTTCCCTTATACATGCATGCTATTTCCTCTATTTCTCTCGTGGCGTGTAGTAGAAGCGTTTAATCAGAATTTTGCAGTTCTTAAGTAGCATTTCTTGCTGGCACAGAGATCTATTAGAAAACCCTTCACATGTCCTATTAATTATGTGTCACCATTAAAATGTAGGTTGCTGATTAAATGGTGAGTGCAGCAAGCCTTCCGGGCCCTCCCCTGCGTGTTATTAATAAGACCACTACCACTTAAGATATTCGAAGCAATCTAGTTAATTGGACTGCCAGTCTATGATTATTTTACCCAGGGGTCAATGCAGTGTGCCTTAGAAAGTAAGCAAGCCTGCATGAAACAGTTTCTTTTTCAACAATGTGTTTTTGTGCAAATATCTTTGAGTGAGAGACATGATTATGACTGACTGAATAGCTCATTTCTGATGCATGATTGGGGAAAAGAGAGATAAAAGCATAAAGAATAAACCCAAATGATCTCTGTTTCCATCTTTTCCACACAGGCTGACAGGCTCTTTGTTCACTGTGAGGTGATGGAGGCAGAGACTCTATTTTTGCTGGTGTTCAGTGAGCCGTATTCCTAGCCAGTCATGCATGATCATGCACGTCCAACAATCCTGGAACCCGTCAGGTGAAAAGCAGCAGAGAGGTCATTGATCTGCCACATCAGACACACCGTCACTGGCGTTGTTTATCAGCCAACACTTGCCTCTCTGGCCTTAGACCCCCACTTACCCCTTATATACCCTTTATAGCGCCATATATACTCATTCTCGACAGAACTCACCTATCACCCAATCCACCCCATGCTGCTTAGACATCAACACACCATACCTGGAATCTGCCAACTTGTAGCACATCTTTCAGGTTCTGAGCTGTGCCTGGACAATATTTGGTTGGGTACCACACAATAGACACTATTCTTGGGGTTCTGAGCTGTGCTTGGACAATACTTCTACAACACATACCATGTACTCAGGTGTCTAATATGTGTATTTTTGTGAGAACACTTCAAAAAGAAACATGAATGCATTTGATGCATGCCCCTGCCTTGTTCCTGCCGTCTCCTTAGAGAATTTTCTCTAAGGATCATTCCTTCCAAAACTGCACAAAGCCTTGACATAATGTGAGATGATCAGCTATACTTCTTAGAATTCTATTTATTTTTACAGCTTTTGGCAGATTCCCTTCTGTAGAGAAGTACTTTGTAGTCTCCATCAAAAACACATACTCCTGCTAGTACAGATAGATCAGGGTCTAGGAAGGCTCTTGATGCATCCTAGACCCATTTAATGTATGAGAAGGGTCTTGATGCATGTCTTCCATCTTGGATGCATTTTAAGCCATGGGAAGGGGTCAAGATGAGCTTTGCCAAAGCACAAGTCTCACTTAGTAATGCAGATTTCTTTTGCTACTCTTTGTTGTCTCAAGACCTGAGTAGTGCTACAAGACTTGACTAGTGCTACAACTCCTGACTAGTCCTCCCACACATGCCAGTAAGTTCTTACAACTGATTCACAATGCAGCTCTCCGATGTCTCTTAGGTCTTCCTAAATTCCATCACGTCACTATACTACTGTGCTGTTTCATATAGATTCCTACAGCTGCCCACATTAGATTTTATGGATCAGATCTGTCCTATCTGGTGACATGGGTAAATCCAGCACTGTACCTAGAGCCCTTCAAGTCACAAGTTTGACTCGACCAGACCTGCCACCTTTTAAGACACACAGAAGACAATGTGATCTTTGCTTTTGATGTGTCCTGAAAGGTTTCAGGGCTTGAAAGGCTCAAGGTACAGTGTGGGATTTAACTTTGCCATCAGATAAAACTGACCTGGTCCATTTTTTCAAATTCTTACTTGGTGCATTGGCCAGTTTGACAATGTGAAACTATGCCAGCCTTTGATAGTTCTGTCCCTTCTGCTATAAGACCAGCCTGTGAGAGTAAAAAGTATCCAGCATTCTTTGCATCTTTTTTGCAGTTCCTGCACATTCAATTCAATTTTATTTGTATAGCGCTTTAACAATGGACATTGTCACAAAGCAGCTTTACAGAAATAAATGGATTCACAAAAATATATTGTAAATATTTGAATTTATCACTGTGAATTTATCCCTAATGAGCAAGCCAGTGGCGACGGTGGCAAGGAAAAACTCCCTGAGATGATATGAGGAAGAAACCTTGAGAGGAACCAGGCTCAAAAGGGAACCCATCCTCATCTGGGTGCAACGGATAGTGCGATTATAAATAAATCCCTTCTATTGTGTACTATATGGACAAATAGTGCAATTGTGCAACCAATAAATTCATCACAGTATTTGCAAGAAGTCCGGCTGGTTAAAATCTATCCACTGTCCACTGATGGAGTCCTGAGTACGAAGCTGCTCGTGGCAACTGCAGCCGCACATCGTCCACAGCGTTTCTCAGTATGAACACAGTAATTGCACTGATGTGGTATATATAAATATCTAATGTCTCAGGCTAATGCTAAGAACATTTAAAAAAAAACAAATCACTGTACAGCCAATACATTTTTTCTTTGTCTTGACATTTTAACAGGGCAAAATCACCCTACATGATTTTGTGCTAGTACTTGCAATCCTGCTTGGAAATGTTGGGGTGTTTATGACAACCGTTTCGCCGAACACAGGGCACATCTCTGAGCATAACTGTTTAGAGTTAAGTAATCTGCACTAACATTCAAATTGATCTGGCATTTTTCTTGCAGATATCAAAACTATGTCTGAGGCAGCAAAATACGAGCCACTTAGGAACACTCATCCATGATTGAAAAATAGCTCCTTTGTCAAAATTTTTCAAGTATATTCTGAAAGTTCTTTCTCATGTGTACTGTCATGCCTGTATCTGCAACTCCCAAAGCAGATGTGGTTGAACTCCAATGATCTTCAGCATGTGGCCTCATCATATGACCTCCAGTCAAGCACCTATACCTGCTTAGTCACCTGATTAGTAACGATTGCAATCAGATGACTCCCTTTAAAGAAGCCAGACTGCCAAACACATTTTGTAAAGTCCTGCTCCAGAATGGTGTCCGTAATGATTCCAAATCATTAACTACTTGTCTTGATTAGTCTTTTGACCATAGCCTGCTTCCTGTTTACTGATTTAGGCTTGTTTAATGTATGTCTAGTTTAATGTTTGCTGATCACCTGACCATTCAGCTACCTGAGTTGGTATGCCATATTGGTTTTATATAATACTGTAGAACCAAAACCTGCAATCTGTCTGTTCACTTCATCATACATCTGGTCTGCAAACCCTCCATTAGACAAGCTCCGCAACAGTAACATAAACAGCAGTGATTAAGCAAAAGTTATATAGTTGAAAACTGCATAATTTCTTTACTTTCAAAGCTGGCAGGTAGTTTTTGTTCCCAGTTTTATGATAAAAAACTCATTAAGCAAGTATTAAACTTTAATGGCTATAAAACAAACACCCACAATTCATTTAGGAACAGCTGGTTATGATGCTGGGTTGCAGAGCCACAGAGAGAGACAGCCTTTCTTTCTGTTCTCTCTCTCTCTCTTTCTCTCTCTGAGGCTCTGTATATGTTCTACTTCTCATGCTCAGTCCAACCCACTAATTATGCTGTGCTGGCAATGACAGACTAAGTCTTCAATCTGGAACCATACCATGGCTGGTAAAGCTACTTTTAAAAAGAATGGTTTAGTGCTTTATTAGATAGCATTGATTAACACTGTAATTAGGTGCACAATCTAAAGAATGACAATGCATTAATAGTCTCATTATGTTTCATAGGTTATGTTTCACCACTTTAATAGGAACACCTGTACAGCTGCTCATTCATGCAATTATCCCATCAGCCAGTCATGTGGCAGCAGTTCAATCATACCATAAACCATACAGCTACTTGGCAAGAGCTTCAGTTAATGTTAACATCAAATGGGGCTCTCAGTGACTTTCAGCATGGAAAAACATTACCTGGTCCTTTTCCAATCTTCAACTGTTCAGTTTTGAAAAGCCTATGTCTCTTCTGCTGTTGTAGCCCATATGCCTTAAGGTCTGAAGTGTTGTGTGGTCTGAGATGCTCACCATGGTTGCAAAGAGTGGTTATTTGAGTTACATTGGCCTTACTGTCAGGCCAAACCAATCTGGCCAATCTCCTCTGACCTCTCTCATCAACAAAGCATTTCTACCATTGTCTTTGCACCATTCTGTGTAACTTGAGAGACTCTTCTGCATGAAAATCCCAGGAGATCAGCAGATTCTAACATACTCAATCCAGCCTGTCTGGCACCAACTACCATGCCACAGTCAAAGTCACTGTGATCACAATTTATCCCTGCATATTGTGAGTAAGAGTACTGAGCATAAGGCATTCTTTATGATTACAGTAGTTCTTCTTTGTACAAATCTACAATAACCAGATTAGATTATCAGTCTTGATCTAAGCATATGCCCAAATCTCAGACTCTTTCTCACAATTAACACAGATTAACACAATGCTTGTTTTCCACCCTATCTTTGCAACATTATTCATTTAAATGATGCTCTTTCACTTGCTTCATCTTCCACACCTTTTGTCTGCTTCTACCAGATTGCCTTTATAAATAGAAGCCGACCGCAATCATGGCCCTGTGTTGATTGAGTGAGGAGATTGGTCTTGTTGGTGATGCATTTTAAATTTCGCAATCACTGCAGTCCACAGGTGCTGTTGCAAGAGGCTGGGCTGTGCTATTCTTAGCACAGAGCTATTAATAGAGCAAGTAGCGAGTCAAGACAACTATCTAGCTAAGGTCCAAAACAAACACACACAAACACCAGGGACTCATACATAGAAGAGGTAAGAAGAGGTACGTTCAGAGTGGGTGGGGTAGTTTGGGGTGGTGGTGGGATGGGGAATCGGGATGGGGATGTTCCAGAGAATGGAAACAGCATTACTTCATGTTCTTGCTGTCAGTATCTGGTACAGAGTGTCCCTGCTACTCTCTTTCATCATCAGATGTGCTGTTCTAATCTACCTGCTTGCTGAATCCACATTATGAGTCAGTCCCAGAATTGCTTTGCTTTACATTTACATTTACATTTATGGTATTTGGCAGATGACCTTATCCAGAGCGACTTACATTTAACTCATTTATACAACTGAGCAGTTGAGGGTTTCTCATCCTATTAACACAATTACATAACTACACTGAGTTGCAGGGTGTCAATCAAATGTCAAAAATACATTTTTAACAAAATAATTATTTTAAAAAAAGGATAATAGCTTTGCTTGAGGCTAATTTCAGACAAAAAAAGAAAAATATCTAAGGGGATTATGTCATAAGGATCAAGGTTCTGAAATTTTGGTTTATCTTAGTCTTGCAAGCCAGATCTAGATGAATATAGTACTTATTGTCAATAAACGTGTCTAAGAACTGACTACTTTCACAGGAACAGTTTGCAACTAGTCAATCATGTTTACATACCATTAATTGTTTCAAACAAAATTCTTGGACCACACTGATCTTTCCCCAAAAAGCTCACTGTACACTTTTCTGGCCACAAGCTTCAGCATTTTGAATGTTGCAATTTATTTGGTTATCCATGACTTGGTTATTATTTTGGTTATTGTTATGGTTATTGGTTATTATTAACCATCATTTGGTTATCCATGTACAAAAGTGTACATGGATAACCAAATAAATTGCGACATTCAAAATTCTGAAGCTTGCAGCCAGAAAAGTGTACAGTAAGTATCAGATGCTGAGAGGGCTGTAGGCAAAGAGTCAGAGGCTGAGATGTTCAGATGTTTATGTCACCCGGTCAAACTATAGCTTTAGAAACCATAATTTCAAAGATGTCATTCAGATTTGGTATTAACATCCAATTCAAATTATCCAATCCCAAGTGCACAGTAAAGGCAAATAGATGTTTCTGTCATTTTCATTTGTCTTAAATGCATCTTCAGTGACCACTTGTGTTCAGATTTTGTAGATAACTAGTTGACTAAGCAGTCAATTAATGTTGAGGCAGATGCAGGTAGTAATGCATGCAATTACTCTGCTATTCTGCTCTTCCTATTATTAGTTTCTTTGGTGTTCATTTAATTCAAATTGATACAACCAAAGGACAAGTATTAAATTTGGGGATGTCTGTTCTGACCATTCAAAGACATCTATTACAAGATGATGACACTAAAGACTCATTCCATTAATGTTAAATAAATGTGTCCATACTTCACCATATTATTGACTTTACATTTTTATTTCAAAATTTCTAATATCTATATATATATAAATCTTTTTTATTATGAGGTTTAGATTAGATTATGTGAAGTGTCCACCATACAAGTCCCTGTGAATTAGTTGTTACTATATAAACTCTACTGCATTAGAAAGAGCGCACTAATATAAACCTGTGAGTAACCTTGCAACAAGCAATACTGTAAGAGCTGCTGTAATAGAAAATTTATCAACACCTTGTCTCTATTTAGAATTAAGAATTCAATGGCACTGTGGTATAATGTGCAATATATCATGTGATAATAGTTTCATTCATTATCATTATTTGTGTGGGTTGAGCAGCAGGGATGCATATAGCAGTAATGACTGGCCTACCTGTGCAGGTGAGTAGAGCTTCCTGTGGTTGTGTGATTCATGCCCTCCACTTGGAGGTGTATACCCGCTTTGGCTGGCGTGCACATGAGCCCCCACCATAGCTGCCTGTCTGCTTCCACACTCAAGACTTGGCCTCTCTCCTCCACCTCCACCTCCTCCACCTCCTCCTCCTCCTCCACCTCCAGTTCCCACCCCGATGCCAGGCCCAGCAGCAGCTGCCAGTCCACCCAGGCAGCAGAGCCCTCCCTGTGCTAGCTCCAGCTCGATTTCGGCATCCATCTCCGCCTCTTCCTGTGCCTCTTTGTTTGAGTCGTCCAGGTGCTTCATTAGCACGGCAACTACCACGTTGATGAGTACAAACTGGGCCGTCAGCACAAAACTCACAAAGTACATGGGGGAGATGAACTGCAGACTGCCATTGCAGGAGTAGGTATCGCCTGGTGGGCACTCGCGTAAAGTGTCCTGCGAGAAAAAAATAGTATCAGAAACAGTTTAGTTATGAAGGCCTACTCTACAGACTGATATAAATAAACTTTGTTCTGAACATAAAGAAATGACATACAGGATGAAATAACATTATGCAAATAAATAAATAAATAAATACTACTACTACTACTACTACTAATAATAATAATAATAATAATAATAATGAAAAAAAATATTTAATTCACCTTCATGATCCCATTCCAGTTGTCACCAGTTGAGACCTGGAAGAGTGTCAGGAAGGCCATGCCGAAGTTCTCAAAGGTGGCGTGCCGACTCATCCCCTCACATGGGTAATCTGCATTGCACACTAAGATCAGGGATAGAACAAATAGAGGTTATAAATAAAGACTAAGAGCTTTTTTTTTTTTTTTTTCTTTGCAAAACCAAAGTCTGTAAGATGGATGCAATTTAATTAGTTATTTTTATTTAATTAAATTCTTGTACACTGTAGAATGAATATGTCTGTATAAATACAAAAAAGTAAAATACAATGCTGCAATACAGGGTCATTTCCAGAAAGTACAGTCACCAACAGACCTCAACACTTTCACTATGGATTATATTGATAACTTCAGTTACTCTAATACTCTAAAACTGTCACGGGCTGTAGGGCCAACAGGTTTGACATCTGTCATTTATAATAAGAATACCATTTACCCAGTTCTCCAAATAGCTCTACACCCAGAGCAGCATAGATGAAGAACAGCAACATAAACAGCAGCCCCAGATTCCCCACCTGCAAAGCACAGTCATTCAGCATGCCATTAGGTAATTATAGTAATCACAAGAGCTGAAGTCAGTGTTACATTGACATTTAGAATAAACAAGATGTCAGCAAATAATGACTCCTCTGAATAAGTAAGCAAACAAATATGTGTTTTTCCCCCTAAAAAGGGCAATACACAATTGTAGAAATATATGTAATATTCATAAGAACAGAAACCCCCTAAGAAACCATGTGTACATACACAGAACCGGCCTGGAGATCAGCAAACCAACCTCATCAAACTAGGATAAGATACTTTTACAAAATATATCACTTTGACTGATTTAATATTTAAAGATTTTCAATAAAAAGTACTAATTACTTGGTGTCTTGCAAGTCTTTTGAAAAGAATAATGAAGCGGCATCATATACAAATAAAGACAACCCCAAATCTAATACCTGTCCTTTGGTTGTATTAATTAACACATGTAATCTCCATTCTCAGTATCACTTTCAGGCTGGTAAATCACACTGGAGGTGCTACATGCTAAAAGATTTATGCCATGTATTATATTGTTTTTAATTTTAGGTAGAAATTACAATAATAATTAAAGCAAATTGGTCAAAAGAGCCATTTATTTTGTGCTTGAAAATCACAGTCCTCTGTAGGCCTGTGTATTCATTTTTGATCACTCTGATGATTACTATAATTCAGAAAATCTTATTCATATACTGCAACATTTTAATTTAACAGTTGGATATATGCTTGGTTAACGGAGCAGAGCAATGGCAGTGCTGGCTAGTCACATGTGCAAGAGTTATGGGCTCTGGTGAAGCTTTTTAGGAAAATGTCTGGCCCCTAATCGCTTGCATTATCTGAGAGAATATGCAAAAGTATGTGCAAAAGAAAAGCAGATCAAAATGTGATCTAAACAAGAGGATAGATAAGTTACATTTACGTTTCTTCAAATAAGCTAGACAGAGGAGAATATCTCAGGAATATAAGATCAGCTAATTAGCTTTCAGAAGTTTACACTGATGCATAAGCAATAAGCTTTGTGTGGGTGTGCTGTACTTGCTACAAAAATATTACTGCAAGTTTATAGAACTTTCTCAACTAAGAGACCCGCTGAAAATCCACTTTACTTTAGAAGGTAAATTAAGTTTACTTTTGGCGTACTAGATGCCAGATCATGTTTAATGGAGGTCAAAGATGTGCATGGCATTTTAGAAATTGGTCCTTTCTGACGTTCCTCACACGGGGTGCCAGAAAGTGATTGATCTCCACAATTAACCTCTCTCTCTTCAGTTCTAAATTGTCCTTGTGTTATGGTAAGAGCATGCGACTGGTGAAGGATAGTGTAGGCTCAAGAGACAGTGTATAGCAGCATTTGTCTATGACAGGAAAGTGATATGATTCTATTATTCCAATCATCAGTATATTACACCACAGTGCTGTTGGATTCTCGAATCTGATTGATCAGGCGCTGTTGATTTAACTTCTATAACTGCAAGGCTCTCACAGTAGTCATGAGATCCAAATCAAAATAAATCAAATCACTGGGTTATATTAATGCACTTGCTCTATTTTATGGTTTCTATAGTAACAACTTATTCATTTTGTATGGAGGGTGCTTCACAGGATCTAAGTATAGTAATAAACATTGCAAAATGTGTTGTTATTTAACAAAGAAAAACATATAATTGTTGATATAGTGAAGCGTTCTGTAAGGAAACGTTTATTTTTACATTTATGGAAGGGATCTCCAGTGTCAAGCACTTTGGAACAGTACGTTTTCCACCAGAGGAAAGTCTTCAGGAAAGAGGACTTTCATTTTTTGTGACTGCATTTAAAATTTAAAAAAAAAAAAAGGTTAACTTAAAAAAGATTCATTTACCTGAGGTAAAGCCTGAACTACTGTGTCTAGCAAAGCACGCATCCCAGTGGCCATCTTCAACAGTTTCAGCACTATGAATAGAGGAAAGAATCAAAGTGAAAAAAGTGCAATATATATACTGTATAATAGCTATTCAGAGCCATTTTTAATGGAGGTCCCAGTGGTCCCAATTGCAGCAGAAAGTAAAATACCAAGTGTCAGAATCTGAATCTGCGAAAGGATGTGGGTGCAGACGAGCCCAGTCTAAGCCCTTAGTGGACGTCTGTAAAGGCCATTAATTACCATCAGAGACCTCCTTAGGAACATCATAACCCACAAAGCTGCCCTCTGAGCACCTACGCGCTTCCTCTACAAACGCTCCCCTGTGTTACAGACAGGCAGCAGTCAGCTTTCACAAAGAAAAAAAGACCTGTTCAACACCAGCGTCTTGTGCTATTGTGCCCTTGTACCTATCGTCTGGCCATAATTACAGCTGGGTTTCTCTAAGGTCCTCTCTGACGTCTGTGCGCTCAGTGGAAGAGACAGATGAGGTGAAAAGGAGATACAAAAAGAGACAAAGAGAAAAGAAAGGAGGGATATTAAGGGCATAAAGGAAAAGAAGGAAGGGAAGGAGAAAGAAGGGGAGGAATGGAAGAGAAAAAAACAAGGAAAGGAAAGAAGAAATAAGTAAAGGAATGAAGAAATAAGGACAGGAAATAAGGAAGGAAGGCAATGCTAATTAAAATTCTAGGTAACAAATAGCATACTTCCTAAATAACTTCAAACCTGCAAACGTTTCATAATTCATAGCCAGCTGTTTGGAAAAGTCGACATGGATAGCCGTTGTATACAAGCATTTCGTACAACATAATTCATGGGAGATCCTACAAATTTTGCACGAGGTCACAGTAACAGAACAGGATTTCAGCAGGAGACTGACCACGGGCGATCCGTAACACCCGCATGATCCGAATAATGGTGGGGTTGATAGGAAGCGAGGCATTAATCTCGATCTCCTCCAGAGTGATGCCCATCACAGATAAAAGCACAATAGCCAGGTCTAGTTGATTCCACCTGCAGATAGAGATAGCAAGAGTGAGGAAGAAATGTGGAAGAAAGAGACAGGTTCATTCATTTATTCATTAGAGATATGATCCCAGAACTGACGGCTCTGTTGTAATCGTTCCAGATGAGCCGAGTGATTAATAATGAAATATTCTGCACCATGGAAATGCAACCGCTGTGTCTTCCATATTAAATCAAAGAACAATAAATAATGAACTTTGTTCGAAAATATGGACACAGTGTTTGCATGATATTTATATATTATATTTATTAAATTAAACTTTAATTAAATTTGATTGCCTTTAAATTGGATCTATTCGAGTACTGAAATGAATAAAAACCTAACACTATAATAGATTTTGCATAATGACTAGTAGGTGAAGTTTATTAAAAAAAAAAAAAAAAAAAACAGTGCACAAAAACATGTCTAACTCAGCTTCACTGAAATTCATTACCTCAATTCTATTTACTTCTTTCTGTTGGATCTAGTTAACCTGCTGAATGCTTTCCTCTCATTGGCATATTATCGGAATACATGGAAAAGTTAGGGCGTGTTTCACGTAAACCAGCTGCACAATGCCTTGCATAAGTATTCACCCCCTATGAATCCTTCCACATTTTGTAATGGTAGAACCTGGAACTGAAAAGGACCTAATTGGGATTATATGTCATGAATCTACTGAAATAGTCCATAATATTGAAATGGGGGAAAAATCCATATAGTTTGCAAAATTATTTGCAAATAGAAAAAAAAAATTGTAAAAGTTGTGATTGCATAAGTATTCACCCCCTTACTATGAAACCCCTAAATTAGTTCTGGTGCAATCAGAGCACCTATGCCCTTCCTCTACAAACCCCCTCCTGCATTGCAGACAAGCAGCAGTCATGTTTTATAAAGGGGGGAAAAATGCTTAACACCATAGTAGTGTTTTTGTGCACTTGTCCTTACGTCTGGCCGCAATTACAACAAATACATCTATGGCTACACTCAATGGAAGAGATGGATAAAGTTAGAAAAGAAAGAAATTGAAGGAAGGGTAGAAGGAAACCAGTTGCCGACAGTAGTCACATATTACGGTGCAATTTTTTGTGTTTTGTTTTTATTTAAATGTACACACTGATGCTAACTAATTGCACACTCAAAACATTGTGCTATACTATCAAAAATGCAAAAAATGCAAAATGCAGCAGTCCATATTATTTAATCTTGTAAATCAGGCATAAATTTAACTACACCTGCTTCTAATTTCACAAGCACAAGTTTCTAATCACATCAGCTTTTTTTTTCCTCAGTTAATTCAAAGGCAACCTGCTTTGAAACCTGCCTACATTAATAAACATTAAGTAACACACTGCAGTAATTACAGCATCGTTCTGCACAACATCTCGCACATCCAACAGGCTGAGAAAAGAGAGTGTGTGAGTCAGGAAAGGAATGGAGGGGAATAATTAGTGTATTTCATCAATTACCTCTCAGAACTGCCTGTGTGTGAGTGTGTGTGTGTACTCGTAGCCTTCGTGTCAGCGTTTAGCACAGAGGACGGCCGTACCTGTCTTTGAAAAAGCGGCGAAAGCCGAAGGCGATGAGCTTCAGTGTGGCCTCGACCACAAAGGTGGAGCTGAAGAAATAATTACAGTACTTCAGAGCGGTTTCGAGAGACTGAGGAGAAAGAGAGAGAGAGAGAAATGAGGGCATTTAAGGAAAAAGAGACAGCATTTTAACAGCACAATAAAATGACAGTAGCAATATAAGGGAATTAATGAAGAGTTACACCTTCCATGTACCGTATATTGTACTTTTAGTAGAATATGAACATTTCCATTAATGTGAGCTGATATATACTGCTAACTGGTCAGTCGAAGTCAACAATTTATCCTCTAAAGTAAGTCGCATGGCAGAAAGTTGCATGAGTGCTGTTCTAACCTTTGGTTGGTCGTAGTGCTCCAGCGACATGGTGACGACATTGATGCAAATGATGAGGGTGATGAAGAGGTCCAGGTAGTGGCTGGTGCATAACGAGTGGATCATCAAGCGGACGTGGCCATACCCGGCATAGTACGGCAACTTCTGAGCCTCTGCAGAGACAGTTGGAGACAGCGAGAGATCAGTCATAGAGGAAAGGAGTGGGAGGCTTGGGTTGAGATTGGCAGACAACAGAAATTGCAGATACTGGCAGAGAAGAGAATCAGCACAGCAAACAAAGAAATTGTAACAGAGCAGCACTTTTAAGTGATGCAAGAATGTCGCTGGCATTGGTAAAAAATTCATCACCAAATCCCTGAGAAGGCCACGAAAATATTTCTTTTTTTACATTTGTGCATACAATGTACCAAATGTGCACACGCGCTCAACTTTTGAGTTCTTGGTTTTCTAAAATTGTCCCCATGTTTCGGTTAATGTGTGCTCTCTTCTAAAGACAATTGTCAATGAAGTTATTGTGAATCAATTGCAAGGCAATGGGAATTTACATGGCTCTGGATGGAGAAGATGGATAGATTTCTTTATAGGAAAGCTCAGATTTACCAAAACGTGGGCAGAATTTACTTAATTCAAGAACTCGACATACATAAACCAGTAACTTGTGCACATATTTTACTATTTAATGTTTCCAGACCTATAATAACTATAGATATCTATATCAATATAAGCTGTTTTGACTCAAGACCGAGAGACGGCTTGAAAAGTCAAAGAACATTTGTTTTATTTAACCCAATGGTACTTCACAGACCTAGCTAGCAAACATTAGCGTATGTCAGCATGTTTGCAAAGTTGTATCATATTGCTGCCTTCAAAGGTCATATTGTGTCATATTGCTGCTTTCAAAGATCATTTCAAACCATTTCCTTATAGTTATTTTTGGCAAAAATTTCAACAATCGCAACCATAAGGGTCAGGTTTCAATGTTAGCTCTTAAAAACAATGCTTAATATCATAGTAATGAGAAATCCAACTTAGAAGTAGTGGAGACATTGGTGCCAATGTTGGAGTTAAAGTTCCAGAATGCAGTGCAGTTATACGCAGTAGCGCTGTTTCAGCTCAGTTATTTAGCAATCGACTGTACAAGATGACAAGTGAGATTAGACTGAAAGTTGAAGCTTTTTAAGCTGATCTGTTTGAGCAGGTTGAACAGATGAGGTGGTGAAAGAGCTAGACAGAGTAAAGGACTAAAGCGCTGCTGCATCAGTCTCTTTATGTAGCGATGAATTCCCACTGGAGCCACTATCAAGACCAAGACACTGTACAGATGAAAATAGTGAACTTTCATTACATAATAAATCTTGCACACCGCTGAAAATCCTGTGTTAATTATGAAGATTAATACGCAAGTTGTTCAGGGGAGATTTTTCATTTCATAATGCAAATCACAAGAGTTGGCAGGGTTGTTCTGTTGCAATTACGTTTGGCTCGAAGGCAGGAATTGGCTCTACAAATTACAACCTGCATGTTTTTGCCTGAAAGACTGAAATATGTAAAGAAAAAAAAAACCCAAATGCAATCACTCTTTTTGAGCAACACATTATATCTGCAATACTTTACATTCTCACCTCCATTTTACAATCTCGTGTACAAAGTGCCGATCAGGAATCACTGCACATAGCAAAGCGGCTGTTAACATGACGACAAGAGACCGTTTATAATTCACAACCACCAACCCAGTGCAATCTACACACTTTGACAATTTCTATTTTGAAACAGACACAGTGCATACTTTCTTACTTTATGGCTCACGCTGCCTATTTGGACAGCTTGAACATAAACTTCAGAAAATGGCAGAAAGGTCAGAGTCAGGAAGGATGTGCAGTCGATAACGAGAAAAAAAATCCATGGCGGAACAAAGCAGGTGAAAAAGCTGGCATGAAAAGAAAAAAAGGAGGTGGACAAGGGCAGCACTGGGTTTGGGGTGATTTCAGCTCACCTAAATTAAGAAGCGAGCAGTCAAAGCAGACAGAAGAGAAAGAGAAGGCGGACAGCTGGGGGAGAGACAGTGGTGTAAAAAGAGGATGAGAGAAGACGGGAGGAGACAGGTACGACACCGAGATAAGGCGGGATAAATAAATGAAGAGTGATATGAGTAATGAAATAAGGCGAAAGCGAGAGACAAGAGTGAGATTATTAAAGGAGAATGAAAGATGGTGGAAAAGAAGTGGTAAAGCAAAAATGAGGGGTGTGATTAATGCTAACTTGTCTGAGCTGGGGAAGTTGTTAATGTGCTGGAGAGAAAAAAAATCTGTATGAGCGCTTATGACCTATTTCAGCTACTCCACCGTTCTTCTGTTGTATCGTTCGGCATCAGTGTAATTAAGTTCATGAAAATTTAAGGCAATGATCTGATACAAAATCAAATTTGTAGAATTTTCCACTTATAATAAATGTAGCTGATTAATCAGGACATGTTTGCTTCTTTAGTTATGCACTCGGGCTTCTTTAGTTTGTCACACAGACTTGTCGAGGTTTAAGACTACTGTAGTTCAGCAAACTCTTATTTAGAAACATGAACAAAAATTTACTGCAATATTTCAGAGGTATTAATGCTAGTTAGCTGGCCAAATTTGCTAACATTAGCTTTGTGGTTAATGCTTATTCTACCACAGCACTTTGAACTCTCAAATCTGACTAATGGTGATTAAGTTGTTGGTCAATTTTCTATAACAGCAGCAGGTTTACTGTATACTAACATGTCCATTCTAATATGTTATCGTTTCTATAGTAACAGCTTCTTTACAGGGTCGTCTCATTCCACATAATCGTTAGACAAAAATAACACGTTAATTAATAAAGAAAAAATGTCTAATCTTTTTTAATTTAATGTGGAAGTTTAATGTGAGGAGACTTATTTAATATGTTTAATGGAAGGAGTCTCCAGTTTCAGAACGAACTTTCACACATTCTTTTAAGTTTTCAGCCATGGGATATCTTCACGGAGAACTTTGCACTTTCTGGTTACTGAGTAATATGACAAGGTGTGTTTTTTTTTTTTTTTTTTTTTTTTTTTGTCTGTCATGTTTGCTTCTATTTTACTTCACCAGCTGTCAGGTATCCCATAAATACAGTACTGTGCAAAAGTCTTAGGCATCCTATTTTTTTTTTAGTACAAACTTTGTTATAGATTTTTATTTTATGACTTCTACATTATCAAATCTGTACAAGAACATTTTAGATTGCCAAAAATGAGTTTTCCAGCACAAAATTAAATGTTGCAGAAAAGTGTTTGTATGCCAGTAAATAAAGATGCATATTACGTAAGAGATACTTTTCAGACAAAAACAGAATGAAGGTTGCCGGATTTCGCTGCAAAAATAAGAAGCGAGTGTGACAAAGTCTCCAGAAGAACTGTGACTGGTTCTGCAAAATGCTCAGTAAAACTTACAGCTCATTTCCTTATAAAACTGCACAAATTGTACCTGAGACTATTTTTTTTTTTTTTTTACGCAAAGGATCGTCACACCAAATATTGATTTTGTTTCATTTATTACTGTTTATTGTTCTTTATAGTATTTTTTAAATGCAGAAACATTTAATTTGATTATTTTTGAAGGCTCTTCTTTGCACGTACCTAAGACTTTTGCACAGTACTGTATGTGCACCCATTTGTTTTTAGTCTAAATAATATTACTGTATTGGAGTTTAAAAAAACATTTTTCAAACTATTTAGCTATAACAATGCTGTTAGAATACCAATACTATTATCAGTTTGCACTTCCCAAGAAGTCAGATCTCTTTTCTCTCACTTTTGCAGGAACTTCTTTTGCTGTTAAGTTATGTCTGCTCTGAAAAGATGATCTTGACTCCATCTAAACTATACAAGTATGAAACTTTTTGCTCCCGTCATGATTATTTAGATAAATCTCATGGCTTTAATTATCCTGTGAAAAAAAGACATTGCAGAGACTGCATTTTGTAAACAATCTAATTCTCAACCCATGGTTTTGTTCGTGATAGCCAAACATCAGACTTAATTAGTAATCTATGAAGTGACCCAGGAGCATTCAGTTCCATTGATAAAAACAGTTTTGTAATCAAATTATTAAATAGATTTCATATGCTGCTTTGATTGCAGGTCTAGACTGCACAATTTACCATGAATATTGTATTTGATAGCATTTATATTTTGGGAAAACAACCATGATGCAGGGGAAAATGAGCTCTATTTATCATTCTGTCTAATTCATAACTGACCTGCAAATTTTCTCTTTAATGCTTTTAGACCTCTGTTGTTGTGTGAAACCTTTATATTTAACTCCTTTACTGTAGATTTTGGGCTATTGGCATTTAAAATAAAAACGTGTGCACTTGTATTCTTGCATTTAGGACCATGCCACTAAAACATCAACATACAATCACAGAAAACAGAAACAATGTTTACTGTAAGTTCTGTCAGTCCGCTGATTGTTTTTCCTACTAAAATTCAATCTGTAAGTGAAATCTAATTGTATATTATTACGAAAATATCCCTGCACTCCAATGCACACACTCGGTTCTTAAAGGGAACGAGAAGAAATAATTTTATACAATATGCCGATATTTATGACTTGTTTTGAAGCACAAGCTATAATAAAAAACAGAACCCTCCGTCTTTACACGCCCTCCCTCGCTTACTCCGTCTCTTCTTCTCCATTCGCCTGAGCCTCTTTTCCTCCCTCCTTTTGGCCTCCTCGACCTCCTGGTGCTGCCGGCACTTGTGAAAGTTCTCCACCACCACGCCGACGAACATGTTCAGCACGAAGAAACTGACGATGAGGAGGAACGAAATGAAGTACAGCAGCATCCACGGGTTGTTGTTGGTCACCGGCTGGGAGACAGACAAGATGGGGAAAAAAATAGCAGCAACAGAAGATAGGAGAAGACAGGGGAGAGGTGGAGAGGAGAGGAGGAAGGAAACAGAGAAGGTGAAGGAAAAAAGCTGAAGAAAAAAAATGTTTCATCCGTCTAGTAGGGTATGAGATTCTTTAGTTTGTCGCTGGAGGGAGGGTTCTATGTAGAACAGAAAAGAACCAAGCTAGAACCTTTAACCACCTAAATAACACTTAAGGAGCTTTTTTTAAAAGAGTTTATAGAAGTTTAAAAATAAAATGACATCACATTTATTAATGAAGAGTTTGTTCAATCGGATTTGATCTTAAATTCCATGAGTTTATGTTAAAACTGACGTATGATGAAACTCTGAAATTAATATAAAAATTGTCTTATATGCAAGACAAGACTTTTTTGTATTAGTATTTGTTCAAACTTGCAACAGGATGTTATGTAAGTCAGGAATATTAATTTTTAAGTATGAAGGATAACAGTTTAAATAAAACAGGTTAATTAATGGAAAAATTACCATTTGTATATCATCACAATTTCAATTCATATTGCGATTACTGATACATCAGAAAAAGGAAATGGACACTTTGTTATGTCATGATTACACGATATCAAAAAACAAAGCCAAAACCTTGAAACAACACAAAACAATGCACCAATGACATAAGTACATCACAGTGACTGTAAAATTAGTGGTCAGCGCTTTAATTTACTGTGCTTGTGTGCTAGAGTTTGGGAGTTTGTTTGCAGTGAAAGTGCTTGTTTACACACTGGGGAAAAAAAATCATTAATGAATAATTAAGGAGCTTGTAGTTATGATTCATGTCTCACAGAGTCAGCAATGTTGTTATCTAATCCCTCACCAAGCATGCAAAACACTTATATGAAGTATATATTTTAAAATTTGAGTTATTTTATGTTCAATCTGAAATGCTATTAAAGTTGTCTTGTATCTGTTGACTGCAAATTTAGCTTCTCTTGAAATATTCTGAAAGAGTATAACATAAAGAGGAGAAACTGTGCTTTTGTTCATTTTAAGACAATAAATACTCTCAGTAATATAATTCCATGCAGTTAGATTAATTAAATTAATTATTAGGAAAATTTGCACAGGAATAGGCTGAAATGTCTTATTTTTTTATAATTACTACTAATTTTTTACAATTTTATAAAACATTTTCTGTATTGGATTTGCAGAAAATACTTGACTATTGTTTAAAATTAATGTAGTAGTTTCTTAAACTAAATGATTTAATAACCACACTCCCTCTGCACTTTATGTCATGAAATGTCATCTTCTTTGATGCTATAAGCAGAAATCCCCAAATAACAAAAAAAACAAAAACAAAAAAACAAAAACAAAAAAAAAAGTGATTATATTATTATATCATACCGTTACACTTGTATTTTCCTCAATCCATTGTACTGGGATGTCCTGCATGTGTGTATGTTCATGTGTGTGTGTTCGTGTGTGTGTGTGTGTGTGTGTGTGTGTGTGTGTGTGCGTGATATACTCTCACTCCTACCTGTTGGTCTATTCCCACTGCATCGAGTCCGTGGTACATTATATTGACCCAGCCATCTTTAGAGGCCAAAACAAACAGGGACATCAGAGCCTGGGGAACAACACAGACCAGCAAAAAGCTAAAGATTATTTACACACAAACGTCTTCGTCTCTGAAATCCAAACTTGTGCAGGTTTTTTATAGTTATTGAAAACAAAGACAAACAAACTACCTAACAAACAAGTATATAAAACTCCTTAACGTAAACAAAGAAAAACTGTGAATGGGAAAAAAACATACAGCTAAGCAGGAAATTATAAATATTGCCCCCAAAAATAACTTAAATAATAAGGAATATTTTGAAAAACACAAAAATAAATAAAAAAATAAAATAAAACAAAGCAAAGAAAGACCAGAGAAACAAACAGCAACAAAAAATGCAAACAAAACAAAAAACCTAACACTTAAACAAAAATACATTCCTGATTTCTACTAATGGTGCTGACAAACTACAAATAACTGGAAAAAATAAATAAATAAAAAATAAACACACACACTCACACACAAGTAAAAAAGGACCAAACAAATACACAACAACAAAAATGCTAACAAAAAAACTCCAAACATTTAAATAAAAATACATTCTTGGTTTCCAGTGATATCCCAAAGTGGTGGAGCTGAATACATATAAAACATCACACTAAAAACTTAAACTAAATGAAATTCATTCATCTTCTGTAACAACTTTATCCTGGTCAAGGTTAAAGTTTTAAGGTTTGGGAACACAAAGGAAACCCACAAAGATGCTGGGAGAATGTGCGACAATCCATACAGACAGAAAAAATATTATTTTAAAACATTTGAAAAGTAAAGATTCTAATAAAAAATTGTGTACCTGCCCCAGGTTGTCGAAGTTATACTTGTGATGAACCCATTTGTATTTAGCCAACAGACAATCAGACTTATTGGTAATATTCTTGACATCCAGGCCAACACAATAATAGAACTTCCCTTTGAAGAGCTGAAACACACACACACGCACACACACACATTTGTATTAGTCAACGTTTCATTAAGGCCGCAGATGCAATATTGAGGTTAAGATAGGAAAAATAACCCAAGGCTCTAAAGAGTACAGTATGAACGAGGACTCGGAGATGAGCTTTCAGCATTCATTACGGCCCAAGAAATCCAATACAGTGAGGAAAGGGAGGGTGAGAGAGCGCGAGACACAGAGCGATCAGTATGAACACTCTGATGGGTTTTGACACAGAGCAGGGAGAGTGAGTAAAGAGATGATTAAATAGCAGATGAGGATCGAGTGAGTTTTTTTTTTTTTTTTTGGGCGGGGGTGGGGGTGGGGGTGATGGTCGTGGGGTTCGGACTGACAGAAATAAACTGGTTCCAACCTGCACGCCGAGGATGCCAAAGATGATGAAGAACGCACAGCAGATGAGCACAATGTTTCCTATGGGCTTGAGAGACGTGATGAGAGTCTCCACCACCAGCTTCAGTCCAGGAGCCCGGCTGATCACCCTGCATGCACAATATTACACACAAATGCTGTTGAATGCAGCACTCAAATCTGATTGGTCCGGCTCTAATTCAAAAGTGAAGATTTATATTAATGCAATCATTCTAATACGTTATCGTTTCTATAGTAACAGCTCATTCACAGGGATCTGTATTGTGAACACTCCACATAAGGCTAATAACAAACAAATCGAAAAACATGTTGCTATTTACGAATGAAAAATGTATAATATAATGATATATTTGTTATGGCGAGGTTTTCTGTAAGGACACGTTCATTTAACATTTATGGAAGGAGTCTCCAGTGTCAGTGCTTTCTAACAGTAAGTTTTCCACCGTGGAAAAGTCTTGAGGAAAGGTTTCTCTGTAATATGACAAGCTGCATGTTTTTCTGTTTGTCTTATTAACGTAAAGACAGAGAAAGAAAGAGAGAGAATGGTGAGGGAACGACTATTTATAGCTGCTATAATGAAAGTGATAACAGGAACTAACTTGCATTTTGGACAACATTAAATGTTGCTGTAAACGGATAAAAAAAATATACGTAAAGACGTGGTATAAAAGGAATAAAACAAGTCGGGGCATGCTAGGAACATTCTACATTCTATGCATTTAAACAATTATTGCAAAAAGCTTTTTATTGCCACAGTTTTTGCAGGTATCAGATTAAACAGTTAAACATATTTGATATGTTGTTAGCTTACTATTATTTAACTCCACCTGTATGTGCTACAGCTGTAACAGTGTAAAGGCTCAAATGAAAGCACAATTCATTCATCTTTCAGCATTATCTTTCTTTCATCAGGCCTACTTCAAGTTTGTGCAATGTAGCGTAGCAAAGACTAGCCAAATGCTTTAGCCAAGTAGCCTGGGCATTGTTGGCAGGTGTGTGTATCCACACACACACACACACACACACACACACACACACGGAGCAGGTGCAGGCTGGAGCAGAAGCTTCATATTAAAATGTTTCATCTGAGTGGACAAGGATGAATTTGCTACAGAATGCCAGCAGCTGCCTCAAATATACACCTCAAAAAAAATGGCAGCTCTGAGAACAAACAAGTTTATAGTTAAAACACTTCAAATGTACATTAACAAGCACCGAATTCTTACTTCTTGATGGGTTAAGAGAAGTATTCAGCATGAATTGCTGAGTCAGTTCATTAAAATAACACCTTCTTAGCTATCTACGTTTGTTATGATGCTAGTTAATTTACGCTAGCTTCTGTATTAACTTACTGAAGGTAATCTTTCGCATGCTAGCTAAACGAAATGCTAAGTAAATGCTGCTTTACATTAAAAAAGAGAGTAAAAATGTAATTAGAGATAGTTGGAAGTAGCTGAACTGTATCTAAAGCTAGTTTTAATCAAACAAAAAGTATTGGCTTACTTAGCTTTCAGTTTGCTTATCTTTGTATTGTAAGTGTTGGCTTACTTAGCTTTCTAGCATGCTAGCACATATCTAAAGTATATAAATGAAGTCATTCTGGACTAAAAGTCATAGATTTTTTACATTTTTAAATGATAGATCAATGACTTGGACAATTAGGGGTGAAAAATGTGATTAAACCTTTATAGCACATCATATAAAACTTTATATCACAGCACTGTTGAAATTTGGATTCTGACTGGTTGATTAATTTTCTATAACAGCAGCAGTGATTATTTTATCACAGGTTTGTATTAATATGCTTATTTTAATATGCTATTGTTTATTAATATGGTTCTAAATTACATTACAGTGTGCTTTTCTGAAGATACAATTTTGTGAAATGTTGTTATACACCAGCTGTGACTAGGTTATCCTCTAGCTACCACATAAAATAAAAAAAAGCTGGTACATTGCTGCAATTTATTCAGTAGGTCTCAAAATAATGTGTCACTATTCTTATTATTACTACACTGCAAATTTTATCTCTTATTAAAGGGAATATTTGTAGTATAGTATGTATAACATCACAGGAAAGCTTGTTACTGGTCCAAGTATGCTGCTTTTCCCATCCAAGAGTTCACTTTGTGAATTACTTATCAAATTAGTATTTATCTATTAATTACAGACTTGACAGACTTGGAGTTGTGTGTCCTCCATACCTGAGGGGTCGCAGGGTTCTGAGTAGCCGTAGGACACGTAGCACACCCAGGATCTTGGCCCCTCCCGCCATCGACACGACAATGTCAATCAGAGACACAAAGACAAGGAAACCATCCAGTATGTTCCAACTGCTGCGCAGGTACGCACGATCTCCCAGATACAACCCCATCGAAACCACCTGAGAGGGAATGAGAGAGAGAGAGAGAAAGAGGACTGGTGTACTATTTCACATTTTATACACATTTCAAAATATATGACACCTTTTATAAGAGGGAAAAGGAGGCATCTACTGTCATTTTGACAGAATGCCATAAGGGCTTAGGGAGAAATGAAATGCACAGAAAATGAAAGGATGAGAATGAAGCAAATGCAGATGATAGAAAGAAATAAAACATGACACCAATGAGACTCTTCACTCTCATACGTCAAGCCCAGTGCGGGCATGATGTGACCAGCAGGAGCCATGCTGGATGCTGCACACTTCTGTTCTACAATGCCGGAGTTGTGAAGACAGAACGGCTGAATTTTAGCATTAAAACACATCATGGTGTCAAGAAACAATCAATCCTGACACCTTTCTCAACAGGAGGCACATTCTCAGGTGGATTTTGAACTTTTTTCCTTTCAATTTGAGTTTCTGTTTCATGCTTATTTGTTTATTTATATATATATATATATATATATATATATATATATATATATATATATATATATATATATATATATAGTATAATGCATTTTACACCTCACTTCATCGGCCGACAATATCGGTGTCACAGAGAGATGCCCAGAGAAATTATAAGAAATAAACTTTTTCATGCAGAACTGCAATACTTTGCAGATTTTATTTACTATATATTTATATGCTTCTACACCAGGGATGTCCAATCTTATCCGGAAAGGGCTGGTTTTGGTTCAGGTTTTTGTTCCAACCAAGCACAAGCCATATCTGAGTCTATTGAAAGCCAAGGTCAACTAATTAAACAGGTGGAATCAGGTGTGGCTCCTGCTTGATTGGAATGAAAACCTGCACCCACACTGGTCCTTTATGGATAAGATTGGACACCCCTGTTCTAGACCTTTCATAAATATGCTATTTCAAATATACATTTCCAGTCAGACCTAGTTGCAGCAAATGCAGCTTGATCAGACAAGCGGTGGAGACGATTCCATTCTTGTCAAAGGAAAAGTAACTCAATGATGTACAATAAGATCATCATTGGCGATCCTGCTGTTCACAGCTGGCTGACTTCCCACATACTACCTACCTAGCAGTCTTGTTAGCATATTGCACAGGAAAATTGAAAAAAAAAATCTTCCAAAAAAAAAAAACATAAACATGAGTTCTGGTTTGTTATCCAGATATTGATATTCACTTCATTAACACCAACGTGTAAATTGGGCCTTTTATTGCTCTCTCTGGCTTGTCTCTGTTTCTCACTGAGCTCAACTTGTTAATGACAGACTCTGTTAGGCTTGTAATGAAGTGAGTCAGAGAAACTCCGAGAACAGAACAGACACATGATAGAATGCCTATGAGAAATTAATGGAGTAATTAATACCATCGTCAGCTAATTACACATCTGCAATGGGGGATGAGGGGGAGAGGCAAGAAAGAGGGAAGGAGAGGGAAAAAATGAGGGGAAGGGAGATGGATGCACTGCTAATCGTTAAATCTAGAAGACATCATTTTAGTTTTCATGATGTGCAATCTACTAGTATATAGCCTACCACATGAACATTCATAAGAGGCCATCATCAGGTAAGTGATAGAAAACATGGACATGTTACTGTGGACGAATAGGTGTGGTGGGCTGGGAAAACCCTTCAAATGAACAAAATTAGAGATATTTTCTTTCATATATATATATATATATATATATATATATATATATATATATGTATATATATATATATATATATACAGAGGTGTGCAGATTTTTATATGTATATATATATATATATATATATATATATATATATATATATATATATATATATATATATATATACATATAAAAATCTGCACACCTCTGTTAAAGTTTTTGTGATGTAAAAAAATGTCAGATCTTTTTTCCATCTTTTATGTGATATTGCAACTAACAAAATTGACGTGGTGAAAGTGAAAAAAAAGAAACATTTTAGGAAAACAAAAGAAAATGAAAAAACCCACAATAACCCGGTTGCACAAGCGTGAATGTCCCTTTTATAATAGGGCATGTGACTGTCCTCAGAATGAATCACATTTGAACACATGTTCAAAAGTAATTATCATACACGTAATATCATAATAAAGAACAGCAGATTCTGTATGTATTTATTGACATCTTTCATCTGACTGCTGAAGCCATGAACCACAAGAGATTACAAAGCATTTATGGGGTCATTGTTGAAAGGTGTCGATCAGCAGAGAAGTATAAAAGACGTGGTATTTTGATGATGACGATATTATTAATTACTCCATTAATTTCTCATAGGCATTCTATCGTGTCTGTTCTGTTCTCTGAGTTTCTCTGACTCAATTCATTACAAGCCTAACAGAGTCTGTCATTAACAAGTTGAGCTGCTCTTTAAACAGTGGTGTGTAGACTTTTTATATCCACTGCAATTCTGAGAACTACAGCCAAATAAAGTCAAATAGGTGTCTTATATACACATATACCAGGTAAAGTGAAAACTGAGAAACTTGCATTTTAAAATTCTTTGCAGGAAGACAGCCAAGGCAAGGTTTGAAATAGCCTGAATAAAACAGTTCCATATTGTTTTTTCTTAAAATCTAGCTGTCAAACTCAGAAAAACTCAGTTCTGATCAAAATTCCATCATTTTTGTCTGTTTTCCAGAATTCAGCCTCTTCTGATAAGTTTTCCCAAACTCTTACCTCAACAGTGGGTGATCAGTCAAGACATGTTTTTCAGATCAAGACATGTTTTTCAGATCAAGTTCTTAAGTTTAGCACTGTAGCTAAAAGGATAAAGGCATATGGCTACCAATCAAACAATCAAACAGACTTACTTATGTTGTGTCAGAAACTGTATGAGATATGAGACAAAAAATATCCATAGAACTAAAATCAGTCATGGCACCCATTTTAAATCCAAAATCACGTTCTTCCACAGCACATGATTTTACTCAAAAGTAAGTCAGGAGAGTGTTTGGTAATTTAGACATGGTGTTAAATTTGAGGCTCTTACATGTTAACAACATTAGCTTTGTCATTCCAGGGCAAAACCATAAACGTTTTTGCTGCTTGACTGCATTTTTCTTCAGTGGGTAAGTTGTATCCATTTCATTTTCGCTAAACTATTTCTTTAATAAGACAAGACTAACTCTAATAGTTTTTAAAATCATTCCTGCGTTATTTGTGAGAGTTCCTCCATAAGGAAGTCCATCTCACTGAGAAACCCTGGAGTGTGACAGCATGCCTAAATTATACATGACTTCAGACTATTAAAAAAGATATTTAAAGCTTGAAACTGACATTCATGCATGAATAAATAATTTCAAGAGCCATAAAGCCTAGTCTATAAAAAGATAGAATTAAATATGCTTTTCTTTTAGAAAACCCGCAAGCATTGTCACAGACACAGCTGGAAGCTCGTGTAGCTAATCTAAATTGGATGATGCAGACAGACAGCAGTTTGTAGGAGTGTATCGGTGTACTTACCTTGACCGTCATCTCGGCTACGAAGATGGCAGTGAAGATATAGTTAGAGATGGTGAGAAAGACTCGCTCCTGTAGTAAAAAAAAAAATGAGAGAAGAGAAAGAGCAGAACACAATTATCTTCTCTTTTACGTCTTCTACAGTCCTAATAACAGTAAAATGGAGCATTTTGCAGCAAATAGCAGAGCAGAAACAGAAGAAAATGGCAGCATTCTCAGAGAAAAGTGTGTGAATAATATCCTACCTTTATTACTCAGGACAAGGGAACATGTAAATGTCAGCATGGTGAAGCAGAGTCATGCTGAGTACACCAAGAAGAACAAAACTAACAGCACAGAACTAGAACTTTCAATAAATTCTAGATGTTTAGATGTTGTTGTTTTATTTTAAATTCTCTTTTAAATTCTATTTAAATGGATAGATTTGTTGAATTCTGGAATGACAGCCAATTCTAGAATTCTAGAACTTCATATTATACATGCCTGGCTCCTTAGTTCTGGAATGCCAAATTATTCTAGAACCCCCATTTCAACTATGAACTTTCTCAAAACATTCTAGCAAATAAGTCTAAATCTTTAGATCTGTCCAGTTCTGGAACAGCAGCCAATTCTAGAATTTAATAGGCATCCCTGCTAAAGCATTCTAGAATTATTCTGGAATTCATCATTTGAGGAATCTTTTCAAAACATTCTAGTTAAGAATTTTAAATCACCAGATCTGTTGAATTCTGTAATGGCACAATTCTACAATGCTCTCTGTTTTTTTTTTTTATTTGGAACTCCTTGAAAAACAATTCTACATTCTCAGTTCGATTTATAGAACTCTCCATTTCAAGATCAAGATTTGTACATCTTTAAAGAATTCTAGATCTTTGAGTTCTAGAATTGCTAGAATTTGCTGTTTCCAGAATGCTCCTGGTTGAATGAAAGCTGAAATTCTGATCTATCTTCTCATATTCATCTTTTGATCTCAAATCCAAATGTCTTCAGTGCATAGCAAAAACAAAAGAACTGGCCTTGCCATTCCAATACCTTTGGAGGGGACTGTTAGTTCTGTGGTATTAGTTCTTATACACAGACTGGCATCTACAGAGAACAGATTGGTCAGTCGTATATATCACCAGGTATTCTCTGTTATTCTTAAGACATGCCTCTTCATTCTTTTACCTTTCTTACTTTTGGCAGTTCTTCATTGCACTGAATTGCAAATCAGCCCTGAGGTCCTTTTAGAGGAGAATGTTACCCAGTTTTCTCCTGAACATGCTTGAAAGATAGCACTAACTCCCCTCTTCCATATACATGAGCTAACATACACCCACTCTGATTAACAGGAAGGACGGGAGACCATATTTCACACCCAGAGAGCTGGGCCAATTATGCCCTCTTGGATTTCTGGTATGGATGACCAAGGCACCTTAGGATTTAAAGTCATCATTTTTCCCTGACTATGTGAATTGTTGATGGGATAAAGAAAGAAGCAAATCCTACCAGGCTGCCCTGGTGAATCTTGGGTCTTTCAAGAGCCACTGTGATGCAGTTGAGGAAGATGAAGGCCAACACTACATAGTCAAACAGTTTATGAGCAATGATCTTCTGGCAAGTTAACCTGAACCTAGAGAGACAGGGAAGGAGAGATGAGTTAATGCTTCAGTTCCACCCCAGTGGCATCCCTTGATACCAACTTCGGCATGAGGTGAAGGAAGAGGGGGCCTCGTATTGTATTTCTTAGGCACTTGCTACAATAATGTTGTTTTTTTACAAGCCTTTTTACTGAACAAGCATTGTTTTCTTAGAAGAAACCGGTGTGGGGCATGCTATGATTGAGACCTTCACCTGTTACTCCCTAGGGCTCGATCAATACACTAATCAAAACTACCACACCATCACCATCTCATCAACAGTCTGCACTTTAGCTTTGTTCTGTTTTCTCAAGTGCTCCATTCCTTCCATCCCTCTTTATCTGCATTCCTTTCCCGTCTGCCTCATCATTACAGTTTTACTGTACCCTTGATCCTTTGTCTCCGTCTGGGAGGTGGTAGCTGTAGGACATCTGATTGGAGGGCTGTGAGAACAAATCCCAGCACTGCCAAGCTGTCACTGCTGGGCCTTTGAGCAAGGCCCTTAACCCTCAACTGCTCAGTTGTATAAATGAGATAAGACAGACATCTGCCAAATGCCTAAAATGTAATGTAATCTATCCAGCATTTTCACATTCCAGTCCACAGTTCTTTCACTTCAAGTTCACAATCCTATATCTTCCATACTTTTACTCTATCCTCCCATCATTTTCACCCTCTATCCCATCAACCCATACCTACATTCTTCTACCATCATATACTTCCATCGCTTCAGGCTTGCCACTTTTCAACCCACTATCCTATCGCTCCATCTCCCTTCCATTTTTCCATCCATTCTACCACTGTATACTTCAATCTCTTCACCTTTTTTTCACCTTCCATTCCACCATCTCCATCACTCTATCCTTTTTCACCTTCCACTTCACTCTTCTATACATCCACCTCTCCATCCTTTTTATCTTCCATCCCACCACTCTATAGCTCAGTCTCTGTACTCTTGAATTTTGCTCTCCTATATCTCCACTTCTCTTGCAGTTTCACCCTCTATTCCCCCATTCCATCCCTCCATCCTTTTCAATATAGATTCCACCACTCCATACCTTAATCTCTTCATTCTCTTCCTTCTTCTAATCAATCATGTACCTCCATCTCTCCATTCTTCTCAACTTCCATTCCAACATCATATTCCTCCATCTCTCCATTCTGTTCACCTTCCATTCCACCATTATAGACCTTGATCCGTCCATAATTTTCAGCTTTCCTTAGGCCATCCTATATCTCAATTATTCCATCCTTTTTAATCCACATTTTCATTCCCATCTCCTGAAGAAAGGTCTTCCCAACCCTCTATTCTTTTCTCCCTTTGTCACACTATGCCGGTCTGCCCGTGTCTCTTCATTCTTTTCCATTTTTCATCCTCACTGCAGGTTAAACTCTTGATGGATAAGGAGATAGGTGGGAGTGAGAGAAAATAGTTAGATAAAGAGAAATGTCCTCCCACCCCCCTCTATGGCATTACAAAAACTGCCAACAAGTCAAAATTGGGCAATTTCTTTGGACACAAATTAAATCCACACTTAAGACCCCCAAAGTGGCTGACTAAGAGTCAAGGGCTGTTTTTCAATACAAGTATGTTTTTTTTTAATATTTATATGAATTTTCCAAGCCACTGAGTGGACTGACATCTGGTTAGTATAAATCATTTGGATGACTCACTTGTTCTCAGGGGAAAACAAGTAGACAGACCAGTCTTCCCTCGTCTCGCACCAGTCTGGCCGATATACCTCAATCATCTTCTGGATCCGAAAACATAGGCTCTTCAAAAGCAGCACAATGGCAATGAGTCAGTAAAACACACACAATGGCACATAGTGTAAAACTATGATTAACTACTCAGCAAACACAATTGCAGGCAATTTTATTCCAACAAACATGTCATTTTCTTACAAAGTACATTCCATTAACTTCTATACAAAAGTCAAGCAATCAGGTGCTCTTTTACAAACACAGCTATTTATTACAAAAATAATAAGTACAATGCAGAGAACGTCTGGAGTGTTCTCTTCAAATTCCCACACCCTCTTTAACATCTTAGTCAGTATCAACTAAGCCTTTCATAGAAGAACCCATTTGTAACGACGTACTATAGCTTGTAATGAGGTGTTATTGTGTGTAGTGACAGAGAGAAATCTGATTCTCACATTGTCCTCCTGTCACAAGAGAAGAATCAACAGCAGAAATAAAGTGCCACTGGAAAGCTATTATTAAGAAAAGTGCTACATCAGTGTCTGGTAGTGAATGGCACAAGATGCTATAATGATATACATGACAGATGAAATTGAAATATGCTTTACAGACATCAATTTCTTTATTCTTTCAGATGGTTATCTTGTCATACATTTAATTTGAATGGTAGTGCATGTACGGCACCAAGGCATTTGTGGGGCAGCCTGGGAAAACTTTTCACATGGGGAAATTTTGATATCCATTACAGCCATTATACATTTTTTGTTCATTACACATATTTTGTTAAATCTGTGACAAATAACTTACGTAGTCTGTCTCCTCATCAAGGTGTAGTTTGTCCTTCCGAGCATTGAGTTGGGGATAAACCTCGCTGAGCAGTGCTCTCTGGCGCATTGGTGCTTTCCCATTACAGTCATGGTGCTGCTCCCCACACACACTTTTCTTCCTGGTCAGAAGGGGGTGCTGCAGTGGAGGTCCAGGGAGCTGGAGCTGCTCGGGGAGCTCGAGCGAGAGGGCACGCCGATCACGGCGAAGGGGATAACGACGAGAAAGGAGAGGCGGGTGATGTGAGAGTTGGGGGCGTGGAGAGAGGAGGGACTCCCTCTCAGCCGGGTGGGAGTGGGGACCTCGGACTCGCAGACTCCCCCCTACTGCCAGACCTCGAGTAGCACGACCCACACTGTTCCAGCTAGAGCGGCGGCTCCATGCTGACTGGGGGTGGGGGCGCCCCCAGTGGCGGTACAAGGAACTACGGCCATGACGCTGTAGGGAGGAAGAAAAGAGAGTAATACAAAGAGTCCTTGCAATCCCTTCCACTTGTATCTCTTATAAAACTCTCCTGGCTATGAGAAATTTGTTTATATTTTAAACAAATTTTAGTTTATTAATGCATTATGGTTTCTACCCCTATGTCTGTGTGTGTGTGTGTGCTTGGCTATAGTGCCTTACAAAGATAATTGCAGGCTGTATATGTTTGCTGTAAAAGAGGACAATTGCCCATATTTAGTGCCAGTGGAGGTAACGAAACAGTTGCCATAGAAACCTTGTTAACTGTTATTAAGTCATCTAAAATTACTTTAAGCAGGAGGCGATGCCGTGTGCCAACAGGAGACACAGTGCACACGCTTGGTACTTGGTAACTGTCAAATAAAATATAGCGACATGACAACTTGAGTTGCGACAAAAGTGAGAAACAAATGGTGAGATATTTGGTGGATATACGTGGAGCAGTTTTGCAAAGTGAGTGAAATACTGTGAATGGAGCACATATGGTGATTGATTAGCCATTCAGCACTACAGTTTCTGTGTGTGTGTGTGTGTGTGTGTGTGTGCATGCGTATGCTGGTGGCCCCATGCTGTATTCAATGCATGGTTCGACTCACAGAAATATCAGCTCTCACTAGCATGGCTAATCTCGTGATCTCCCATGCATGGTGCGTCACAACACTATATTTAAACCATCGAGCTTTCTCTCCTCCATTTCTCTTTCTATCTCTCTCTATCTATGGCTGTCTCAATTAAAGAGGAGTTGCTATGGAAACCCCACAGTCATGGTTGGGCTTGGCATCTTACCCAGGGAATTTTAGTCTCACTAACATGCTCTTACACACATACACACACACACACACACACACACACACACACGCACATCCACTCACACACACTCACACACACACACACACACACACATTGTGGACACTCACAGGGAGCACCAGGGCACTCTCTGGCCGAGTGATTTCTAATCAAAGCAATAATTATCGCAAATGTTTCATTGACTCATTAGCGGTGTGTGACTTTCCAGCAGAAGCAGCCAGCACGCACAGAGAGCTGATGGGAATCACACACTCAATGGGCTCACAGTTGGCAGTTTGAGTCCAACTCTGCCTCATATGTGACTAATCTATCCAGGGCTGAGCATGAGGCTTAGACACTGGTCACTACTGAATCAGCAACAGGATAAGCACTCAACATTTCCATCTTTCTCCTTTACAAATTACCAAAACCACACTCAAAGGCTCATGAAAATGCATTATGAAAGTTTAAGATGTTAAGCTTCTCTGCAGTAGTACTGGATTACAGTTTCAAATTAACAAAAATACTTGTGTTAATCCAAGCAATGGAGTTTGATTGCTTTAGATGTTCACAGTTGCTATGGAAAAGTACTGCACCTTTTTCTGTTTTCTGCACTTGTTCTGTTTTCTGTTCAACTTTTGACTATTTTTTCTATACAGCATTACAAGTTCCTAATCATTTTGTGGATTTCTATTGGATTTTAGCTCCTTTAGATCCCAGCTAATTAGTCTCAACTTTTAGATTCAATGAAGTTGCCCTATCGTGTATTATAGCTACACACCTTAGTGTGTGCAAATGTACACAAAAGTATAACTACTGCACTGTTACTGGAAGATTTTACTGTATTTTGCTGGTTCTAGTGAAGTGGGATACATTTTAAACAGGAGTTTAGGATTTTTTTTTTTTTAGGATTTTTAAGTTATAACTTATAACTAATTATAACTCTCTAACACTTTGAGTGAGCGAAGACATTTAATGGATAATTATGTTCTTTTAAAAGATCATTTTAACATTATACTTTATCTTACAGTATAATCACATTGCATTGTTATGTAAAATGACTTTTTTTTTTTATTTTACTGCTTTAAAAACATGTATTGAAATATACAATATGCCTAGAAGTTTACAGACCCCTACACATCCAAACTGAAATCAAGGATATTTAATAGTTAATTTAATTTAATAATTTAATAGGGAGTTGGTCTCCAATTTGGTGAAATATCAGTCTACTCTATCTGGGAGGCTTTCCATTAGATACATTAGACATAGTATGTTGGTGTTTTCATTCATAGACAAGAATAGAAGCCATATTGGGTAATTAGGTTTGGTGATTAGTTCAGCAAAATGGTTGATTCACTCCATTTCAGCCAAAGGTGTCTGATGAAGCTGAATTTTTAGGTTCTGCAGAGGGGTGCCAAGTCAATTTTGACTAAAAACCTAAATTCAGAATGGAACTAGAATTTACCACCAGCTATCTTTTGGAAGAATGGTGATCATCCCTCCAATACAGTTCAGGAGACTTGTAGAATCTTTGCCAAGGCCCATTGAATCTGTTCTGATAGCTTCTAGTGGTCCAACACCTTACTAAGACACTTTATGTCGATTTTTCCATTGTTTTGTCACCCAACTGTATTAAGATTGTGTTTAAATACTAATTTAGACATCTGAAAGGTAATTGACAGATTGTTTGGCATTTTGCTCTCACCAGTGAAAAAGATCGTTGCTCCAGGCTGCTCTTGCCCAGACTGGTGACACTGCTCTTACGAGATTCCTCTTCCAAATTTATCCTTCCTCCTCCTATGGGGTTCATCTCAAGGTGCCCATTAGGGGTCAAAGCACAAAGTTTAGGATCTGGAGAGAAACAGAGTGCAACACCACTCAGCTCAAGTCAAAAAAAAACCCATTCAGATAAAGCAAATAGACACATTTCAAATAGCAAACAGCAATTTTCAGAAATGGACGAGTAAAGAAATCCAAGCCATCTGAATGACAAGTTCTATGTTTTAATTCTAGAATTTTCCATTAAAGCAAAGAGGCAAGAATTATAGAACTAAGCAGGTTAACAACTGTGACTTTGTTCAATGTTGCACTAGGTAGTTTAAGGGAAGTGGATGGGACCAGTCACCTGCTGGTTTCCTGTTTATGTGAAAAAGCTACTTCAGTTTCTCCCCAACCATTAAAAATTTACACTGACCCTCAGCTGAGGCCAGCCGGAGGGTTGACTTTGAGTAGTTTCCCCACAGTTTTCTAAAAAGTGTTGGCTTTAATGTAAATTATTAACCATACTGCGGTAAAGAAACTTCATTGAGAAGAGAGACATTCAGCAGTGAGGAAAATAAAAAGAAAAAAAACTCAAGATATGATTCACACCCAAAAGGTCAGGTAATTACTAGGACTATCCTCACATTCTAGGACATATGAAACCAATATGGAGCTTCCATGGAGCCTGCCACATCTCTCTGCTTGATCTAACTGCTGTATGAGGTAACCTACAGAGCAAATCACGATTTACACATCATACTATAGGGTCTTTGCACTCTAGCCTCTGTGCAAAAGGAAAGAAGCTGAGATGTAAATTGAAAGCGCCAAATGATCTGGTTCACTTGAGGAGAGAAAGAGGGGAGAGAGAAAAGAAGTGGGCTAGAGATGGAGTTAGAGAGAGCAGGAGGAGTCTGGGCCTCTGCTGGGTTAAGTGTGGATGAACAAGACAAACCAACCCTCTATTCTACAGTGTCGGCTGAGGAGAGTGGAGGTAAGAACTGAAGTAGGTCAAGTGAGGAAATGGGAGCCAGGAAATAGGAAATGGGCGAGAGAGAATAGTGGCCTTTTGTGGGCTTAATTAAAGCCAAAAATAAAAGAAGCCTTGAGTGGATGCATAATGATCAATGCAATTGAAGTCATACTACAAAAAAGTAAAATCATACCATTATTAAGATACTCATACAGGTGAAGAAATTCAGTAATGGAGAAAAAACCCTCATAACTGGATGTAAACTTATTCTGGAGAGGAAACTCATTTGGTGAAGAGACATTCTGTAGAAGAAACCCATACTCGAGAAGGAATTATAATGGAAATGCAAATGCTCAAGCTTGATGAAGGATTGGAGAACGGACTTATGATGTAGAAGCAAGGGGTCCTGCTGGAGAAGGGATCTATTGTGGAGAAGAAAGAACTCATCCTGGAGAAGGGGCTCATACTGGACACTGGAGTAGGGACTAACACTGCAGCAGGAAAGGCTCACTAGGGGAATAGGAGAAGTATTGGAAAAAGTTATGTATAATAAACAAAAGGCTCAAGTTGGAAAGGGCTCAAATTGAAGATTTGAAGATCAAGTTATTTTGAAGAGAGAGTTATAGCTGGGAAGGGTGAAGTGCTGGATAAATGGAGGGTATACTGGATTATGAGGAAAGGACTAGAGAAGCAAGGCCTCACCCTGGAGAATGACTTCATACTAGGTACAGGAGAAAGGACTTGGAGAAGCAAGTAGTCCAGCTGGAGAAGGGATTCATAGTTGAGAAGAAAGGACTAACCCTGGAGAATGAGCTCATCCCGGGTACTGGAGAAAAGGACATATAACAGAAAAGTAAGGAGTCCTCCTGGAGAAGGGATTCGTGGTTGGAATGAAAGGACTCACCCTGGAGAATGGATTTATATTGGGTACTGGAGAAGTAACTCATGCTGGAGAACTGAATAACAGAATACTTAATAACAGACTGATAATAGTGAAGAAAAGACTCATCCTAGAGAGAGAACTCATAATGGAAAAGTTATTCATCCAAGTCAAGGGAGACATAATAGAAAGGGACTCATTCTGGATAAGAAATTCATTTGAAGATGGACATACTGAACAAGAGACTTATATTGGAGAAAGGTCTCAAAAGAGGAAGTCCTGTTGATATAGGTATTATCCAATTCCGTGTTTAAACCAGTTGGTTGCACTGGTGCTCAAGGTGGGATGCATTCTACACTGCATGTCCCATTTATGTAAACCTACCAGAGAGCTGAAGCGAGTCCTTGTGTCTCTCACTCCCATCATAGTTGGAGGACGACCCATCATCATCTGAATATGAACGATTAGCATCACCCTGATGGAGGAATGACAGGAGAAATATCAAGGAAATGGAGTTAAAAAGGACAAAGTACAAAAAGTAGCACCTGGAACTACAGTTACTGCAATAGATCACTTTTAGGGCTAAATGGTGAAGATTTTTTTTTTACAATGCTATTGATATTTCTAGAGAAATATCCAGGCCAGTTGCCTTGCCTCTGCTTGAAATCCCTCTACCAGAATGGCAACAAGTAGGTTAAAAAGCACATAGTTTCCAAACGTCATGAGAGCCACGAAATAGAGAGCTGCCAGAGGAGAGGTGGAGGCCATGCCATTATACAACACCACGTTCCAGTCCTCCTGAGTCAGGATCTACAAGGGATACACATATACATATATTAAATTGATGCTGAATGATTGACGTAATAATTCTAACATAATAATTTTCTTGTAGCATGAGTGAAATACCTGAAAAACCGTCACTATGGCCCACAGTAGAGAGTCAAAGTTTTTCCTGTCAGGGACCGTGTCTCCAGCATCTGTCTTCAGACTGAATTTACAGCCGAATATGTGCATTCCCAAGATACTGCAATGAGAGAGATATAAGGACAGCTGCAGAAAGTGACGTTTGCACATTTATTGTTAAAACTCAATCCATTCAACGTTCTTTGCCATCTAAATGACCCTTCCTCCCATGTTTTTCATTCATGCGGAAAAGCTTGAACACACACACAACAGGTGGATCTTTGATAATGATCACTAGCTAGCTGTAATGCCTAGTGCTCAAATTTTACCTGTATGATGAATTTCCCATCACATTTCACATTCCTAAACCATATCTTACTTCTGAATTTGAAATCAGCAAGTTTAGTTTAATTTAATTTATTTTTTAAAAAATTTGTACCTAATGTTTTTTGTTTAATACTTTTGCATGGCCTATCTTTCACTTTTGCCAAACAGCATCCAATTCTAAAAGTACTATTCCTTACCATTTCCCATGTTCATGAAATTAAGATACAAGATAGTGAAATGTGACTACTTCTATGTATACATTTATATTTGTAGTAGGCAACTATAACCTATGAGGCTTGTACCTTTTGTAAACTATTGTAATAGATAAAACCTAACATTGGTTGATGGGATCAACAATTGAGTTTCTTTTTTTTAGTGGATTTTGAGTTGAACATGACATAAGTCAATTCACTCAACTGATCAGAATCAGTGATTGAGTTAAGCGATTATGTTTGACGAATTCATCAAAAACCATCGAACATGGCTGACAGTAATGAGGTTCCATTCACTGAGTGAGTCATGTGCACATTATTGACACGTTTTGGCTCATTACTTATTGGTTCTTTTTGCTAGTCAGGGTTCAGGGTTCATGTATATAGCCCAAAAAAGAAGCCATGCCAATAGTCCAACAATCTTCATTCAAGCAGAAAATGTAAGCAAATTCAAAATAGTTGCTCTAAATATATTAGACCATGTGGTGTTTGGTGTTACAGTGTTATGAACGGAAAGAAAGTGTAGCCAAATTGTTAGTAGCAAGTAACTAGCAATGTAACAGTAGCTAGCTGCAATGCCTCATAGTAAAACAGTGGATTTCCTTTATTTATGAAATTACAAAAGAAACCTAGCCAGGTTATTAAACACATCCCAATATGTTGGATTTCCAGTATGGTTAAAGTTCCACTTGACATCATATCCCCAAAGCTGTATAATCTCACTTCTCACAACATTTGTTTTATGTGTGTGTGTGTGTGTGTATGTGTATACACTGAGTATTGGCTATTATTTTTCTCTAGGTATCTGGGTCAGCATGACTGAACTAAGGGACACTAAGGGAAGTAGAAAAATGTGTAAAACCAGAGCAGCCTTCAGGTCCCTGTAGCAGCAGGTATGTGTGTGTGCACATGTGCCCCATGAACTGAGACAAATAGAGAAGAGCATGGACTCCATTTGTCTTCATAGCTCACCCAGTCACTTCCTTATTTCTCCATCTTTCTATGTACATTTTTCTTCATTTCATCTGTTTCCTGTCCTGCCTCCTCATCAGCCTAATCCCATCAGTTCTTTAGCTGTTTCTGTTTCAGTCTATTTTTTTCTGTCTTTGTCCCTCTCACACGAATGAGGCTAGAATTCCACTTCTCACCCTAACCTCTCCCAATTCTCAGACTTTTGGCCTCCCATCCCCCACACACATACACACACCTGAAGATGAAGATGAAGAGCATGAGGAGCATGCAGAATGTGGCCACGTTGTCCATGGTTTTCATCAGAACGACGAGCTGCCGGCGCAGAGCAGGCATGAAGCGCACCAGCTTTAACACGCGGAGCAGCCTGAACGTCCTCAACACACTCAGACCACCGTCGGACTGTCCAACAATCTCACACACGCTGCAGAAAGAGACAAAGAGAAAGAGATGGAAGGAGGGAGGAAGAGGTGAATAAATTTTTTCCGGTTAAAAAAAGAGAGAGAAAAGGAAGACAGAAGGAGAGAAAGAAAGCGACCGAGATAGAAAGACACAGATGGACAGTGGGTGTTTGAATGTTTATTTGAGTATACAAAAAGCCAAATATAAAAAGAGGATATGACAAAGGAAGAAACAAAGAGTGGATAAAATACAAAGATATAATATGGAATAGGAAGGGAGGAAAGTGAGAGGAAAGGAAAAGGGTGAGCATGTGGATGTGTATAATTGGTAAAATAATGAGAAAACGTGGAAGGTGTAGACAGAATTTAGAGACCTGAAAGAAGACAGAGATACAAGGAAGAGAGATAAAAATAAAAGAACAAGAGATAAGAGAGAAAAGAGTACATGTTTAAAAGGTAATCCTGAGATAGGTATAAAGTATAAAGTGATGCATGACAGTTAACTAAAAGATGAAAGAATGATATGGAGGGCATATTCCTGGCATGATTTGGGTCCACTTGTCCCATTAAAGTGAAACGTCACTGCAAATCAGTACAAAGTTCTTCTATACTGATTGGAGCCGTCTCTTCCAGGATGACTCTGCCCTCATCCACATGGCACAAGAGATCACTGAATGGTTTAATGAAGATGAAAATGAAGTAAATTATGATGTAAATCAGATCTCAACCCAACTGAATACCTTTGGGAAATTTTGGAGCAACGTGTTAGATAGCGCTCTCCACCAGCATCAACAAAACACCAACTGAGATAATAGTTTTTGGAAGAATTGTGTTAATCCCTCCAGTATAATTACAGAGACTTGTAGAAGGCATGAAGCTGTTCTGATGGCTTGTAGTGTCCCAACACCTTACTAAGGCACTTTAATTTAATTTGTCACCCATCTGTATCTAGACTGTGATTAAAAACTAAATTTGAAATTTGAAAGGTGATTATTTTGACAGACTGTGACTGACATTTCGCTCTCACGAATGAGAAATAGCAAAAAGAGTATCAAAGTAATAACTATATTAAGCATTAAACAGTAAAACACCTAGTTTAACAATGAAACCATAATTTGCTTTTGTGTTTGAAAGTGAATAATTTCTTTTAGGTACATAGTTGTACAATTTTTCTTTAAAGGAAATCCACTAGTAGGTTCTTCAAAGCTACAGTCCTCCTTCACCTGCAGGCAATGTGGTTTTTAATTAGAAATGTGATGAAACTTTGAACCTTTTCATGTATATACAACGCACAGAGAGAGAAAGACATGAAGAGTTGTACAATATATGGCCAAAAGTGTGTGGACACCTGACCATCACACCCATGTGTGGTTCTCCCCCAAACTGTTGCCACAAAGTTGGAAGCACACAATTGTATAGAATGTCTTTATGTGCTGTATCACAATTACACTTTCCCCTCACTGGAACTAAGAGGCCCAAACTGTTCCAGCATACCAATGCCTCTGTGCACAAAGTGAGCTCCATGAAGACATGGTTTGCCAAGGTTAGAGTGGAAGAACTCGAGTGTCCTGCACAGAGTCCTGACCTCAACCCCACTGTACACCTTTGAGATGAATTAGAATGATGACTCTGCCCCAAGCCTCCTACCCGACATCAGTGCCTGACCTCACTAATGCTCTTGTGGCTGAAAGGACACAAATCCCCACAGCTACGCTCCAAAATCGAGTGGAAAGCCTTCCTAGAAGAGTGGAGGTTAATATTACAGTAAAGGGAGACTAAATCTGGAATAGGATAGTCAGCAAGGACATATGGGTGTGATGTTCAGGTGTCCACAAACTTTTGTCAATATAGTGTACATGAAGTGATAGAAGAAGAGCAAAAATATACATGCAATAATAATATAAAAAAAGGATATTACTGAGGACCGAGGAGGATTAAAATGTATAATTTTACAGGGCAACAATCAGTCAAATGTTTGATATTTAAATCTGTTAACAGTTAAACCTACTCATTAAAATATAAGGCCTTGTCTAGATTAGTATTGGTATTGGGCCAATACCTGCAAAAATGGTAGCTTGGATATCGGATCATGCAACGAATGGGAAAAATTGGAACTGGATTCGGAAACGATATGAATTTTTAGAACTGAAAATGTTTACGTATAAAGAGACTTGACTGTTTTTTCTTGGTATAGGCTGATAGTCAAGATTTCATTATCGGTATCAGTATCATAAAGGAAAAAGTGGTATCGTGCCATCTCTAGACAGTTCACACCTAATTTTGAACTTTAGGATACTCTAAAAGGATACTTTTTTCCAAAAAGAGATTATGCCCAGGACTCACCCTTGTTTCAGTGGATACTATAGATGACAACCTACGAACTGCTGCTATAATCATACATAATCCGCCTTACACACATCCCAGGATTCCTATTCACAATGTGCTTATACTGTTCCCCTTTACACTCTACATCTTTTTACTAATGATTTATAATTCCACTATCCACCGTCATCCACAAGAGAATGGGTTTCCTTTGAGAGTCTGGTTCCTCTCATGGCTTGTTCTCCACGTTGGCTGACGTAGATTTTCCTCAACACTGCAGCCTCTGGTTTGTTCATTAGGGATCTAAATCTACAACCAGGTTTCTGTAAAGCTGCTTTTTCACAACGTCTATTGTTAAAAGCACTATACAATTAAAATGCTCTTTTTTTAAAATCACAATAGCATTTGTAATTTTTCACACTATGTTTACTGGGACTAAGCTACCACTGCCTAAACGGAGTTCAGATGGAACAAACAGCCTTAACTCAGTTCCTTTGTGTGGTGATTTAAAGCTGAAGAGTGCAATCACAGCTTCAAACCCAGCAATCAAACATGGATTGTTTGAGAATTCTGACATGAAGCTCAGATGAGCTTGAATAGTCTTATCTTGTAATTATCGCCTGGACCGGAATGGAGAGGAAAAGAAAACTTTCAGCTTTCTTCTATCCAATTATAAAAATCACTGAGTCATGATGAGGATTTAGTTTATTCTTCTGCAGGTGTTCTGCTCAACCAATCATACTCACGCATGCACCTCATTTCTACAGTCTGTTTTTCTACAGGAAAAAGTGACAAAACCAAAGGGAATGTTGTGAAATCTGTGACAGCTCAGTTGCACCAAGCCCGACTCTCACCTGATGATAACGATGATGCCGTCAAAAATGTTGTACGGGTTGTGCAGGTAGTTGAAGCAACCGAAGGCAGTCAGCTTCAGGATCATCTCCAGGGCAAACATGCTGGTGAAGACGATGTTGCAGATCTCCAGAACATTAGTCAGCTCCTCCGGCTGATAGAAAAAGCAATAAATGGGCGTGGAAAAAGAATGATTCAAGGAAGTTTTCGGAAATCTTATCCGAAACAGTTACACTTAGGATATTTTTAAAGTGAAAATTGATTATTGTGTTAAAAATATTGTTACTACCATTGTATGTTCCAATAGTCATTTACAGCCTGTTCGCTAACTGTATAGAAATCTTTCTGTCTCATGTTCAATTTAACCAGTGGATCTCCTACAGAGCCATGACATTTCATTTGGTTCATTTTATAGAAGAACAAATGCCCAATATACAACACGTTGTCACCATCACCATGGTTTCTGAGTGGAAAAAAGTGAAAATATAATACTACTTCACTTATAAAGAAGATAAAGTCACAGTGTTGCTCTGACCCTCTTGGTTCAGAGTTAAAACAGTCTTAAGATTTTATCCTAGTAATCAAAAGATCAAAAAAATGACAGTCTGAGACTGAGATACATTCACATTCATTCACTCACTTTTGTTTTCTTGGCTAATTTTTTTTTATTAATGTCTTTCTATTAGTTCATTTAAATATTTTAAAACTGTAAGTGTAAGTACTCTTGTCTGTTTTGATGATTATGTTATGGTGCAGGGGCATTCAAGAGTCAATATCAGATTAAAAACTGAATTGATTAGCCTTCTGTCCATTTTACTAATTATCCAACAAGTTGACCAAAGCCTGACATGCTGCGTTTAAAGAAATCATACTTAGCTAGCTAGCAGTACATGACTGAAAGGGTGAAAAAGAAAGAAATAAAGAAACCTCTTTGGAACAAATTACCTACTGTATGAAAGCCAGTTAAATTCCTCCACTTTCGCTTTTCTCATTATCTCACAGAACTCTCACCACACACCCAAAGCACTTGGAACTTATTCAGGACATGCGCAACGAGCAGAAGTTACTGCCTAAATTGACCCTTGAAGAGAAGCTGTCACTATTAGTAGGAGAAAATGAGAAAACTAGGAGCACAAGAAAATTCAAGACAGCAAAATAGCACATTTAAAATAATGATGGTTCCTCTTTACATGCTGCTCTGAAGCTCCAACCACTTGTAAAAAAGATTTCATTACTGAGAATATTGCACTCCTTTCCTTTCACTCTGGTATTAGACTATAGACAGATATGAAGTAATGGCATGGAAAATGGCTAATAATAAATACATATACAGTTTAAAAATTGACAACATCTCAGAAAACGATTAAGAAAAGCCAATATTGTGGTACCCGAGCTTTCATCTCTTTCAGCCTCCGTGTACTTTGTCTATTTGTCTTCCTTTGTGCAGTTATCAGGCAATTCAGTCTCGCTGCAATCAATCTCCTTTGTCGATTAGACAGAGCAAAGGTTTAAGAGGGTCACAATGTGCTCGCTTAATAACCTACAGACATACAGGGTTTGATGAAAGGCCTTGAAAAGAGCTTCAGGTAAAATTAGGACCTTCATCAGTATTGCTAATGACTGATTATAATTAATCCAAACAAAGAAAATGAACAAGAAATAGATTTTGTTAAAAGAAAGATGGTATTGGTCACCATTCTTCGAAAGGCTTGTCCTTTTCTTTTTTTCGTATTAATCAAATGAGGACAGCTTGGCATATAGATACAGAATTAATCATAATGCTTATGTCTTACTAATTTATTTGTTTATCAAGGTTATTTATACCAGAGTGCTATTGAATTCTCGATCCTGATTGGTCAGTGGTCAATGGTGTTGTTTAATTTTCCATAAAACAGCATTTTTTGGAAGGAGTCTCCAGTGTCAGTTCTTTCTAACAGTCAGATCTAAAGCTATTTTCTGACATGCAGAAGTTTTCAGGATGGTTCTCACTCTAACAAGCTACATTTTTCCCCCTTATTAATTAAACAAGAGACATATAGATATGCATGACTCTTTCTAGCTGTTATAAGTGATTACAGGAACTAATTTGTTTCGCAGATGTTCCATAACCTTAAATATAATTGTAACACATTTTGTGACTAGAAGGGTTGCCAGATCTGCTAAAAGCAACTTCAAAACCATCTCCCAAAAACTAGCCCTATATCAAAACTCGAACAAAGTGTATATACTGTATTTAGCCATCATATTGTATTTCATTTTTAAACCATCAGGTGCTCAATTCATAGCTACAGTAATTAGCAATCTACCCAAACTAGTCAGTGACTTGACCTCAATGCCCCTGAGATGATGTAGAACCATCTCTCACTCTGTTTCACTCCATCCCTCTTTCATTCATAATCGTTTTACACTTTCAGGCAGGTAACGTACAATGCTGCATTGTTTGAGGGCACAGAAAAGCCAATAAATGTTGTTGGGTTATAAAGGTAGAAGACAAAGAGGGATGAAACTATGTGTGTGTGTGTGTGTGTGTGTGTGTGTGTGTGTGTGTTTTTCTGAAAGTGTTTTAGTGTGTGGTCTCAGGAGAGAGAGCAGGTGTAGTTTGTTTGTTCTTCCCTCATCACTCACAAATCCACCCGAAGATTGTTACAATCAAGGGAGGTGAGTGTGCCAATGTGTGTGTGTGCGTGTGTGTGTGTGTTTACCTGCTCATGATGTTCGATGCCCATGCTGATGGTATTGATGAGAATGGCAATCATGATGCCTCGGTTGAAGTATTTGCTCTCTACAATTCCCCACAGTTTAATCCTCATCTCCATCCACAGCTCTTTACATTTCCCTTTACACACCCTCTCTTCTTTCTGCTCTCCTGATTGGCCACCCTGCCCATCTGTGTCCTCCAGAGCACCCTCCTCTGCCTCCTGATCGGCCGCCATCCCTGCAGGTCCTGCACCATCTCTGAGAGACAGGGCCACACAGTGAGGACATTCCTCAGAGACGGGTGGTGAAGTTAGAACATCAGAACCTTCAGGAGGATCACGGTCAGGCTTCGTGTGATGGGGACAGTGGGACCCTTGATACAAAAAAAAAACCAATGTTTTGACTATCCAGCTACATGAACCCATGTTCGTGTGTTCATCCATCCATCTATCCATCCATCCATCCATCCATCCATCCATGTAGCCATTAGGCTTTTAATTCATTCACACATTGCCCCCTGTTCATGCACCCATCATCTGTATATTTATCTATCTCTTAATATATTCATCCCTAATCTGACCTTTCCATCCATCCATCCATCCATCCATCCATCTGTTCATCTGTCTATCCATCACCATCCTTCCATCTATCCCTCCATCCATCCATCTATTCATCTAGCATTAGGCTTTTTATTTATCCGTAATTGTTCAACCATTCATGCACCCATCTTCTGTATATTTATCCATCTCATATTCATTTTTTCACCCATTCCTCCCTATTTCTATCTCTATCCAACTCTTAATATGTTCCACTTTTCATCCTTTCATTCATATTCCAATCCATCAATCTTTCCATCCATGACCATCCTTCTGCAACTGTAACCATCTTTGAATATATTCATGTTTCTATCCATCCATCCTTCTGTGTCTTTTATCCATTCATCTTCTCTTCTCAGTTTATCTATTCATCTCTTCATTAATTCTCCCCATTCCTATCCACCCATCCATCTTTGATCTGGTCCCTGTCTATTTATTCATCCATCAATCTGTACACTTTTTACATTTACTCATTTATACATCCTACCCTAGCTATACATTCAATTGTCCTTGCATTAATTCCTCCCTTCATTTATTCATCCGCCCATCTCTTCAGACTTAAATCCATCAACCAATATCTTCATCTGTCCATTCCTTCATGCATATACCAATCTTTATTATATTATTCTATTTTTTAATCCATTTGTGTCTCCATCCATTCATCCCTAATCAAGATCAATGCATTCCTCCATCCATCCACCTGATGCTACTTCTCTCCTCTTATTCATCCATCTTTTCTTTTTTCTTTCATCCATCTATCTTCATTTCATTCATTAATTTCCACTCCTCCAAACTTAAATACACCAAGATCATCTATCTCTCCCTCCACATATTCATCTCCGTATCCCCAGTTTTATCTATTCCATCCATCCATCCAGTTTATCCCATTCATTTCCACACGTCTACCATCTACCTGTTCATGTACTCATTTATTCATCGCTACACATCGCCATGCGTTTTTCCTCCATTCATCCATATATTTGTTCACTTAATTATTCTGTCTGTCCATTTTTGCTCCCATACAAATTTAATTATCCATCCTTACATCCCTTTGTCTATGTCTACATACACTCATTCCTACTCTAAGCCATACATCTATTTATTAATGGATTCGTTCTCCCATTCATTCTTCTGTCCACTCATCCACATTTGCATCTCACCCTGATGTTGCCTTTGACTCCTTTCTCCACCATTGACATTGGTTTGTGACTGGGTAGGTGTGGCCTGGCATGGGCGTGGTCTCAGTGCCCTGAAGAAAGCAGTGGAGCGGCGACGGGCTTTACGCAGCATGTGACAGGTGAGCTGGAAGAGCTCCTCATAACAATCCCCTGGCTCTGCCAGCGATGCCAATGTGCTGGAGGACAGACAGCGGGCACGCTGCTCCTGCATCAGCTGGTGTTCACGCTGTTTTGTCTCTGAGAACTGAGTGGCTATGACCACCAGACACAGATTAATCATGAAGAAAGAGCCAACCTGATGAATAAAAGGGAAAGAACGAGAGTGGATGAGATAAAAATGAAATGCTTGAACTACAGTAACAGAACTGTAAAGACAAAAACAAATGAATAAATTAAAAAGAACTGTTAGTAATAAGATTTACTGCACTCGTTTACTATGTTTAGCTAAAACAGGGAAAGAGATTAGGAGGACATTGAGACAGACAGATAGACAGACAGGCAGACAGACAAACACCAAGAGAAAAAGTAAGAGAGATAGAGAAGACAGAAAAAAAGGGGGGGGGAATGAATGTTAGATCAAATGAGAGAAAGTCATACAGAGAGACAGAAAAAGTGACAGGGAGAAAAAAAGCAAGGCAGAGGGAGAGAGGAAACGTAAAAGAGAATAGCTGTGTGAGACGGGGAAAAAAGGAGGACAACCGTCTCAACAGCATCACTAAAGATGAGCCAGAGAGGAGAGGACACCTGTTCAAGTGTCTTCCATCGTAAATAAAGAAGATTAATGAACCCCACTGAGAGTCCTGGGAAGAAGTATTGAGTGATGGAGACACAAGGAAAGTAATAAACAAAACAAAAAATCTTTAAAACAAAACTTTTTTCATGGAAATCAGACTCAAACAGAATAAGGTTCATTACAGGTCATAATTTTGATATGGCACTTGTAAATTTAGTGGCTGAGTAACACAAACACTTTATCTGATGGACTGTTTGATTATTGAGATAACTCTTCAGATTAGTAAAATACAACTGGATTTCAAACAATTGGATGAAAATCAAATAATATGCCTAGCTTTAAAAACGCAAAGTCAGTTGATGAGTATAATCTTGTGTAAGCTAAAACATCAACATTTAAGCATGTGATGTACGTAGTGTTATAAACAATAAGTGTCATCAAAAACACAATGATTTCACTTAAGTCACTTTAAAGTGATGCTTCAATGAGCAAGGATGTCTAATTTGGAATATATTTGGTTCTTGATTTCTGCTGTCCTCTTTTCCTTTTCTTGCATCCTTTCTCCATTTCTTCAGAAGCAAGAAAACACGAAGTCACAACTTAAGAAATGTGAAGCACCGATAAACTCATGCATTCCTGTGTCATTGCAAAGTCTTGCCAATCATTTCATGTTAAGTAAAAGCCATGTTCTGTGATATTGTCTTTGGATTGCCCTTTTGCCTATGTTTGGTATTGCCTATCAGTGTACTGACCATTGTCTGACTGACTTCACTGAGTTCCTGGAAAATCCTTTCAGTAAACCTCATGCAAATGGATCCTATCTCATTATTACACAGCTTCTATTAACCTTGATTTTTTTAAAAGACTTTGTGTTTTAAAAACATCCAAATAAAATACATTTAAATAACATTTTCTAATCTCTGCTAGTTTAGTTAGGATGAGTTCATGCTGAACCAGGACAAACATCATGCCAAAAATAGAAAAAAACTAAAATTTGTATGACTCAATTTGCATGAAGAGTTAAGAAAGTTTATGTTAGAATAAGAATTTGTACCACTTCTCACAACTTTGTATAAAAATTAAAACAAATCCAACTCCATCACCCTTTTTCTTTCTAAATTATGCAAATTTCTCATGAGAAGTGGCTGTGTGTTTTAGTTAACAAGACATTTCTAAACCTTGTTTTATACCAGAGGCTTCGCAGCATGCCAGACAAAGTGAAACATTTCCACAGTGCTTTTGTTTTTATGCAGGTGGTAAGTCAAAAATGTCACGGGTGTGTTCTTTGTACATGCCTTCACAGTAGAAAGCTGCTCGTGGCGACAAAAAAAAGCTTGAAGCATGAAATTGAGCTTTGTGCGTGCACCGCAGGTTTAAAAAGCTACATTAATGTCAACATATTCATACAACAAAGCAAAACAATAAAGACAAACACAACTTCACTCCCATGCACCTTCATGTGTTGCTCTTCTTTGTCCAAGTGCTGAGATGCCTATCTGCTATCATTTGCAGAGTTTGTGTCACTTTTATGATTCTGTATAATGGTTCTTATAGCATGGTAGTACTATCAATGTGTTTAGGGCACTTTCAAGTTCAACAATTCAAATTGAAATCAATTCATGTCACAAAGCAGCTTTACAGAAATCTGGATGACACTTTAAATCCCTAATGAACAAACCAAAGGCAACAGCGGTGCGGAAAACTTCCTAAGATGACATGATAAAGGAATTGTGAGAGGAACCAGACTCAAAAGGGAACTCATCCTCTTCTGGGTGACACCAGATAGTGGGATTATAAATCATTACAGTATACATCTCTAGAAGAGTACAGGCAAACAGTACTATGTGTGTTGAAAGGATGTTCAGTAGAAGCATAATGTGAATAGGTCTTAATACTCTTATAGTCTTAGTAGTCACAGCAGCAAATCATTCACTCGCTGATTTGTTCAACTGGGGAGGGAGCATAAACTTTTGCAGAATATATTTTTCAGTGTTTGGATGGATGTCCTTTTATTATCAGTGCTTTGTTTCAATTTTCATAAAATAGCAGCCTATTTGGTGATGAGGCCAACAATATAAAACAAGGATAATATGGATATTTTGTGATTAAATGTATGTAAATTAAGTCACATACCCATAAGATCTATTTTCATATTTTCATATTTTCTTTTTATTTTGCATGTGCAATTATGGTTTATTTTCCCATATTTTTCTAAGGCTAACACACATCCATCATCTCAGCTTTAGCCTCTCTTCACTCTCTCCACTTCCTGGTGCTGACTGAGACCTGGATCATGCCACAGAATTTTGCAAATCACAGAAAAGGTGATTTAAACCTCTTGCACCATGTCATCTTAACATCTAACCATTTGAGTTCCTTGGATTTACTGTTACCGCTCCCATTAATCTTCATAGCATTATCTATTGCCTGCCTGTTGCCCCATGAAATTTATAAAAGAGCTGGACATCCTCCTAAATCTCTTCCCTTATGACATGACCTTAGTCTCTTCATGGAGACTCTAGCATTTCATAAGTTGTGTACTTTTTTGACCTGATGTCCAATAATTTCCCTCTGACAAACAAGTGAGGAAATATTCTGGACCTGGTCTTTTGCCAAGCTGCATCAGATCTATACATCAAAGTATCCCCTTCAATTCTCAGATAATCTCTTTGTTCCTTTCACCCTTGCCCACCATGTCAACAACCCCTAATATACCTCCCCTACTTACCTTTCTTCTTATCATGGATGGTAGCTTATAAATCACAGCAAGACTGAGCTGCTTTGTATCCTGAAGATGTGTCCCCTTGTCAATATCTTACCATTTCTCAGCACTGGCACCTTCACAACAAGAAGAGCCAGCTATTTCTCTCCACAGAGGTCACTCTGGTGCTTTTTCAGGACTGGATTACTGCAACTTTCACCTGGCAGGTCCTCCCACGCATGCTATCAGGCCCCTGGGACATGATCTAGAGTGAATGCACTTTCCCACCCCATTGCTGCATTTACTCCACATTAACTCACATCAGATTTTAAACACTGATAGTTACCTACAAAGCCAAAAATGGATACTTATCAAATCCTCTATATTATGTTCCCCTCAAGCCACAAGTATGGCTTGACTTGACGCTCCATCCCAAAGTACAAGGAAGAAATGCTCAAGACTCATCTCTGTACTGGTACCTTCACAACATCAGAAAGAGGTCCCACAGATACTTTTTCAGCCATTGTCATCTCAGGATTTGGCTACTGCAACTCATACCAGCCCTCTCATACTTTAAGGCACTTATTAAATCCAGCTCATGTTCCCCTTGAGCCACCAGAACAGCTCCATTTGTCCTGTCATCCTTCCAGTGCAGCTTTGCATCAGGTTCCCGTCAAGCCATAAGCATGGCTTGACTTGGCCCCCTATACCCCAAGGTACAAAGAAGACTTGCATTAAGACTTTTCTCTGTGCTAGCACCTTCACTACATCAGAAAGAGGTCTTTCAGATATGATTTCAGACTTGCCATCTCATGATTGGACTACTGTAACTCGCACCAGCCCTCTCACACCTGAAGGCACTTATCAAATCCAGCTCTGTTTCATGTTCCCATTGAGCCACCACCATTGCTCCCTTGGAGCCACAATCACGGCTCGACTTGACACCTCATCCCTCAAGGTACAAGGAAGACATGCATCAAGACGCTCCTCTGTACTGGCACCTTCACAAAATAAGAATGAGCTCCCTCAGATGCTTTTTCAGCCCTTGCCATCTTGAGATAGGACTACTGCAACACGAACCAGCCCTCTCCAACCTGAAGCACTTATCAAATCCAGCTCTGTATCAAGTTGCCCTTGAGCCACAAACACAGTTCGACTTGACCCTCCATCCCTCAAGATACAAGTAAGATATTCATCAGGACTCTGCTCTCTCCTGGCACCTAGATGATGGAATGAAATTCCCCTTGGCTTTCCTCTGCACAGCTAAATCATTGGATGTCTTTAAACGAAGACTGAAGACCTACCTCTTCAATAAGCACTTAAGCACAGTAAACCTACTCTGGAAAACCTATACCTGTACCAACTTCCACACTCTAGCTTATTGGTATTCTGGTAGACTTTGACCTATTTGTTCTAGGGTGAGGATATGTTTTGTGATAGAGACTACTGCAAATCTAAGGGATAAGGATGAGGATGGATACGGCTGATTCCCAAATGCTGTAAGTGTAAATGTAGACTAATGATCCAATACAGATAATACACAGTCAAAAGATTTGGTTGTTGCGAAGATACCTTTCTGAACTGTGTAGTTCTCATTCTTTGTGGTTCTTCAAAAGGTTGCAGAATCTCAGTGGAATGGCAACTTAATATAATTTAATTTTGTCTCACCATCATCCACTCACCTTGAGAGACCTCAGTGGACAGTTATGTTGACCAATTGATGGACATTAAAGTGAAGAACCACTGCTTGGCATTTCTAGTGATTGTAGATGGTATAAAAGGCAACTCTATGTGTGCACGTATGTGTGTCTATGTGTGTATTTGATGTGGCTGCCTCTCTGTGCTCCTACTACACACACTATTACTGCAGGAGTGGAATGAAGTGATGACTGAGGTTTATCCTCGCAGCACATTTACACTGTGAGAGGTCAGCATATGTAGGCATCTAGTTGTCAATCAAGTGTATGTGAATGTTTATGAAGTGTATGTTTGTGTGTAAGAGGAGCTATGATTGCCTCTTATCTCTGCTTCTCTTGCAAAACACTACAGTTGGAGTGGAAGTGGGTGATGGTAAGATCTATTACTCTGTCATTGTTATATTAGGATAGGTGTGTGTGAGCATGTCAGTAACATTTGGATTGCTGTGTTTGTGTGTGGATGAGTGGTACATATCTAAGATATCTTGTTATTTACAGCACAGCGCTGTGGAATTGTAAAATGATTGGTCAGTGGATATTGAATGATATTCTTTAACATCAGCTCTGACAGTAGTGCCAGTTGTAAAAGATTACATTAATGCACTTGTTCGAATATGTTATTGTTTCTATGGTAAGAGCTTACACAGGGACTTGTATAGCACTTGTATATACTCCTTACAAATGGATTTGAAAATGAACATAAATGTTGATGTTATGAAGTTTTTAGTGAGGATGTTGCTAAATATGTTTATTTTTAATTTTTAGTAGACTCCAACATTAAATGTAACTATAAATGGATAAAAACGTATGAATGGATAAAAACGAACATCATTCTTTATAAATTGTAAACGTTGCAGGTTGTCTTACATGCACATGTGGGAAATTGACTAAAGAAAGAAAGAAAGAAAGAAAGAAAGAAAGAAAGTTTGTGTAGGTACCCCTGGGCCAGTTCTGCCCGTCATGCAGAGAAATGACGAATGTGTTCAATTTCCCACATGTGCATGTAAAACAACCTGCAGGTTCCTCATATTACTGTGAGTGATTATCAGGGAGATCACACAGTTTTCTCAGCCTGGGCATATTTATCTTCTGTTTTGTGTTTTAATAAATGTAGCTGTTGACACACTGGTGACTTTTAGCCATGATGACACTTACTATCTACAGTAAATATTACCCATTCCAAGGAAGAAAACCTCAAGTGAGCTGCATGCCCTGAGTTGACATTTTCTGACATTTGGAGCCAGCAAAAGTTTAAGCTCTGTAATGTGTCACCGGAGGGTTTCCTTCTGGACTGTGCATAAATTTAAAGAAAGTCAAAACACCTTATTCTGATTCAGTGTAAGCATATGATTATTGCTTGGAAAAAAAAAAAAACTCAGATTTTTTACATAATTCAGAACAGACTGTTTGTGAAATCTAAAAACTGGAATTTCATAATAGCATACATAACAGACATAACATTCAGCCTGCACTGATAAACAGTCACGTGTGTCATAAGTAAGAAGTAAAACATGATGGGGCATGCTGTTATAGGAAAATAATCAACAATGATTTACTGTTGCAACCTCCAAGTTGATTATTTTCCAATTAACAGCAAGTCCCGATATGTTTTATTTCTCTTATACCACAGAAAAATTTTTATTTATTGTACTTATTACCTATTTATAGTTATGTTTAATGCTATGGAATGTCCACAAAGCAAGTTATATGTTTATACCTATGCTTATTTTATAGTAAATATGACCCATTGTTCCATCACCAGCCTCATCTCTCTCTCTTTCTTTCTCTCTCTCTCTCTCTCTCTCTTTCTCTCTCTCTCTCTTTCTCTCTCTTGCTCTTAGTTAATAAGACAAAAGCAGCTTGTCTTGTTACAGACAAACCACAATCACAAAGCTCTCCATTCTTAAGATGTCCCCATTTCAGAAAAATGTAAATGTACAGCTTTACAGCTCTGACTTCTACAAAAGGTATACTGATATTGGAGACTCCTTCTGAAAATGCTAAATAAAAGTTTTCTCACAGAAACACAACAAAAACACATTTTTATATGGAGTGTCCATCATACTGTATAAATCTCTGTGTAAGTTGTTACTAAAGAATCAATAGCATATTAGAGCAAGAGCATTACTATAAACCTGCATCCAGAACTACATCCGTTCTATAAAATTTGCAGTTCAATTCAACAGAAACACCTATAGTGAAGAACTATACTGCACAATTTTCCTCCATGATACATAGTGATATATAATGTGTATTCCCATGATGTGTGCTTATGTGTCTTCCCTACACTTTTTCCTTCCATCCTAAAGAGTGATGCCCTAACCATTACCCCACAGTCCCATGCTTTATTCCCTTCATTTTCCACAGCTAAAGAGAGACAGGTTGAGTGTCACTCTTGTTCGATCTTGAAGATTAAGCCTCCCAGGTGAGCAGTGAGGCAAAGAGTGCCTATGAGATGCTACTGAGTGTGTTTGTGTGTGCATGTGTGAGTCCCTGGGCTCCGATTTGGCTTGACATGAGGCAGCTAGCTGAGACATGACTGATGTGTTCAATTTAAACCTACAGCTTGCACATTTAAAACAGCCAACTGGCACACCTCATGTATTAATGTGAGTGATAATGAAGGATTACTGCAAAGAATAGAGCAGATTTAGTCTTAGGTGATTGTTGATCTATCAGGCAGAATATATCCACTTTATACACTTATACCCTTTGGACATAAATCAAGGTGATCTTTCAAATTACTTTAAAATGACTGGCCCAACCAACTGACGAGCCCTCACTACCACACAATTATTGACCTTTAGCACCTCAGTAAAGAAAAAAGAGAATGTTTATTATAATTTGACAATTTTTCAATTAAATAGAATGCCTGAATCCTGAGATATTTTCAGAAAGATTTGATAATGGTAGTACAGCTATAGAAATCCCAGGTGTGCATACATTTTAACATATATAGTAGGCAGAGGCTTGTGCAATCCATTTTAGGATCTCTGCCTCTCACCCACACACACACACACACACACACACACACACACACACACACACACAGCTGTTGGAAGAATAGCAAGCTGCCAGTTCTCTCTTGATTTAAATTCTCTGGCATTGAAATCTTTGACATCTCCTGGTATCAAATCAAACATTCACAGATCTCTTTCCATTTCCACATATGTGCGCATATGCGGCTGGTAATGCATTGCTTAAGCATTGTAGGTTACACCTCCAAGCAAAGTAGAACAGAAAGTACTAGTTTTATTTTTGTTATTATTATTTTTTATATTGAGAAAGCAACACTTCTGCTTGCAGAACAGACAGAGGCAAAATTAAGGCATTACAGCATTATACCGTATATTAACATGACCATTGGTACAGGTGATAACCTGGTGAAGAGCAACACGATAGTAAAAAGAAATAAAGTTAGAATGAATACATGGTGAGTCACTACCTGAAAACACTAGCAATGTGCTTTATTTTGCTTTAAGTTTGAAGCGAATTGTGCAAATGTACACCAGCGTCATATCCAGACAAGTGAAAAGAAGCTATGGCACATCTAAAGAACAAAAACCAGGATGTATAGATCTACAGAGATCATGTGAACTGAAATGGTGGTGAACACATAGGTGTATCAGGGATGCTTTTAGTCTGACTTTTAAGGATTTCATTAATTCCATTTAGTTTCTTTTGCCTTCTCTGGTTTCCTCTTGGACCTAAGTAGGTTTGATTAAAAACCACTCCGCTGATGGATTTCAAATGTCACACCTGCACTACTCACATCAGCATAATTCTGGCCATGAAAATAGCAAAGACGAAAGAACAGGAAAGAATTGGCTTACGCCCAACCAAATTAGCAACGAGTTGGTGTTATTCCAGCAAATTACACCTTTGCCTGCATGTAAATCGAGCCCTGAACAATAAGGTTTCTAGAAGCGTCCTGTCCTATAACATTATGTCAGAATGATGATAATTACAAGATGACAACTAGAAGGTTATACTTAAAGCTGGTTGTCTCCACAGACTTGGCAATTAGTTGCTCCTATGGCAAAACACCCAACACTAAAATGGACATGCTGGTTGTTGCTATAGCTAGTAGTCTGCCAAATCCATGTTTAAGAATCTTTCACTTTCAGTGTGACCACCCAAGCTTCAACTTCCATGGCAACGCCGCTGTCTACGATGAAACCCATTGAGCTTGTAATCTTGTTATAGATCGCCAACTAGCTGAGTTGGAGCTCTCATTAATACGATGTTGAACATGAAAAATGAACATTTTGAAAACATTTGAAAAATGGTGAGTGAGCAAAGAAGCTCTTTGCTATTGTTTTGGTGAGCTAACAGCAAAAGCTGACTGTTATTATTTATCTTTGAGATAAGTTTCTTCTCCTATTAAACACAATGTGCACATGCGCTAACTTCTTATGGGAATAATGAAAAGCATTAACCAACAACTTACCACCAGAACTGTACACAAATATTTTTAATATAAACATATGTAATGTGTTTCAAGGTGGATTATTCCTTTACATATGCTTTCTATTTATAATTAGCTTTGACAATGGTAGGGAATGTGATTCTGATAGATATCCAAACTGTGTTTTTCAGTTTTTTTATACTAAAATTAAAATAATAATAATAATAATAATAATAATAATTCCAGATTCTACAGTTCATGTTTGGTCATAATAATAATAATAATAATAATAATAATAATAATAATAATAATAATAATAATAATAATAATTCCAGATTCTACAGTTCATGTTTGGTCAAAGTGAGGAAGAGCCATCTTCACTTACTATGATTAGCAAGATGAAGTAAATGAAGTTGTAGAAGGAGTGTGCATCCATCACGTAATACATGATCTCCACCCAGCCCTCCAGAGTTATGACCTGGACACACACACATTTACACAAAGAGATACAGGGACACTCATGGAAATCATTGTTTATCTGAGCCAAAGTGCTTGCAGGAGCTTTGATAAAAGTGGAAAGATCTTCAGATTGTATTCTTTGTTACACTAAAACCTCTTTGTTTTGCATTTTCCTGTGAGACTGCCACGTCTGTGATATTCTGTACATCTCGTCTATTGCGTTTTATGTGTTTAGTCTGGCATTCCTCAGTTTTATTGTGCTCTGCAATTCTATGCGGCTCTGACTGACTGCATTTTATTATTCATATCCGCGCTAACAGCACAACCACAAGGTGTCTGTAATGGCAGGAAGCCTGCAAAAACCCTGATGCTTTGAGTAAATCAAGCTTACTTGTTTATTCAGCACTTGCCTTGTAATTGCTTTGCAAATTATTGGAACAACGCTTAGCAGCTGCTCACCACTTAACAGGATATTAGGTATAATTTAAAAAATGCTTTTATGAAGGTTTAGGTCCGAAAGGTAATCAAGGACTTGTCTATCAAATAAAAAAACTATCTCAAGGGCGTTTCTTCAAGAGCGACATAACACTGATTAGGCATGTGGTTTTTTTTTTTTTCTCCCCCAAAAATGTTTTCCATTTGGATGGTAGAATAATACAGCATTGCATGTATTCTCCTCTGTAAAGACAATCCCATAATACCGTTCCCTGGACAAGAGTTTGGGAAAATAGACAAAACTGGCACCTCTACCTGACGTGTTGTACTTTACTTGTAAGTACTTGTATGTATTTGTAAAGTAAGTACTTTACTTGAAGTAAAGTATCTCCTTGAACTTTTCTAGTGTTACAGTCTGGAATTGAAATGGGCATAATATTTTGTTTGTTTGTTTGTTTTTAGTGACACAAAGGTTAATTTAAAAACGCAGACATTTGTTGGTTGCATAAGTACTCACTCTACTGAGTCGATATTTGGTAGAACAACCTGCAAATTACAGCTGCAGGTCTTTTATCTGGATCCTAAGAATTTTGCCCATTCATCTTGGCAGATAGAGACCACTGGTGAACAGCAGTTTTCAAGTCTTGTCACCGATTCTCAAATGGATTGTGGGATGGGCTTTGTCTAGGCTATTATAACATATTCAGGTTCTTGGACTTGCACCACTCCAGTGTAGCTTTTGCAGTGTACTCAGGTTCATTAATCTACTCAAAGGTGAACCTTCACCCAAGATGAACCTTCATCTTAAGTCTCCTGCACACTGGAACAGGCTTTCTTCTAGGATTGCCCTGTATTTGGATTTTTTCCATCTTGCCCTCAACCCTGACCAGTTTCCTAGTGCCTACTGATGAAAAGTATCCTTCTGACATGATGCTGCCACCACCATGCTTTGGTGGTGTTCTCAAGATGATGGGAATTGTTAGGTTTCTGGCCAATTCTGCACATTCTGCCAAGGCCAAAAAAGTTCAATTTTGGTCTTATCAGACCAGAAAAACTTTTCCACGTGTTTACAGGATCTCATGTCATTATTGAAAAAACTGTTTTTTTTTTTCCCCTCACCACTCTTCAATACAGCCCAGGTTTGTGGAATGTCTGGGGCTATGGTTGTCCTGTGAACAACAACCTCCCATCTGAGCTGTGTATCCCTCCATCTTCTGCAGAGTTACCCTTGGTGTTTTGGCCGCTTCTCTGAATATAATGCCCTCCTCACCCAGTCACTGACTTTTGGTGGACAGCCTTGTCTAGGCAGGGATGGACTTCTGTCATTCTTTCCATTTTTAATAACATATATAATGCTGCTTTGTACCCTGATTGTGCCTTTTTAGAACTTTGCCATGGATTTATTTTCATAGCTCATTGGCCTTTATGATTGTTTGTTTGAGTGTTTAAATAAACTTTGGAACCTTCCAGGAACAGGTGTATTTGTATTGAGATCATGTGACACTTTAATTACACACTGCTACACACAACTAATTATGTGACATCTGATGGCAACTGGTTGCACCAGAACTGGTTTAGGGGTTTCACAGTAACAAGGAGAATACAAACTGCAAACTGATTTCCCTGCACTTCAATATTACGGGCCATTGTGTGTAGATTCATGACGTATGTTGTTGTTCTTCTTCTTTCAGCTACTCTCGTTAGGGGTTGCCACAGCAGATCATTGGTCTGCATATTCGATCTGGCACAGTTTTACGCCGGATGCCCTTCCTGATGCAACCCTTCCCAATTTTATCCAGGCTTGGGGCCGGCACTGGGAGTGCACTGTTGTGTGCAACCCCAGCGGCTAGAGTTGGTTCCCTGGCCAGGAATCGATCCCAGGCTGCGGCGGCGAGAGCACCGGGGCCTAACCACTAGTCCTCCAGGGACCCAGATTCATGACATATAATCCCCATCGAATACATTTGTGTCACTAAAAACAGGGAATAAATAGTCTGGAGTGATTTATATGGACTTTTTAATGGGATAATAAGAATATTTGTTATTTCTGCACTAGCGCTCAGTACATTAGTTGACTGATAGTTGATAAGTTGAAGTGTTTCGGTGGTCATTATTAGATTGCATTTCGCACACACACCTGCAACACTATAGCTGGACATTTAATGTTAATTAGGGTTTAAGGGTTTATTTGACAGGAATAAACGAATCGTGAAAATTTATGTGCAGAAACTCTACATTTAAAACACACTACATGTCCAAACCCACCTGAAAGATCACAATCCATGCATAGCCAATGTTGTCAAAGTTAATGGCGCCCTTGTGGGGGTTGGAGTAGCCTGTGCGGCACTGGGTGTAATAGCGGTTCCAGTTGACACACAGGCCTGGCACAGCACCTATGCTGGCATTGAGGAGGGGATCAGCTGCCAGGCCCAGAGTCTGTAGGTGAAGAGCATCCTCCACATCCAAACAACACTCACGGCCTCCCTCACGCCGTGCCGGGACATCGTTGCATGACATGATTCCATTATCCTGAGGCAGCGAGCAAATGAAAGGCTTCTCATCTTCCTCATCAGGGGAGTAGTAGGGAGCAGGCAGGGCCATTCCCGTTGATCTGTGAAGGAGATTTATGGACATGAAAATAGGTAAAAAAAGTATTTAAGATGGTATTAAATGAAAGTCTTAACATCTGTTAACAATGGTTAGTATCATTGTATTGACAGAACAATTTTCTTTGCTCACACAACACACATTATCACTCTAACAAATACTTATAGCATGTAACAATAATCAATATACACTATATACATATATACAATATGTCACAAGCAAGTTCAATTCCCAAAAACCCTTGCTCACTACCATTTTAAGATGAATAAAGGAATCCAGGATTTTAAGGAGCTAAAAGAAACAATGGAATCAAACAGATTTTACTCGTGTAAACTTGTGTTCAAAACTGGTGTTTTGCAAATATTTAGTTCTTCATAAACACACAAAAACCATAGTTTATTGTATAGTAGTAGCTGAAGAAAGGTACATGCTAATTAGGATCATTTCTCTAGAAACACAGAGTACAAAAACCCTATGAGACCTGAATAATTATACTTGACCCACTTTTCTCTTTAAGACTATTACCAGTTGCTATGACAGTTTGTTCAAATATTGAGAAAAGAAATGTAGCTTACAGTTACTTTAGGATGCAGTGGAAAGTAGAACTGGCAATATCTTTGTCACACATAAATATAACTGTTTATTTCAGGCTCATTTCATAGGTTAATTGCATTAGCACAACTTGGAAGCCGTATTACACAACAGTTTTAAAAACAATCTGTCATTGCACACGAAAATGGGTACCAGACTTGGAGAGAAATCTGCAATGTGTGATTTATTTGTCCATTAACACAGTTCTCCAAAAAAAACAAAAAAAAACACATCCCTTTATGAAAAATCGTCAGTAGAAAACATCTGGATGAGGAGGAGGCAAATGGTGTTACCTCTGCCAAGCCCATTTATCTCCAGTAACAATGATACTTTATTTTTGACCATTTTTCAACCTAAGAAAACAGAAATTTAACCATTTGAATAAAATATCTTAATCTATTTCAAGCAACACCATCATTTTTACAAGACTTCTTTGCTGATAAGGAATTGTATTTTGCTTGTATATGAGCAACAGGGTGGAAAGTAATAAAATGTGATTAACTATCATCCGTTTATTAAAGTTTTAAATTATTTATCTGAAACATGCACATCAATTGCCATTTAAAATATCTTTATATGTTTAACAGGAAGTTGCATCATCCAAATTTTTTTGGAAGATCATGGGAAGAAGAAAACTACGTTCACTATTTTTTCCCCCTTTTTTCAACGATATTTTGACATTTGAGGTCACTCTTCAGTCACTATGTAAATTATTAATGAAAAACAATTCGTGTTTATTAAATCATTAGAATGTTCTTTATGTCCTCATGCCATTAGCAAAATTTATACAAACTTTATACATCACTGCTGGTTTATTCTCATGAGGTAAAGCGTTTTTTTTTTTTTTATATATATATTTCCATCTTTTGATTAATTCTACCAAAACAACAGACATCCACCCAAACAGGACAGTGTTACATTTCTGTTCCAGACAAGACAGACAAAATAAACAACAAGACTGTTTTCGATGAATCTGTCGCTCATATGTGAATATATAAGAATGCAACCATTACACAGATAGAGGGGACAGAAAAGGAGGTAAAGAGAACGGTTTATAGATTTGAAGTTATATTACTAATTCAAATGGAAAATTCAAAATCATCAGGGACTCCACCCACCCCGGGAACTGTCTGTTCAGGCTGCTGCAATCAGGCAAGCACTTCCATTGTCTGATGGCTAAAACTGAGTGGCTCAGGACGAGCTTCTTCCCTCAGGCCATCAGACTCCTCAACACGGACATGTCCACCATACAGATCCCTTAGGACTCCATAAAGATCTGTCCACCATACAGATCCCTTAGGACTCCATAAGACTCTTCAGTCACTCCGCACTCCACTGACACTCCCAG